>NC_034180.2:1421770-1744270 GCF_002021735.2 Oncorhynchus kisutch | reverse complement strand
GGTAAGAGAGAGGGAGAGTGAGAGAGAGATGGAGATGGTGAGAGAGATGGAGAGAGAGAGAGCAGCCAGTGAGCTGACAGACAGCAGTGAAAGCTTAGAGTTAAACCCAGAGCTTCATACCAGGAGCTTGAGCCAGAGAAGGAGTCAGTCACCCCCCCCCCCCCCCCCATCAATCCTTCCCTCCCTTACTCCCCCTCTACACAGATCAGCATATGTGGTGACGAATGACACATTTATTTTTCTACAAAGGTTGTGTATATGTAAAGCTGCTGAAGTGCATCAAGATGTCAAGTACTTTGGGTGGCCACCCAGGTTGTGTTGGAAGACAACCAGATGGAAGTAGAACTATAGCGCTAGCTCACTGCCTGGGATGTGGACAGAGGTTTTTTTTCCCTCTATCTCTCTCTTTCTCTCTCTCTCTCACTCTTTCTTTCTTTCTCTCTCTCTCTCTGTCTCTTTCTCTCTCTCTCTCTCTCTCTCTCTCTCTCTCTCTCTCTCTCTCTCTCTCTCTCTCCCTCTCTCTCTTTTCCCCCCCAGGCCAGTACAATAAAACTGGTACATAGTGTGGAGGGAGAGAGAGGGAGAGAGAATGCAGTGCTCGGTGCCACATGTTTATGGAAGTAGTTAACCATAAATTGTCTAAAATTAGATGGCCCTCTAAGTACATATCATTCTGGATACAGACAGAGGTTTTTCCCCGTATGGATTTAAGAGTCCCTTTCTGGATTTGTGTCCTTATGTATTTTTTTGGGGGGGGGTTAAGCAACGTTTTTTCTACAATTTGTTGGTTTTCTGTTCAACTGTCATATGCATTTGTAGTAATCACTATTGCCTCTTAAGAACATGTTTAATTAAATCTCAAATATAAAGCACTGGCAAGCATGGGTTTTTTGGGTGCATGTACAGTATGTATCACTAAAGATAAAATTCAGAACCCTTCCAGAGCTGTACTCTGCATCAACACATGCAAAGTGCTGACCAACAGTATTAAACCTGGACGGTAGCCTTTACTGTGTCTTTAAATGTCCTCCTGCTCCCGTGAAACTCCCTCTCCAGCTCCCCATTAGGCTGTGTACTTATCCCTCATTTCTCCATAAAGACATTTACGGCCTGAGTCTCACTTTAACCTAGAGGTCTCCCTCCCTCCCTCCCTCCCTCCCTCCCTCCCTCCCTCCCTCCCTCCCTCCCTCCCTCCCTCCCTCCCTCCCTCCCTCCCTCCCTCCCCTCCGCATCTGAGGTCCTGAGACCAGCATGGTTAAGATAACTGCAGGCACAAAGTAGGTGGGTGGCATAGGCCTGGGAGTGTTTGTGTGTGTGTGTGTTCTGTGTGTGTGTTTGATCTCCGTGTTGTATTTAGATGTTTAGTGGGATATCCTATCACCTCCAGTGGTAGTGTGGTCAGCCTTGTGGTCGGTGTGGGGGGGCCAGGATGGAGGGAGGGATGTGTGGGGGCCGGAGAGCGAGATGAAAGAGGGGAGAGACAGTCCTGTTTGTGTGTTTATCACTGCTGTGTTTGCTCTCCTCCTCCGCCCCTCTGAGGGTTGTGTTAAGGGTTGTGTTAAGGGAAACAATATTGGCACGGTTGTTTTTAGGTCACGCGCAGGTTTTAAGATACGCTGCTTGCTTGCCTTCTTTTCACCCTGTTCGTGGTTTTGCCCTGCTAGCACAATAAGAAAGGGGAGGGGGGGTTCCTAGAATCTTGGAATAATGTTGTGACTGTGGGTCTCTGAAGTTGGCCAATCAGGCAGGGTTGGGGCTGCTGTGTCTAATGAGGATATATTCCCAGATGACTTTGTGCCCCAGACCCTGGTGTTGAACCAACTTTAGCTCTAGTACAACTAGCAGCTCCAAGAGAAATCAAGGTGGTCTTGGGAAATAACCGTGTGATGGGGACATTTTTGCTTTGAACTTCCCCAAATCACAAGCAAGCAGGGGAACACAATCAATCAACATTTGGGAACATCATTTCTTGATTTGGGTTTTGAGGCAGACAGAATATTTCTATCCCTAAAAATGTGCAAAGTTAGTGTTTGGAAGACTGGGCTGTTAATTAAACATGGTCAGTTTTGAATGAGAGTTTCTCACATTTCACATGCTGTGCCCATGTGCACTGGGCCGCTGGGCTGAGGAGGGCGAAAGCATCTAGGCTGTGGCCCAAATAGGTACTGGTCAAAAGTAGTGCACTATATAGGGAATAGGGTGCCATTTGGCACTAGCCCCTAACAGTGCTTTAATTGTATGAGAATTTCAGCCTATGTTTTACTTAATATTCCAAATATCTGGAAAGCTATTAGGTATCCACAGCAGTCACCCACGTGAGGTAGAGTTGCGAGGCATAGCAACAGGGGTCAAACAGCCATAGCAACAGGGGTCAAAGGATAAAGGTAACGATGGATGGGGCCTCAGTGGTGCATGCTGCAGAGTTGAAGACCTGAGGAGCAGTCTGAACAGTTGGCCTGTCTGGCCAAGCGTTTCTTCACTTGTTCAGCCCAGGCCTAACCAGGATTTGGATTGGCTCATTCAGCACAACTCTCAAAAACAACTGTATGAAGACTTAAGGAACTAAAGCTGCGTAAACATGAATTAAGGGAGACTAACTAGGAGGGGATTTAGCTTCAGCTCGCTGGTAAATTGGATGATGTTGCATCATGGTTTGAACAAGGTGTGATGTCACTTGAATTGAATCGTCTTTCTCTTCCATGCGGGCCGTCGTCTGTGTCCATGGTATTTTTCAGAGCTGTTCCAAGCCGATGTGGATGAGTTCTGTCAATACTACGGACGGCGGGACGGAGGCCTGTGCTTCCCAGATTTCCACCGAAAGCAAACACGGGGACAGGACTCCAACTACTTGGGAGATGAGAAAGTCGAAGACATCAACAGGTTTGTAACGTTTCACTTTCAAAATCTCTTTAGGAAGAGTTCATTTAAGGTATGCTTTTTAAATATTGAGTTCACCATCCAAAAAGGAGGCTTTCAGTGAGTTGAGGAAAGAGAGGCCATAGTGTGTATCGTGGCATCTCCACACTCTGAACCCAGTGTGTCACTTTGACTGGCCACCACCACCGGTCTCGCCCCAGGCGATATGTACTATGAACCAGGGTCATGGGAGACATGCCAATGCCAAGCCTGGATGACCTTACCCGTCACCCATCTCTCCAGTCATCACCAAAGCCTGCCGTTTGTTCAGGGTGCATTGGGCCAGGCTTTGGCCACACAATGGAAATGCTTACCCTGCAGGCCAACCCTCCCTCACTGGTAGCTAGCAGCAGTACGTCATAGACAAACTTTCCCCTTTTTTTGTCTGCTCCGGTGGAGAGAGAGCCTCTGAGCTCCCCGTCTCCGTCCCAAATGGCACACTATTCCCTATGTAGTGCACTAGTCCTATGGGCCCTGGTGAGAAGTAGTACACCATATAGGGAATAGGGTGCCATTTGGGACGCAGACCCGTTCTAGCCCCCCTGACGCGAGCTGAGAGCGCTGCTGCTGGACATGTGACCAACTGACCGTCCTACTGTCTCGAGCCGGATCGGACCAGACCAGACCAGAGAAACTATGCTGATGCGGTCTGTCTATGATGTCTAGCTAAGTGCTGTCTGCATTCCTGGGGTTGATGGGGTTCTCCTCTAGTCGTTTCTAGTAATGACCCCTTGCTATGCTAAAGAGCACTGTAATTGTAATTGCACTGAACTCTAGGATGGATGGCCGGGATAGCCGAGGAGAGATATAGAGCTTCTGTTGGCAGCCGCTCATCTAAAGGGAGTCTTGTTGAGCTGACTCTCCCTTCTCATCTTCCGCCTGGGGCCGGCCAAGAGATGATGAGCAAGGAGAGAGGGCCAGGTTTTAACCACCGATGTCATCTAACATCGTAAGTCTTAATCAGACCTCCCACTTCAAAACTGGCCTGAGGGAGAGAGAGAGAGGTAGAGCGAGAGATAGAGAGAGAGCCAGGGAGCGAGAGAGAGTGGCAGTGAGAGAGATAGAGAGAGAGAGAGAGAGAGCCAGAGTGAGGGAGAGAGAGAGAGAGAGAGAGACAGGGAGCGAAAGAGAGAGATAGAGAGAGAGGGCGCACATCTGCTGTGTGTATGAACTTGACACATGCGTCACGATGACAGCATAGCACCAGACAGGAAACTGACGGGGTGAGATAACTGAACTTACACCCTTTTTCCTCCAATGAATATCCATCCTTCACTCAGACTCTCAATGACAAATTATGCCCAGGGATTGGGAATGTCTTGAAACAAGTGTGTGAGGAGCGAGAATCAGCATCACCGCCTCATGTGTTAGCTAGCCGTCGCGATGTTGTATAATGGAGTTTGAATGTTCTGTTTCCCACATCAAATGTGAACTGTGGTTTTACGCAACACTTGTTGCACAGCTGGAGACCCCTCATCCCCCATTTAAGCATTGCTCCACTAAATTCATCCGTGGAGTGACGTGTGTGTGTGTGTGTGTATGTGTGTATGTATATATGTATGTGTGTGTGTGCCCAATGCACATGAATCAAAGTCACTGCCTATGGAAGTGTCTAAACTCTTACTCAACCCTTCCCATCGTGTCATGCTATTGCTTCACTCGTACTTTGTAAATCACTGGTATTAACTTACTGTCAAAGTAAACTCAATCAGTGTATGTATATTGTGGGGGGTATATTCTGTCTTTCTCTCTCTCTCTCTCTCTCTCTCCTCTCTCTCTCTCTCTCTCTCTCTCCTCGCTCTCTCTCACTCTCTCGATCTGTCTCTCACGCTCACTCTCGCTCTTTCTCCTTCTCTCCATCTCTCTCCTTCCTTTCCTCTCTCAACGGGATTATCTGTCTGCGACCATTGACCTTTCGTTCCTCCTCCGGCCGCCCAGGAAGCACAAGCACAACTGCTACTGTGCCCAGGTGGTGCTGAGTGGGCTGAGGCAGCCAGTAGCCGTGGTGCACTGTGGGGACGGATCCCAGCGCCTCTTTGTCCTAGAGAAGGAGGGCTTCGTCCGGGTGCTGACCCATAACATGGAGCTGCTGAAAGAGCCTTTCCTGGACATCCACAAGCTGGTGCAGACTGGACTCAAGGTCAGTGAGGAACACAACACGCATCCCTAATGACACCTTATTCTCTACATAGTGCACTACTTTTGACCACTCCAAACTCTAATTCACATATAAGCGATGGTACTTGTTCGCCCCGTGTCTTCCCAATGTGAATGTAACTTAACATCAGTTTTAACACCAAAGCGGTTAACTATCAATGTAGGGAGCGGACACAGAGGGGAGAGCAACACTTACGTAGGTTTATTTCTGTGTTGCAAACATTGAGGAGAGGGAGAGAGAGTGGAACACAGTCTTGGACACTCAAACATTTCTACTTCTAAGACCTACCTCTCTCGTCTGATAATTCCGACCAGCCAAGACCCTTCCTTCCAGACTTAACCCCCCCCCCCCTTCAATGAGCTTAGCACACACGTTGAGAACATTGCTAATGTGCTGCTAATTCGTATAAGGTGGATAAATTGCTTTTAAGTGTTACTCTACTCTCCCCCACCAAGCTGTTTCCATATAGGTTAGCACTGCACAATCCCACAAGATGAAAAACGATCAGACTGAGACGTCACTGGCCAATACTTTATTTTGATAAATGGTATGAAATGATTTCACACAGCAATAGCCCCTCTCACAACAGTGGAAGACCAGCTGTATCTGTCTTTTAGTGGTCAAGCCTGTCTATACCATCTCTTTCTCTCTCTCTCTCTCTCTCTCTCTCTCTCTCTCTCTCTCTCTCTCTATTCTCTCTCTCTCTTTCCCTCTCTATCTCTCTCTCTCTCTATTCTCTCTCTATTCTCTCGCTCTCTCCCTCTATCTATTCTCTCTCTATTCTCTCGCTCCCTCTATCTATTCTCTCTCTCTCTTTCTCTCTCTCTCTCTCTCTCTCTCTCTCTCTCTCTCTCTCTCCTTCTATTCTCTCTCTCTCTTTCCCTCTCTATTCTCTCTCTCTCTCTCTCTCTCTCTCTCTCTCTCTCTCTCTCTCTCTCTCTCTATCTATTCTCTCTCTATTCTCTCTCTCTCTCTCTCCCTCTATCCATTCTCTCTCTATTATCTCGCTCTCTCTCTCTCTCTATTCTCTCTCTATTCTCTCTCTCTCTCCCTCTATCTATTCTCTCTCTCTCTCCCTCTATCTATTCTCTCTCTATTCTCTCGCTCTCTCTCTCTCTATCTATTCTCTCTCTATTCTCTATCTATTCTCTCTCTATTCTCTCGCTCTCTCTCTCTCTATCTATTCTCTCTCTATTCTCTCTCTCTCTCTCTCCCTCCCTCTTTCTTTCCCTCTCCACCCTTGGTTGCTAAAGAAACATCTGGTGTCTGTCGAGACCGTTCTAATAACGAGGGGTCTAAGGAGATGAACTGTGTTCACGGTGCACAAACACACACACACCAGAAGTACTCGTCACCCGTCCCTCTCCGCTACAGTTTCCTCGAGACAGGAAACCATTGGCATGTCTGGTACTTCTGAAAAGAATTAGCACCTATCTGACATTTACTCACTCAGTCTGGTCTGCTCTGACCTCCCATCATCATGGAAATCTAACTTCCAGAGAACAGGGGAGGACAAGAGGAGAGAGGGGCCTGGAGCTGGGGCTCGGGTTGGCTGGCCTCCCCCCTCAAAGATATGTTATATACTGCCGTTTGGTTTGGAACCTTCTCCGAGAGAAGAGGGAGAAGAGAGAAGAGGAGCAGCACACCCACGAGAGCGAATCAAGAAGAAATTCAATCATCACCGCCCGCCCCTCCATAGCTTTGTGTTGGCAGAGCCTCTGGGCAACAGTTGAATAGGAAGTCGTCTTTTTTTTCATCGACGTCGTCTTGGAAGCCGGGGAGAGGATTGGTGTAGTGGAGCAGTATTCCATGTAGGCATCATTTCAACCTCAGTAGTGTGCACCATAGACATGCAGCGTCAGGTCCAGTGCCAGTAGTTGGAAACATCATCTTTATAGCTGTGTAGGATTGTTAAGCTTTTGAAATGGCCTATAATTTACCATGTAATTTCAGGTTCAGTTTCAATTTCTCACCTGTTAGGACCTGTTAATGCTATCGTAGCTCTTACCAGCTCTTACCACATAACTTTACATGGAGACATCCACTTCTGCCACTGACGGTTAGCTATGTGTCACAGACAGGTTTGGGGTCAATTCCATTTAAATTCTAGACAATTCAGGAAGTACAATGACATTCCAATTCTCTTCAACGCTTTTCAATGAAGAACATTTGGAAATGGAATTTGTTTTTTCTTTTCTGAATTGACTGGAATTGAAATGGAATTGACCCCAGCCCTGCTCACAGACAGTTACATCTAGAGCTGTCTCAGAGAAGGAGTACTGATCTGGGATCATCTTTCCCCCTGTCCATGTAATCAAGGTCATTGTGTGAGTTAAAAGGCAACTCTTAATACATATGGCCCCTGATGATGTTTATCCGTATCCAAGGCGATAGCTGTAGTTTTTGAATTTGAGAGTGAACTGATAGTGTCCAGAGATAGGGAAATGGGGAAGAGGAGGAGGAGGGGGCACACTTTTTGGACAGGAAGTTTATCTATCACGCATGCCTCCCACCGTTCCTTTAGAAAGAGGACAGCGGAGATTACAGGGAGTGAAGCGGACCCCAGCGAATGGACATGCAAACAGGCCCACAGGGAACCCAGGACGACCCTCCTGCTGTCTTATCATCATTAAACCTAACTGCTAGCGGATAAAACAATCATTATGACAATTAGAGAGTGGCTTGAGACCCGGAAGGCTGGCCGGTAGGCCCCCCTGAGTCCTATTCTGTGATGTTGGCTATTGGCTGCTACAAGACTCTGGCCGCACGGGGCCCCCAGCACCAGGGGACCAGGGGGGATACTAGGGGGGGCATCCAGAGTGGGCTACCACGGGGGGCTGAGGTGTTTACTCACTGCATCAACAGGACATAGTTCTCTCTATACATATAGAACACCCAGGAGCCTCATGGGAAGTGGGAGATGAGAAGGGTGGGCTGGAGTGAGACTCACTGAGAGGGGAAGATAAGGGTTTATCATTGCCCTGACTCCCCTAGCTGCCACATGCTTTGATTGTAATGTTCTGTGGTCCCCCCCCCCCCCCGTGACAATTAAGATGACCCGCTCAGACACAATGCTGCCGAAGGGAGGGAGCAAGGGAGGCTCTCCTTCTCTCTTCGTTGCACCGTGGGTGTTCCCTGACACCCAATCTCCCCTTCCCCTCCTGTCATTACTTGATTGTGTGTAACGCACTTGCTGGCGTCCTCTTCCCGGTAGGAAGCCTGCTAATTCCGACATTCCCTAACACCCCTTCTCCCACACACAGAGTCCTCTCTCAAACTTGCCCTGTTTGACATTGTTTCTGTCCATCTGTCCCTGAGGCGTCACAGTCACCATCCTCCAAGCCCATTGGATCAGATACTCTCATCTCTAACAACTGATTGACTGATTGTTTCCCAGCTGCTTGGTGATTAAACGGAGGCTTGCACCACCACCGCCAGGCTGTGGCTCAGATGTGGTGAAGGCGGCTCGGCGGGCATGGTGCGAAACCGTGTGGCACAGTCCTGAACAGGGCGCTGTTATCTTTACGACTCGTCACTACTAACTGTACCACATGGCGTGTTCAGCACGTCTCAGCTCAGTACTAACACCTGATAGTGTCATGCTGACTATAAAGCCATCACGGCGCGTTAACTGAGGTGCTCAGACAGTTAACTTGTTTTGGGTTTTCTGTTTCAAGCGGGAACCACTTCCAGATGGTGTTGAAGGAGAGAGAATGCAGCCCAACATCCATACTTAGTCTCTCTGTATCCAGCGGTGGCTGACAATATGCTGGCTTTCATTTCATTCATGGTGACACATTGCCGATGTGCAAATAGAGCGACGCCGTTATTGGTTGCTTACATCAGCCAGCTGCAAAGGCAATGGGGCGAAAGCGGTTTGGAATGAAGACATCTGCTTTGAGCAGTGTGGGTTCGCCTAACACTCTTATTGAAGTGTGTTAGCCTGTGTGACAGGGCTAGGGGCGCGGACGCGCAATAAAATATATTCACTGTGAGACAAATATCTCATGCTGTGTTCTTGTGCTCTGTCACACTGCATCTACAGCTGTTGTGCTAACTCAGCCAGAGACAGTAGAGGTTCCTCTCAGATTGTCAGGCTAACTCAGCCAGAGACAGTAGAGGTTCCTCTCAGACTGTCAGGCTAACTCAGCCAGAGACAGTAGAGGTTCCTCTCAGATTGTCAGGCTAACTCAGCCAGAGAGAGTAGAGGTTCCTCTCAGACTGTCAGACTAACTCAGCCAGAGAGAGCAGAGGTTCCTCTCAGACTGTCAGGCTAACTCAGCCAGAGAGAGTAGAGGTTCCTCTCAGACTGTCAGGCTAACTCAGCCAGAGAGAGTAGAGGTTCCTCTCAGACTGTCAGGCTAACTCAGCCAGAGAGAGTAGAGGTTCCTCTCAGACTGTCAGGCTAACTCAGCCAGAGAGAGCAGAGGTTCCTCTCAGACTGTCAGGCTAACTCAGCCAGAGAGAGTAGAGGTTCCTCTCAGACTGTCAGGC
Source organism: Oncorhynchus kisutch (assembly GCF_002021735.2). Taxonomy (NCBI): domain Eukaryota; kingdom Metazoa; phylum Chordata; class Actinopteri; order Salmoniformes; family Salmonidae; genus Oncorhynchus; species Oncorhynchus kisutch. The sequence continues at coordinate 1,734,702 of NC_034180.2, read as the reverse complement.
TAACTCAGCCAGAGAGAGTAGAGGCTCCTCTCAGACTGTCAGGCTAACTCAGCCAGAGAGAGCAGAGGTTCCTCTCAGACTGTCAGGCTAACTCAGCCAGAGAGAGTAGAGGTTCCTCTCAGACTGTCAGGCTAACTCAGCCAGAGAGAGTAGAGGTTCCTCTCAGACTGTCAGACTAACTCAGCCAGAGAGAGCAGAGGTTCCTCTCAGACTGTCAGGCTAACTCAGCCAGAGAGAGTAGAGGTTCCTCTCAGACTGTCAGACTAACTCAGCCAGAGAGAGCAGAGGTTCCTCTCAGACTGTCAGGCTAACTCAGCCAGAGAGAGTAGAGGTTCCTCTCAGACTGTCAGGCTAACTCAGCCAGAGAGAGTAGAGGTTCCTCTCAGACCGTCAGGCTAACTCAGCCAGAGAGAGTAGAGGTTCCTCTCAGACTGTCAGGCTAACTCAGCCAGAGAGAGCAGAGGTTCCTCTCAGACTGTCAGGCTAACTCAGCCAGAGAGAGCAGAGGTTCCTCTCAGACTGTCAGGCTAACTCAGCCAGAGAGAGTAGAGGTTCCTCTCAGACCGTCAGGCTAACTCAGCCAGAGAGAGTAGAGGTTCCTCTCAGACCGTCAGGCTAACTCAGCCAGAGAGAGCAGAGGTTCCTCTCAGACTGTCAGGCTAACTCAGCCAGAGAGAGTAGAGGTTCCTCTCAGACCATCAGGCTAACTCAACCAGAGAGAGTAGAGGTCCTCTCAGACCGTCAGGCTAACTCAGCCAGAGAGAGCAGAGGTTCCTCTCAGACTGTCAGGCTAACTCAGCCAGAGAGAGTAGAGGTTCCTCTCAGACTGTCAGGCTAACTCAGCCAGAGAGAGTAGAGGTTCCTCTCAGACTGTCAGGCTAACTCAGCCAGAGAGAGTAGAGGTTCCTCTCAGACTGTCAGGCTAACTCAGCCAGAGAGAGCAGAGGTTCCTCTCAGACTGTCGGAGATAAGTGCCCTGCGGATGATAAATTAGCTCTTACTCCTACTGTTGACTCCCTCTGAGAACTGAAGCGCTGATGCTGAAGGAGGGGGGGCAGCAATGTTAATCTTACTGTTATCCTATTTATGTAATGGGAAGAGGAACATACGCTGGAATACGTCAAAAGAAAGTTCAGTGAAAGTCGTAGTTTATCAAGATGGAGTCGTAGACCCAAAACATTACTCTGTTGGCCGACGTGTCGTGTGATACAGGAAATTGCCTGGCTGCCTCCTCCATTATAAAAGTGGTTTTGCATCCAATCTGATTGGGCTGGGTGGTTTGGTCTCTTTAGTTTTTTCTCCTCTCTCCCTTCGTTATGAGACTGAGTGATCTCTGGTCTAAGCTCCGACCTTGTCATAGGATTAATGTGTGTTAACAGGTGGAGGGGGGGGGGGGGGTTGACTTGGCTCCCTGGTTTCATTGTGCTGGAGTAACCAGGGGGAGGTGGGGGGCTGAATGAGTGTGAACATTTCAGATTTGCCTTTGAGGTAAAAGGGACTGCATTGTTTTTCTCCAATCAGCTCTCATAGTGGAATGTATTTTTGTGAGGATTGCCAGAGCCAATGAGGATCAAAAGGTGCTGGGCTAACAATGCAGGGAGCCAAACCATGCATCATGGAACAGAAAGGCAGCTGCCTGGCGGGATTGGAAACGGTAGCCACTCATTATGCTCCGCTCCCTGCTCCGGCTCCCGTTCCACAGCTCTATGGAATGCTGCTGATGTTCTGGTGAGAACTCCAACTCTGCCTCGCCTGGCTCTTGACACCAAAAACAACGGCCAAAAACGGAAGAACAATGTCCGGCCTACGCTGTGAATCTGGAGGCAGGTGTTGGTGGAGCATCAACAGACAGACAGACACAGCCCCGTGAGATTCCACCAGAGCCCACTACCACACTGGGAGGAAGAATGATGGTGGTCGTAAAAAAGGAAGGAGAAGGAGAAGAACAGTTTAAGGAGAAAAGGAGGGAAGCTTGTTTTCAAGTCAAGGCGTTGAAGTGATTTGTGGAGGGCCTGACAGAGGTGTCACAATGACATCATTGATGGCCATTGTCCCCCCCTGCTACTAGGCTTTGTTCTCCCATGACCAGAAAAGGGGGTGGTCAGAGGACCTGTAGGAGGCTAGTGGGAGGAGCTATAGGAGGATGGGCTCATTGTACTGGCTGGAATGGAATTAATGGAACAGTATCAAACAGATCAAACATATAGAAACCCCGTTTGACTCCGTTCCATTGATTCCATTCCAGCCATTACAATGAGCCCGTCCTCCTATAGCGCCTCCCACCAGCCTTCACTACAGTACACCCAGTACCTCTCCTCTAAATAACCCCGCACAGTAGAGATGGAAGATAGTGAAACCTCACTTTGTTTATATTTGAACTGGAACTAATACTCAACACACGAACACTTCAAATGAGCTCTTTTGTCTATCACTTGGAGCAGAGCTGCCTACTTACGTTGTCAACAGTATGTCTGCTGTAGCTTTGGCAGTAATTTGATAGCGATCCGTCTGCCAAGGTATTTTTTCTCTTCTCCTAATCAGGAGTTAAGATTGAATTGGTGTGCATCCTATTCCCTATCGGGCTTGGGCCAAAAGTAGGGAATAGGGTGCCATTTGGAACTCAGACCTGTTTGTTTCTTATGACCTGGTGTTAGCGCTGCTGCCGTCCGTATGCCTTCTGGTTATGACGAGCAGTCATTAGCGAGAGAGCTAATATTTCAGCCCATTTACCGCCTCTGTGTTTTAGTGGTCTTTTAGCTGATCAAACGGCTCCTTCCTTTTGGAATTCTTGTCCTGACCCGCTCCTTCTCAGTGTTTATGGGGGGAATTCGGGTCACTGCATCCCAAATCTGACATATGGGTCAATCATTTTAAGGTGAGGGACGGGAATGGTTGTCTGTGGCAAACTAGAATCATGTCTCACTCATTACTGTCAATGTGCAGTTTATTGGACTCACTACCAACCCCACATAAATCCTGTTATTTTGAGCAACACCGGAATTTACAATGAGTAGTTCTCGTAAATTCTCGTCGAGAGGAACTCTTATTTATTCGTCAACGTTCACATTTTTTTATCTTAACGGTGGTATTGAAAGGACCCCGGTGTCTGATCACTGTAGGCCTAGCTCATACAGAACAGGGCTGACGACACGGACATCACATTCCATTGGAATGTTTGACTGGGATCTGCCCTTCGCCGTCCAAACAGTTTCTGGGGGATCCAGTACACTTTAACCAATTTATGATCTGTGTTGCTTGGCCTGTGACCCGGGACTACACCTCTGGTAATGCCTCCACACTGTAGGCCTAACACAAAGGCCAGACCTCCTCGCTCTCTTTGCCTAAATTCCTTTTTAAATATTTTGAGAGGGAATTCCAAGAGGTTGACGCAGGCAGATCGTCATTGATTCTGGCTGATGTTGATGCTGCTGGTTCGCCTCCTTCAGTGAGGTAGCCATTCTAGGGGGTTTTGAGATTGATTTTTTTGCATCCACGCCAGCCAGCATCAATGCTTCTGTTATTGAGGGAGGAATGGGGCTTGAGCTGTTTTGGAGAGGGGGGGGGGGACAACAACATATGGCCAAAAAATGTAAGGGGGCACGTTTTAAACATCGTTAACACCTAAGCCTGGCATTCTGTTCATTCTTTTGTTAAGAGAGGGAGAGAGAGAAACACAAAGGCCTGATTGCATTGCCTAGGGACTGAAACGCTATAGCTGCTTATTACAGCTAACTATGATGGGAGGACCACCAGAGTTGTGACTGATGTAGCTGCCTCCGGGGTGAGACAAAGGTTTACGTATTACACAAGCAATTTAGATGGTTTCTAAACATGTTGCCAAGACACTGGGTGCTGGCAGCCCTGTCCTTGTTTAGGTTCTCTTTCTCTTCCCCCCTCCATCTCTGTCCTCAAATTTTGCATGGTGGGGGGGGAGGGGGGGGGGGGGCTGAAGGACTCTGCACTTTTGTGTTCTCTATGAACTACGAGTGAGCTAATAAATTCTTTCAGCCACTCAGCATAGCATTCACGGATATCCCCCAAAGATTACACACACAAATCACCGGACAATGGAGGCCGCCGGGATGGCCTGGGCGTCGCAGGGGCCCCGAGGACAAGCTGGAGAGAGAGAGAGGGCTGGGCTGGGGTGGGGTGGGCTGGAGGGGGATCGAGGGGGAGCACTGGCTGGAGTCAAATGTTTTATAATGGTTTGTAATGCAGTAGTCAATGAGGGCTGTAGTGGAGGTACGGTATGTGGGGAGGACAGAAGAGGGGGATTCGGTTGGGAGGGGTGGGCACTGGGTACCTACAGAGACCAAGATGGAAGGAGACGAGAGAGAAGGAAATATAGTGAGAAAAGTAGAGAGAAATTGACAATGTGAAGGGTGATTGGCTGTGGTTTATAGGTTGGCTTTGACTTTAGTTACTACAGCACAAGCAGCAGAAAGAAAGAAAGAAAGAAAGAAAGAAAGAAAGAAAGAAAGAAAGAAAGAAAGAAAGAAAGAAAGAAAGAAAGAAAGAAAGAAAGAAAGAAAGAAAGAAAGAAAGAAAGAAAGAAAGAGAGAAAGAAAGAAAAAGTAGGGACATAATTAACTTGTTGGTCCTTTATATTTGTCCTCTGACTGCAGGCAGGAGATGAAAGGGGTCTGCTAGGTCTCACATTCCACCCCAATTACAAGAAGAATGGCAAGCTGTACGTCTCCTACACCACCAACCAGGAGCGCTGGGCCATCGGACCGCACGACCACATTCTGCGCGTGGTCGAGTACACCGTCTCCAGGTAACTAGTGGAGAAACTCATGCCAAACATTTACCATTTACGGTTCAACCACTGATAGTACAAAAACGTCCTGCGTGTGGTCGAGTACACCGTCTCCAGGTCAAATCTGTGAAATTACATTGAACCAAAGTTGAATAAACGTTGAATTGACATCTATGTCCTGTGGGCACCGTCTCCAGGTAAAATGGGAGAAACCAAACCAAACCACCCCCTAGATACATTCATTGCCCACACATGGTTCAACCAATGACGATGCAGAAACAAGCAAAGCCTAAATAAGATGGATTTCAGTGTCGATATTCCCGATATAAATGTTTGCAGGTATAAAGTAGGGCTGGGAATTTCCAGGGACGTCACGATACGATATTATCATGATACTTAGGTGCCGATATTATATTTATTGCGATTCTCACGATTCTTTATGTATTGCGATTCGCACTGTAATTTCATTGCAATGTTATTCGAAGTTTCAAACATATTGCTCACAATATGTCTGCTGCAGAGAGACGAGAGAGAGAGAGAGACATGACAACAGGAGTCTTGATCAGTCAGGAAAATAAAAGTGCTGAAAACATCTTGGCTCCCTATTTAAAAAGAAGATGGAGAACAAGCTATGAGGGGAAAATCCTGGAGTTTTGGAGCAGGTACAGCCAACTAGCACACAAATTACATTGTGATACTGTCAAAACAATACGATATATCGTCAAAAATAATATCCCGATATGTAACATAATTTTTTTCCCCCATCACTAGTATAAAGTACAGTTGATGAACAGGAAATGTTTATTTTCTAGTGAGGTTTGAATGGAGCCCGTGCCGGCTAGCTGCCAAGTCAAGTCCTGCACCGTGAAACGTGTTTTCTGACGGCGACAACTTTTGCTTTTATTGAAAACTGTAATGGCCGCTAATGACAACTGTAGATGTTTGTGGCTCTGCAGGTGATATACCAGAGCTCCGTTGCACAACAAGCTGTGATTAACAAAACAAACTTCTCGTAACTATACTAGTTAAAGTATTACGTTTTTATTATTATAATCACTGTTGTATTGCTCGGTTTAAAGACTTTTCTAACTGTTATAATCTTGGAGGTGCTGGCGTTCTGAGGAGGAGCCATGGCGTTGGTATTTGTATGTCACTCAGTGTGAAATAGTCCATCTCTTCCTGGCAGAGCAACGACCCTGAAGGAAAATAATAAGAACCTCTCTGTCTAAATACCCTGCCCAAAATAACACATCATTAAACATTTTGTGGCTGTTAATGTGAAGCCAAATCTTTTCTCTGGACTTGGAAAGTCATCACTTTATGGGTTTGAGTTACAGCTTTGAGTTGAGATTCACCCCAACATCGTAATAATGTCCTAACTCTGAGCTTTAATGAAGCGTCAAATCTAAAACCCAATGTGTCCAGACAACAAGCTCATTAAACACTCTTCTCGTTGGCGTGTTGTCGGTGAGTTTGCTTGTTTTACATGTCAGAATTTTCTCCTGCAGTGGTATCATCTTACTCACGTACATAATTGCTCTTTTTCCCATCCAGGCATTACATGAGCACCTCTCTGTTTAATCAGGACATCCTTTAAATATACGTCTCAAACGTTCTTTACCTTTTGTCTCAAAATGTGTAGTAGGCCCCAATAGTGTCAACATATGTTTAGGGCTCATTTTGGTTAATGCAGGGGTGTGTTAGGGCTTGGTTGGAGAAAAAGCATGCACACACTATGACCCCTAAGACTGTCCACCCTTGGTATGGAATGTATTGAAGCATCACACCAGCCTCTGACAATACACTCTAGGTTCCTCTCATAGAGATATAAAACAATACACTCTAGGTTCCTCTCATAGAGATATAAAACAATACACTCTAGGTTCCTCTCATAGAGATATGAAACACTACACTCTAGGTTCCTCTCATAGAGATATAAAACAATACACTCTAGGTTCCTCTCATAGAGATATAAAACAATACACTCTAGGTTCCTCTCATAGAGATATGAAACACTACACTCTAGGTTCCTCTCATAGAGATATAAAACAATACACTCTAGGTTCCTCTCATAGAGATATAAAACAATACACTCTAGGTTCCTCTCATAGAGATATGAAACACTACACTCTAGGTTCCTCTCATAGAGATATAAAACAATACACTCTAGGTTCCTCTCATAGAGATATAAAACAATACACTCTAGGTTCCTCTCATAGAGATATAAAACAATACACTCTAGGTTCCTCTCATAGAGATATGAAACACTACACTCTAGGTTCCTCTCATAGAGATATAAAACAATACCCTCTAGGATCCTCTCATAGAGATATAAAACAATACCCTCTAGGTTCCTCTCATAGAGATATAAAACAATACCCTCTAGGTTCCTCTCATAGAGATATAAAACAATACACTCTAGGTTCCTCTCATAGAGATATAAAACTATACACTCTAGGTTCCTCTCATAGATATATAAAACAATACACTCTAGGTTCCTCATAGAGATATAAAACAATACACTCTAGGTTCCTCTCATAGAGATATGAAACAATACACTCTAGGTGTAACAGCTCTCGTTGGTAGAAGGAGACCAAGGCGCAGCGTGGTAGGCGTACATCGTATCTTTATTGATGACACCAAACAAAATAACAAAGTAAAAAAACGAAAGCACACAGTTCTGTCAAGCTACAGAAACTAAACAGAAAACAAGATCCCACAACCTAATGGTGGGGAGGTATGAAGATATGAGAAACAATGCATTTGATCGAACACTTTTCAATTTAATTTTGTTGATCAGGAAAAACCCAAACGTGGTGGACAGTAGGACCATGCGGATGCTGATAGAAGTGGCAGAGCTGCACAGGAAGCACCTGGGAGGACAGCTGCTGTTTGGCCCTGACGGCCTGCTGCACATCGTCCTGGGAGATGGCATGATCACCCTGGACGACATGGAGGAGATGGACGGCCTTAGGTGAGACCCAGGGGTCAGGGGGTCAAAGGTCAAGGGCAATATGTAGGCTATTGGGGGATCTGTGGGGATCATTCCTTCAGAATCTTTAGTATGTGTATCTCTTCTATGGGTATCTTTCTATGGGTATCTTTCTATGGCCATCTTTCTATGGGTATCTTTCTATGGGAATCTTTCTATGGGCATCTTTCTATTCTCATCTTTCTATGGGTATCTTTCTATGGCCTTCTTTCTATGGGCATCTTTCTATGGCCATCTTTCTATGGCCATCTTTCTATGGGTATCTGTCTATTGGAGTCTTTCTATGGACATCTTTTTATGGGTATCTGTCTATTCTCATCTTTCTTTGGGTATCTTTCTATGGCAATCTTTTTTTGGGTATCTTTCAATGGCCATCTTTCTATAGCCATCTTTCTATGGGTATCTTTCTATGGCCATCTTTCTATGGCCATCTTTCTATAGCCATCTTTCTATGGGAGTCTTTCTATGGCCTTCTTTCTATGGTCATCTTTCTATGGCCATCTTTCTATGGCCATCTTTCTATGGGTATCTTTCTATGGCCATCTTTCTATTCACATCTTTCTATGGCCATCTTTCTATTCTCATCTTTCTATGGGTATCTTTCTATGGGTATCTTTCTATGGCCTTCTTTCTATGGGCATCTTTCTATGGCCATCTTTCTATGGTTATCTGTCTATGGGAGTCTTTCTATGGACATCTTTCTGCTAGTATTTTTTAGGCCACTGTAGGCCATTTCCCAAAAACTTAAAGGACAGTAAGTCTTCTAACATTTGGCAAGATGAAGCAATATGGCAGCAGTAAACCAAGACAGTAGCTACAGTTTTTCCACCTCCAACACTTTCCTCCCAACTAACCAGTTGTCCTTTCTTGTGTGTGCTGTCCGCAGTGATTTCACAGGGTCTGTGTTGAGGGTGGATGTGGACACAGACTGCTGCACGTCTCCCTACTCCATACCCAGGAACAACCCCTACTTCAACAGCACCAACCAGCCACCAGAAATATTTGCCCACGGACTGCATGACCCAGGCAGGTGAGTGAAATGCTCCATGGCCATACCTAATACCTGTACCTACCCAGAGAATCCCACCAATACTTCACATACCTGATACCTGTACCCACCCAGAAAATACCACCAATACTTCACTATGGTGTGTGTGTATCTTCTCATATATTAATATTAGTATATAGTATGTCGTATTTAATTCTGAGTGACAGTTAATTGTGAGTGACTGTTGCACCTATTCCTTTCTAGTGTGTATCTTCTCAACTATGGACATGATCAGATCACTCAGTGTGTTACTGCCTCGGTTGTTCTGTGTCTTGACATGGTAAAAGGTTGATCATGGATTGACTGTACTAAGCTATGAGTTTCATTAGAACGTGTTCATCAATCTTACTGAGTTGTAGCTGGGTGTGTGAGATGTGCAGCTATTGATTTACAGTATCCCCGTTGCATGCCACTGTTTTATCATGTGGCACAACCACCCCAAGGTGATACTCAGGGAGTGACGCATCATCGCAGATGGACAGTGTCATGGCGTTCCAATGTTTTTCCCACTTATCCGTTCATTCCTGTCTTTCCCCAGGTGTGCCGTGGACCGGCATCATACGGATAACAACGGGAGTCTCTTGATCCTGTGCACGGACGCCAGTGGTAGGAACGCGTCTGCAGGGAGAATACTGGCGATCACTAAGGGGAAAGACTACGGTGAGTTCCTTCTTCTAATGGTTTTCCCTAACAACACTGAGGATGTGTCCCAAATGGCACCCTATTCCCTTCCCTATATGGTGCACTACTTCTGAACTGAGTGCATGAGCCCTGGTTAAAAGGAGTGCACTTTATAGTGGACAGGCTGCCATTTGGGACCTTTAGGAGCCTGAGAGTGCCCTTTGGGAGTCTGTCTGGAATATATCAATGGGATATTAATGTTGCTTGTTATGAAAATAGCTCTGTCTGCCTTACAGTCTCATTTCATGTTCTCTCTCACCTTGGGAAAGTGTGGAAGAATCTGATGGAATTCCTCACAAATGACCTTTTTGGATAACCTTTCATTTTACTCTGTGTTCTGCACGAGAAAAACGATGTCTGTTTTTTTGGAACACAACTGGATTCTTTCCTGTTGTGAGAATGAGGTATTTGGTCAGCCTCCAATTTGTTCAGTACACAGTGTATCTGAGTAAAAAATATTGTAAAAAATATCAGAAGTTATTGTGATCCACAAACGATTTGTCCTCGCATATCGTTGCCAGGGGAATGTGAGTTTGTGTCCATGACTAGGATTTATAGTTGTCAGCCACGATGAATATCTTGATGATGGGTTAGTATAGTTGAAAGCAAACTAAACAGAGCCATGAGGATCTGGGGTTCATATTCTCCTTGGTGCACGTCAAAAGAGCATAATCGACACCAGAACACTCTTTCTAACACAATGAAGAAATGAGTGCTTATGTTTGGTTTGAATCATGTAGAGCTGTTTGTTTGGTTCTAATAACCACACAATGAGTGCTATTTCAGCCACCTGCAAAACAACCCCCCCTAACCCCCTCCCTCCCAGCCCCTCAGCCTAGTTTAAAGCTCCCACCCATTCCGTTGGCCACCTCTCACCCAGGACGATCACTGATTGGGCCAAATTAACCCAGACCCCGGCCCCGATTATACTATTTCCATGATGGAGGTGGAGTTCATTACCTATCTGATTACACCCTAATAGGGGCGAGAACTCCTCACATCATAATGTCCATTATTCCCATGTAATGACTACATAATGATTTACATTCATGTTGTCCCAAAAATACACTAAAACTCCATCATCAACCTTCTGCGCTATTTAGTACAACCATCACTTAATACGTTCAGTTTCAATGTTAATGAGGAGGTATCGTGGCGGTTAAAGCCCTACATTACATTTAATCCAGTTTAGCAAAGTTGTTTTTAACAAGGCAAGGCCTCAGTCACCGTAATTGAGACCACCCTCCACTACGTACTAATGGACTCGTGACAGATGGCAGTAAACATGGATATCCTTTTCTCTTCCTACACCAACAGAGAAAACAGGACTCATTAGAGTTGGCATAAATCACACCCAGGTCTCAGGGAGTCACAGTCATTAGGCTAGGGTCCGACCATGGCAGCTCCAGGTCTCAGGTAGTCACAGTCATTAGACTAGGGTACGACCATGGCAGCTCCAGGTCTCAGGGAGTCACAGTCATTAGGCTAGGGTCCGACCATGGCAGCTCCAGGTCTCAGGGAGTCACAGTCATTAGGCTAGGGTCCGACCATGGCAGCTCCAGGTCTCAGGTAGTCACAGTCATTAGACTAGGGTCCGACCATGGCAGCTCCAGGTCTCAGGTAGTCACAGTCATTAGACTAGGGTCCGACCATGGCAGCTCCAGCTCTCAGGGAGTCACAGTGATTAGGCTAGAGTCCGACCATGGCAGCTCCAGGTCTCAGGTAGTCACAGTCATTAGACTAGGGTTCGACCATGGCAGCTCCAGGTCTCAGGGAGTCACAGTCATTAGGCTAGGGTGCGACCGTGGCAGCTCCAGGTCTCAGGGAGTCACAGTCATTAGACTAGGGCCCGACCATGGCAGCTCCAGGTCTCAGGGAGTCACAGTCATTAGACTAGGGTTCGACCATGGCAGCTCCAGGTCTCAGGGAGTCACAGTCATTAGTCTAGGGTTCAACCATGGCAGGGAGTCACAGTCATTAGATTAGGGTCCGACCATGGCAGCTCCAGGTCTCATGGAGTCACAGTCATTAGGCTAGGGTCGACCATGGCAGCTCCAGGTCTCAGGGAGTCACAGTCATTAGGCTAGGGTCCGACCATGGCAGCTCCAGGTCTCAGGGAGTCACAGTCATTAGGCTAGGGTCTGACCATGGCAGCTCCAGGTCTCAGGGAGTCACAGTCATTAGACTAGGGTTTCGACCATGGCAGCTCCAGGTCTCAGGTAGTCACAGTCATTAGACTAGGGTCCGACCATGGCAGCTCCAGGTCTCAGGGAGTCACAGTCATTAGGCTAGGGTGTGACCATGGCAGCTCCAGGTCTCAGGGAGTCACAGTCATTAGACTAGGGTTCGACCATGGCATCTCCAGGTCTCAGGGAGTCACAGTCATTAGGCTATGGTTCGACCATGGCAGCTCCAGGTCTCAGGGAGTCACAGTCATTAGGCTAGGGTCTGACCATGGCAGCTCCAGGTCTCAGGGAGTCACAGTCATTAGGCTAGGGTTCGACCATGGCAGCTCCAGGTCTCAGGTAGTCACAGTCATTAGACTAGGGTCCGACCATGGCAGCTCCAGGTCTCAGGGAGTCACAGTCATTAGGCTAGGGTCCAACCATGGCAGCTCCAGGTCTCAGGGGGTCACAAAAAAAAAACAAGATGGGCTTCTACCTTGAATCGAAAAGGGTTCTCCTAAGGGAACAGCCACAGAACCATTTGGAACTTTTTTTTCTAAGAGTGTAGGAAATAAACAGAGTGAAAATCCCTGCATCGCCCATATTATATGAGTGTAATATCTAAGATGTAGCTAGTCATATTTTGGTCAAGCTGTCAAATGACTGCTATATGTTCCTAAAAGTAATTTTTTTGGAGGGATGCACAAATTGACTTAAAATACCACAATAATTCTGAATTCGTTTTTTGGAGCTTGTAGAGATCTACAAGTGTCATATGGCACTATATACTGTGTATAGTGCACTATATGTATAGGGCACTACTTTGACCAGAACTCTATGGGCCTTGGTTAAAAGAATAGTGCACTTTAAAGACAATAGGGTGCCATTTGGGGAACAGCCTCTGTAATTACACTGATCTGAGTTCTGTGTATCTGTGTTTATCTAGAGAACGAGGCATCCATCTTAATGATACTGATCTGAGGCCTGTGTATCTGTGTGTTTCTGTAGAGAATGAGGCATCCATCTTTGACCTGGCGACCAGTGGAGGAGCAGCACCTGTGGGAGGGTTCATCTACAGAGGCTGTCAGTCCAGAAGGCTCTACGGGAGCTATGTGTTCGGAGACAAGAACGGGTAAGCTTATAAGTTATAAATATTATAACAGGGTTTTTATTTATCGTCAAATGATCTAGATTAAATGTATAGCTAGTTTGAATCAAACATTGTTTTCTCATTTGGAACGTTCTCGAACGGTTCTAGTGTTCATTGACTTTGAATTGAACAAACACAAGCAGCTGTGTTCAGTAACCCAACTTTGCTATGGTGAACGTAACTCTGAGGTAAACATGCCAATTGACGTCCATCACCTGATTCTGTCCATGGTCACCGTGCCAACATAAACCCAGTGTTCCATCCACGTTGGGGGGAAAACATTACTATCACATTACTGACACTACTACTGCTCAGGCTCATTCACTGTAAATGGAGACGTGATTTCCTGCCCCGGTTGGTTGGTCCGTTTGGCTACGACCTCGTGTTGTTCACACGTCTCATTGGTTGATAATTAATCTTCCTCTCTCGCTGAAGTCAAACCTCGCCTCTTGAATAAACAAAGGAAATAAAGACGCTGAAGGAAGTACGCTATTGAAACATCATGGCAATGTGTTTGGAAAAATGACTCGCAGCTACTTAGTCTCATTTCAGTTTTTGAAGGGCACGTTGTTGTGAAAGGGCGAGGAGGATTTTGGCATCATGTTTATTTGGAAACCAAAAGACTTCATGAACACTAAGGCACTGAAACACAAGACTGTTGTGCTGTGACCTAGAAGGAAACAATGTGCCGTTTTTGCTGACCCCTGACCTGTGCTTAATGCTAGTATTACTGTAACAGTGTGCTGATGTTGCGCTGTGCTTTTGTGTGTGCGTGTATGTGTGCGTTTCAGGAACCTGCGGATCCTCCAGAAGGGCTCAGCGGCAGCGAGGGACCAGTGGCAGGAGAAAGCTCTGTGTCTGGGGACCAGCAGCTCCTGTGGCTCCGCTCTGGTGGGACATATCCTGGGCTTCGGAGAGGACCAACTAGGTCAGTAGAACCAGCACAAAGGCTGTTTCCCAAATGGCACCCTATTCCCAATATAGTGCAGTACTTTTTGACCAGAGCACTATGAAAGTAGCGCACTAAATAGGGAATAGGGTGCCATTTGGGATCCAGCCCAACTCTCTCTAGTCTAAAGGCTGGCCCCTACATGTATAGCCACATTATTATATGTCAATTTCTGGGTGTTTCTGGGTGGCTCTCTACATCTGAGCTGATGTTATGAGTGACAGCTTTTGTCAACAAAGGGTCTGGATGCAGAAGATAGATTGCAGAGTGTCAAGCCATCCTGAAATCCGTGTTTACACCCAATGACAGATGTCAAAACTGTGGAAAACTCTAGTTCAGAATCATTGGGGCATTGTATATGGAACAATGGTACATGTATTTACATAGTACATCCCTGGAGTGCGATGTCAATGTTCAACATGTTTCCACTCGGTTGGGTTTAGAAACAAGACTGCTCCAATTGAGTTTCCGAGATTAGGAAGTGAGGGGAAAAACGTCAGCGGAGTCTCAAATTCAAGCCGTTATTCGAGTGATATTCATGATATTGGACCAGAAAACCAACAGAGGTCACACACGCTGTGTGAGGGGAACTAATACCTCCATCCCTTCCCTCCGTGTCACCTTTCCTCCATGGCACGTTCCAGCAAGAGGATATTAAAGTCTCCCTGCTTCCTGAAGGATTATATGGTCATTTCCATACGATAGCACCAGGCCTCAAAGAGCCTACTGATATGGCATGTAGTTGGCCACCTGGTGATGAATGTTTCTGGTCTGTGTTATTGTTTACCAGCCTACCAGTCATACCATCTTAGGTGAGGTCAGGTTCGCTACATCAACAAACCCACTGAACCCAATTCATTGTATCCCCATTTGACAAAAGGACTCACTGTGAGCTCATGTTTTGCAGAGAACTAATTATCCATATTGGCATACAACTGGCACACAGGGTTAACCATGGGACTTGCCCGTATCTTGGCGTGGTGTTAGTTGAAGATTTTTGCTTTTGTTCATGATTTGTAAATGGTGTGGGGGTAGGCGAATGGTGGAGGGCTGTGCTGAGCTGGGCTGGCTTCCCACAACAGGGCCCCATTGACACATGTTTACAATTTGTCCTCTTATGGAGACGTGTTGTGGGCTTTGCTCCTCATTAAATGACTCGCCTGGTTCCAGTCAGGAGTATTCAGTTGTCCCGTGATACTCACTCTATCCCAAGTCCCATGGCAAGTGCAGCGCTGCAGGGACCCTGAGCAGGGACCCTGAGCAGGGCCTCTTCTCTTATTTTCTCTCTGTTTCTCTCTCTCAATTTCAATATAATTTTAAGGGGTCTATTGGCATGGGAAACATACAGTTGAATTTGGAAGTTTGCATACACTTATGTTGGAGTCATTAAAACTTGTTTTTCAACCACTCCACAAATTTCTTGTTAACAAACTATAGTTTTGGAAAGTCGGTTAGGACATCTACTTTGTGCATGACACAAGTAATTTTTCCAACAATTGTTTACAGACAGATTATTTCACTTATAATTCACTGTATCACAATTCCAGTGGGTCAGAAATTTACATACACTAAGTTGACTGTGCCTATAAACAGCTCGGAAAATTCCAGAAAATGATGTCATGGCTTTAGAAGCTTCTGATAGGCTAATTGACATAATTTGAGTCAATTGTAGGTGTACCTGTGGATATATTTCAAGGCCTACCAAGACCTTGTAGACCTCCACAATTCTGGTTCATCCTTGGGAGCAATTTCTAAATGGCTGAATGTACCACGTTCATCTATACAAACAATAGTACGCAAGTATAAACACCATGGGACCACGTAGCCGTCATACCGCTCAGGAAGGAGACGCGTTCTGTCTCCTAGAGATGAACGTACTTTGGTGCGAAAATTGCAATTCAATCCCAGAACAACACCAAAGGACCTTGTTAAGATGCTGGAGGAAACAGGTACAAAAGTATCTATATCCACAGTAAAACAAGTCCTATATCGACATAACCGTAAAGGCCGCTCAGAAAGGAAGAAGCCACTGCTCCAAAACCGGCATAAAAAAGCCAGACTGCGGTTTGCAACTGCACATGGGAACAAATATCGTACTTTTTGGAGAAATGTCCTCTGGTCTGATGAAACAAAAATAGAACTGTTTGGCCATAATGACTATTGTTATGTTTGGGGGAAAAAGGGGGAGGCTTGTAAGCCGAAGAACACCATCCAAACTGTGAAGCACGGGGGTAGTAGCATCATGTTGTGGGGGTGCTTTGCTGCAGGAGGGACTGGTGCACTTCACAAAATAGATGGCATCATGAGGGATGAAAATTATGGGGATATATTGAAGCAACATCTCAAGACATCAGTCAGGAAGTTAAAGCTTGGTCGCAAATGGGTCTTCCAAATGGACAATGACCCCAAGCATACTTCTAAAGTTGTGACATAATGGCTTAAGGACAACAAAGTCAAGGTATTGGAGTGGCCATCAAGGAGCAAACCTGACTCAGTTACACCAGCTCTGTCAGGAGGAATGGGCCAAAATTCACCCAACCTATTATGGGAAGCTTGTAGAAGGCTACCCAAAACGTTTGACTCAAGTTAAACAATTTAAAGGCAATGCTACCAAATACGAATTGAGTGTAAGTAAACTTCTGACCCACTGGGAATGTGATGAAAGAAATAAAAGCTGAAATATTGTAATACTCCGGGTGTTGTGAGTGTTCAGTCAAACGCAGGAGACAGAGAGTACAATGCTGTGCTCTTTAATTGCACCAACACACCACAGGGTGCTCACAATAATAACGGCCCCAAAACACAGGGAATGAAAAATGACTACTGAAAAATGCACGACCAGGAACTAACACGTTCCTCTACTACAGAGCCAAAGGTTACAATGAATAATCCCGCACAACAACAGCCAGGGCCGGCTGTCTAATAAAGACAAACTAATCATCACAAACAGGTGCTACCAATAAACATACAAGGAGGGGGAGGAAAGACAATCAGTGGCAGCTAATAGGCCGGTGACGACGACCGCCGAGCGCCACCCGACCGGGAAGGGAAACCACCCTCGGTCGGACTCGTGACAAATATATAGTTGTCTCTACTATTATTCTGACATTTCACATTCTTAAAATAAAGTGGTGATCCTAACTGACCTAAGACGGGGAATTTTTACTAGGATTAAATGTCAGGAATTATGAAAACTGATTTAAATGTATTTGGCTAAGGTGTATGTAAACTTCCGACTTCAACTGTATGTTAACATTGCCAAAGCAAGTGAACTAGATAATAAACAAAAGTGAAATAAACGATACAAATTAACAGTTAATATTACACTCACAAAAGTTCCAAAAGAATAAAGACGTTACAAATATCAAATTATGTTCAAATAGATGAAGTACAAAAGGGAAAATAAATAAGCATATGGGTTGTATTTACAATGCTGGTCTTCACAGGATGCTCTTTTCTTGTGGCAACAGGGCTTCTTAACTGGTTGTCCTTCTTCTCTCTCTCTCTCTCTCTCTCTCTCTCTCTCTCTCTCGCTTCGTCTCTTCTCTTATTTGCTCTCTCTAGATAGGGCTGATGCCTGGACTACATTTCCCATGTAACCCCTGTTCTCCTCACCCCCAGGTGAAGTGTACATCCTGGCCACCAGTAAAAGCATGGCTCAGTCACACAGTGGGAAGCTCTACAAGCTAGTGGACCCTAAAAGGTAAAGAACACAACTTTCTTTGTGTGCGTGTGTGTCTGTGGCCTGCCCATATACCTACACATAGCAGATATAGTGGCAGTGCAGGATCACAACTTCACAGAGAGAGGGAGCGTCACACCTCCCTCCATCCCTTGTTTTCTACACCTCTTCAATACATCACACACACACACACACCAGGGCTCTTATCCGGCCGGTTCCCCGGCCAACACAAATCTCAGCGTGGTAATTGGAGAGTAAGCATACCGTTTCTAACACCAGCACTACCAACGGGCCCTGTTAGAGAGTGAGGGAAGATAGGAGAGATGAAAGAGAGAGAGGATAGTGAGGAGAGAGAATAGTGAGGAGAGGGGGGAGAGAGAGAGAGCGAGGAGAGAGAGCACACGTGGCTCGCTGGGTATTTTCGTAGCGTTTGACAGGGCTGCTTATACACTCCTGGAGAGAACGGAGGGCACCTGTCGACGAGTGGTAATGTTTTCCTCATAGTCGTAGGGAGGGATTTGTTACATGTGATTGGAATACCTGGTGGTTTGGGTTTTAAGGAAGGGATGCTGTGTCCCAACAATGTGCCCCGCTGCGTCCCAACAATCCAGGTCGCACACAGCTGATAATGTGCTGGAGTTTCTGGTGATAAATATTACGAGAGGAGATGGTTGCCTGTTAATCATTGTTGTATGCTTGCTAAACATTTTACCATGTGTTTACCTCTATTCAATATTTTCGATAATCATAAATCTTTAACAAATGATGTTTGCGTCAACCCTAGTACATGTGAAAAACCCAGCACACCAGGAGGTATGTATACGGGGTGTATGAGGTCCCCCTCCACCGCAGCCAACATCTGAGACATGAATGTCACTGATATATAGTCTGAATCATGAGAAATTACATTGAACACAACCAGATCCTCTCACTTTCTAATTCAAACCAATCGCTCCTCAAGCTGTGTCTTTCCACCCTCAGCCACCCAGAAATCATCCAGTCCCCCTTTTCAGCACGACGGAATGGAGAACTAGAGATCCTCATGTAGGTTTAGGTCCTTCAGCTTATGTGAAGTTGGCAGGGAGGCATGTGGAGCATCTAAAAACACTGGGCTTACAGTGGGAGTCCAGGAAGGAGACAGAATAATGTTTCCTTAAGTCCATTTCACTTTATTGGAGTGTGTGTGTGTGTGTGTGTGTGTGTGTGTGTGTGTGTGTGTGTGTGTGTGTGTGTGTGTGTGTGTGTGTGTGTGTGTGTGTGTGTGTGTGTGTGTGTGTGTGTGTGTGTGTGTGTGTGTGTGTGTGCTTGCGTATGTGTGTGCTTGCGCGTGTGTGTGTGTGTGCTTGCGTGTATGTGTGCTTGCCTGTGTGGGACAATAGAAACAGATCCCTGGCTAATTATTGCGAAGGTGATGACAGTACCAACCAAGTCACAGTTAATTACGCCACAGATGTTTCTACGGGCCCCTTGCTGCTCTGCTCAACATTTTATTTATGTTTTTTGGCTGGACACATTTTTCCCAAACAACAATTCTTTCCACCCATATTTTGGGCTTGTTTAGTCTGTATAGTGGCCTGTGTGGTGCTGGGAGTCCGGCTTCTACGCGCGCACACACACACACACACACACACACACACACACACACACACACACACACACACACACACACACACACACACACACACACACTCACTTCACTATTAGTATCTCGTTACAGGGAGGAGGGGGAGGGATGGAGGCAGCTAACGTTTCTGACCTTGCTGCGTTATCACGTCTGATGGGCCACCCGTCCCCCTCTACCCCTTCTGGGGTACCTGGTGCCCCCTCACCCTCCTCCTTTACAGAAGACTTGTATTCCTGAGAGGCGAGCCTGTGGTGGTCCGGGGGTCCCACAACATCCACCATGCACCCACATGGTGTTTTCATTACATGTATGTTTGGGGAAGAGGAGGGGGCTTTAGGAGGTAGGAGACTGGGGAGGGGAGTGAAAGAGGAAAATCACCTAAACCCCCCTGCAATGTTTTGGGGTAAACACAGCGCGCTGACTTCATTTGTAGGTATTTGTTTGTCAGTCGGGTACCGTCCAATAATAAATAGGCCACCATGCGTCTCAGTAACATCATTATACGTTGTCACTGTCCCATGTGGACACTGTCGTGGAAATTCTGTACTGAGTGAGATTTCATTTCTAAATATACAACACAGAGGCAGTGTAGGATCATGTGGCATTGTTTACTGGCTCTACTGTGGAAGGAGACAGAGCTGTTTAAAAATCCCTTGCCCGGGATTCAAACCTAGTCCATATGCATCACACTCACACACACACACACACACACACGATATGCCGTCTTCCCCAAGGCTTCAACGGGTTTCAGCTCTGTTTTAAATTTTTCCTTTTCCCCTCTTTCTATAATTAGATCAGTATAATGTCTGATTGAGACATGCAATGCTTCATTGAATATGTCTTATCTCAATTGCCCTGCCACACGCAGTCAGAGGTCCCCATGGGAGAGAGAGAGAGACTTTTATTTATTTCTGGTGCTAACATCCATTTAGAAGCAGAGGAGGAGGAGGGCTTTATTCCTTGAGAGAGGAGAGACACAAACAAACACCGCCTCTGGGTATTGGGTGGGTTGGTTATGTGGGGGAGGATGTCACTGGCCACATTGTAAAGCTGTACAGTATGTAACTGCCAGGTTGTTTATCGCGTATAAGAATGGAAGGAACAGAGCCACGTTTTATTCAAAACCAAATTCTATCCAGTCCTCACGATTCCGTCTGGAACCTGAATGGGGGGAGAGACAGTTGAAACAGTAAGAACTCCTGCTGATAACGGTAATAAAAAAAGTTGTCTTTCCATCTAAACAGGCTTTTATCCAAAGAGGGAGGAAATGGTTCTCCTGTGTCATAATATACTTTTCACATAATTTAGGGTTTAGTTGAGTCAGGTGCAGTCCTCTGGTTGAATAGTGTTGAGTAAAGAGGTTGAGAAGACCCAGTGGACATAGAATAGGGCTCTCCTTTATGAAGTCACTATGGAAGTCACAAATTACAGGAAGCACTGGGGAGAAGGAGCAGGGAGGTGTGTGTGGTACGGTAGCTCCCAGCTCCCAATATGCTGGCAAAAAAAAGCCAGCTCTTTTATTCAGATGTCCCTCCTAAATCTTGCTGCTGCACTACTGTGGTCCTGCCCTTGACAAAGCTGCTCCACAGCTCCACTGAATGGCCCTGGCTCCTACAATACACAGTACATTTCTGGCACAATTAAAACAAGGGATGAAACCACAAAGAAGTCCCCAAACAATGGAGCCGGATGACAAAACAGCCAAAGGACTCACACTGGGCCGTTTGATTTAGCCATTGTTGGGATGCACAATGTACACCACTCCAGGGCTTTTTTCTCACATACACCTCATGCCAATCAAGCAAGCCCCAGCACATAGCCCCAACACATTCCTTCCCAAAACCCTCCCCACCAACTCCCAGGCTACCAGCCACCCATCACTATCAAAGCTTTAAGTGAAATAAATCTGATAGTCGTTAGAGTATCCCTCACTAATAGCATCCCCTATATCAATCAGCTGTATGATTTGATCTGGGGTGACTTTTGAGGCGGTGAGATATTATAAAGAGGGCTGTGTTGTGAGTAAGAGGGAGCTGATCAGGGATCAGGCTCAGCATATGGTCCCTGGCGGATGTCTCCTGTTCTGGAACAAAGGGGGAGGTGGGAAGGGAGGCAGCTGAGCCAAGCAGAGCTCCATACATCCCTCCACCCCACCACCACCCCGCCTCCCTCCAGCCACTAGGACTACACTTTGAAAAAAATTATCTATCTAGAACCTAAAAGGGTTCTTCGGCTGTCCACATTTGAGAACCGTTTGAAGAACGCTGTATGGTTCCAGATAGAACACAGAGGGTTCTAAATGGTTCTAAAAAGGTTCTACATGTAACCAAAAAGGGTTCTCCTATGGGGACAGCCAAATAACCCCTTTGGAACCCTTTTTTCTAAGAGTGTTGGGAACCAGCCAATAATGTATGGCTGATGATATGTATTGGCCATTGAGAGGTTTTTGAGAGGTTTTTGTGAGTTAAGGGGTTGAGAGGTTGAGAGGTTTTTGAAGCCACCGGTCGGCCATATTGGCACTCCCCCCAGTAGGAGCAGTCCTCCATAGGAATTCATGGAATTCTACAGTATTTCAATTAAATGTTTTAAGGTCAAAATGACAAAGTATTTTTTTGTTGTAGCGGGGACAGTAACATTAGTAATAAAAAAAAAAATATACTTTAAAGAAAATGTTTTTATATATTTTTTATTTATAATTTTTATGTTTAGCTCACATAATATAATTTAAGATTATGCATTAAGGTGTCTGTAATAGAATGAATGTGGCAAAAACTAATGTAGACATTAATAAATGAATGTCTAAAGCTCCCCCCAAAAAAATTACAATGTGAGGGAGTGCCAAGATGGAGGCTCAGGGGGCTTCAAAACAGCGCCCCCTATTAGTCATCTAGTGTATATATAAATCATTGGGACCAGCCTGGCCCAGCCCCGTGGACACTCAAACTAATAAGCGGCCCTCCTTTAATTTATCAGTCTTCATTAGTCTGTGTTTTATGCAAGTGTCCTCGCCGAGTTTATACATTCCCACAGTGCCTGTTGACCCAGATGCCTTTGTCAAGTGGCGCTCAGGCAGGTGTTGTTTTCACCCGGGACCATGGCCACCCATGGTACTAATACAAACTGATGAGGGGCAATAGCCGTGGCTGACCCCTGCCCGCCTGACACTATTAACAGTGTTGTACCCCAATCCTCCAGGGACTAGCTGTCCCCCTTTTCTCTCTCTCTCACCCTGGTCTCTTTCTCCCAACTCCATCACTCTCCCACCCTCTCTCTTTCTGTCCCTCCTTCTCTCTGTTTTAACTACGTGCAGCCTGTCACAACAAAGGCCCAGAGTGTGGATGAGAAAAGGCACAGGGATGGGTGGGTTCTGAGGGGAGCGGAGCATGGGAATCGCCCCCCCCCCCCTAGAGACCCCCTCTAGGCTCTGGTACTGCCCCGGGACTGCCATCAGTCAATGTGGCTGTCAGAACAACACTCTCCCAGCCACGGTGTCTTGACACCCCACTCACATACCCCCAGAACCCTGACCAGGACCCCTTAACTCACTCACCCTTAACACACACAACACAGGCCAGGAGCCCCTCCTTTGAGCACTAACCAACCACAGTCACTAAGTCAGTTCATTCACAACCAGACCCCAATATCACATTCAGTTGTGGCTCCTGTCTGTTCATTGGTCATTAGATCTCGATCTCTATAGCATTATTTCTCTATAGCATTATCTCTCTACAGCATTAGAGATCTCCCCAGCATTATATCTCTATAGCATTAGAGCTCTCCCCAGCATTATCTCTCTACAGCATTATCTCTCTACAGCATTATATTCTGTCCAGGATTATCTCGCTATAGCATTAGATGTTTCTACAGCATTATCGTGCTTCTACACCTGCATTGCTTGCTGTTTGGGGTTTTAGGCTGGGTTTCTGTACAGAACTTTGAGATATCAGCTGATGTACGAAGGGCTATATAAATACATTTGATTTGATATCTCTCAGCGTTATTTATCTACAGCATTAGGTCTCTACAGCACCCAGAGAGTCCAGCAGGCAGAGAGTCCAGCAGGCAGAGAGTCCAGCAGGCAGATAGTCCAGCAGGCACACACACACACTCCCATCATTATCATCATAACAGACTCTACACGCATGCTCTGACCACTCCACAGCACTCCCACCAGGCTCTCTGTTTTCCATACCACTACCACTGTGTGTGTGTGTGTGTGTGTGTGTGTGTGTGTGTGTGTGTGTGTGTGTGTGTGTGATGGATACGTCAATACACTGCCTGGCTGAGGCTTGTCTTGCCTCATTAGTCAATGCTGTTTAGCCCCATCCACACACACAGGAACACACACACTAGAGGCAGCACCAGTGGTGCCTTAGCAGCAGAACACTTAACCATGCACAACAGGGAAGAGGAAACGACTCCACCAGAATGCCTTTACAGAACATTGATGTGATGGAAAGGAGTCATGGAGGGAGAATGAATGTTTGAGTATGGAGAGACTCTGTGTGTGACAGGGTTCTTTCTGGAATATTCCATTTCTGGAATGTTGTTAATGAGTTTTTGAGTATAATAATTCATTTGGAGCATCAGAGGTTGGGAGGCTGGGGGAATGGTGGACTGACTGAATGACTGGACCAGGGTTTTATTTCCACTGAGGACATGTGTGTGTGTGTGTGTGTGTGTGTGTGTGTGTGTGTGTGTGTGTGTGTGTGTGTGTGTGTGTGTGTGTGTGTGTGTGTGTGTGTGTGTGTGTGTGTGTGTGTGGGGTGTTTATGAGTCTCCTGTCATGCTGAATTGCAGCAGCAAATGGCTGTTCCCGGTGGCCTGTTCCCGGTGGCCTGTTCCCGGTGGCCTGTTCCCGTTGGCCTGTTCCCGGTGGCCTAGACACACCACACACACACACACACACACACACACACACACACACACACACACACACACACACACACACACACACACACACACACACACACACACACACACACACACACACACACACACATGTCCTCAGTGGAAATAAAACCCTGGTCCAGTCATTCAGTCAGTCCACCATTCCCCCAGCCTCCCAACCTCTGATGCTCCAAATGAATTATTATACTCAAAAACTCATTAACAACATTCCAGAAATGGAATATTCCAGAAAGAACCCTGTCACACACAGAGTCTCTCCATACTCAAACATTCATTCTCCCTCCATGACTCCTTTCCATCACATCAATGTTCTGTAAAGGCATTCTGGTGGAGTCGTTTCCTCTTCCCTGTTGTGCATGGTTAAGTGTTCTGCTGCTAAGGCACCACTGGTGCTGCCTCTAGTGTGTGTGTGTGTGTGTGTGTGTGTGTGTATGTGTGTGTGTGTGTGTGTGTGTGTGTGTGTGTGTGTGTGTGTGTGTGTGTGTGTGTGTGTGTGTGTGTGTGTGTGTGTGTGTGTGTGTGTGTGTGTGTGTGTGTGTGTGTGTGTGTGTGTGTGAATATGGTGTGTGAAAGAAAGGCCACATATCCGTATGTAATGCCTCAGAACAGTGTGCATGAGCCTTTAGAGTGTGTGACCGTTGCCCTCCCTGTGTGGCCCCTGCAGGCCCGCGGTCCCTAAGGAGTGTCAGAGACAGGTGGAGGCCCCGGAGCTGCTGGGAACGGCCTGCTCACGGCAGTGTAAGAACGGACACTGCACCCCCACCGGGAAGTGTTGCTGCAGCACCGGCTGGGAGGGACCCTTCTGCAGAGTGGGTGAGTCAGAGAAAAGTGCTGTCTGAAGTGTTCAACCATAACCTAGAATATTAGTAGAACATTACATAATAACCCTCTGCAGAGTAGCTGAGACCTACTGTATAACAAGAGTTACACAATAATGTGAAGAATTCTACTGTATATCTTGAGTAATGTTGATATTTATCAAATAGACTAGTTTAGATCCATAGTGGACCCACATAAAGGGTTTATGAATGTTTTGTTATCGCTTGTCAAGATAGTCAATATATATCTCTCTCTCTCTCTCTTTCTCTCTCTCTCTCTCTCACTCTCTCTCTCTCTCTCTCTCTCTCTCTCTCTCTCTCACAGCTAAATGCGAGCCGGCCTGCCGTAATGGAGGCGTGTGTGTTGAGCCCCACATCTGCCTTTGTAAGAGCGGCTACTCGGGCGCCCATTGTGAGAAGGGCGAGCGGGGCATGCCTAGCGACCAGGAGAAGGACGGCATCCTGGACCACATCATAGACATGACCTCGTACCTGCTGAACCTCACTAGCTACATGGTATAGGGGCATGGGGAGGGGGTCCACTCCCACCGCAACCCCCCCCCCCCCCCCCCGGCCCCCTTGCTCAACCACCGGAGAAGCCCAATCAGAGCCTCCCTCCTCCGTGATTCACCCCTGAGACACACCCCCCTGTCTGGACGTACCCTGTCCCCGTCAACACCCAGACTCTGGTCATCTTCCTGCCCATAAGGTCCAGTAGGCTACGTACACCAGACATCCGGGCCAAGCATCCCTCCAGTGACCATCACACAGACAGACACAGCAACGTGATGGTTAAATGCATGGCAATCGTCGTCTATGGTCTAATGGTTGGACCTCCACCGTGCCTACATAAGCTCTTTTATACTCTTCTTCACCAGGAGAACGTTCTTCTCCTCTCTCTCCCACTCTGGAACCCCCATGCAGATGACTTGATATTAGCACTGCACCCCTGCTGAGAACAGAGGGAGACCCCCTCGCGTTCTCTCCACACAACAACAAAAAAACAGCAGCCATTTTGACTGAAGCCTTACAGAGAGCGAAGGGGAGTCGGCTGAGCTGAAACACAGCAAGGCGGGCGGAGGCGTGGTGACTTAAGTTATCCCCCAGGACTGGAGAGTGGACAGCCCAATACTGGGGGTTGGCTTTGGGTCTGCCTTCACCAACACAACACAGTCTATATACAGCCTTTAAATGAACATGCCAATCTCTTCAGCATCAGCAATGCAATAATACTGACACTGACTGAAGAGTTTCTGATAATCTTACTGTGCCGTGTATAGAGCCCCATACAGAGTCCTGTACTATCTTGTCTAAAGGCACTAATATGAATGACCAATAGACCAATGTCACAGTAATAATAATGATTATTGTTATTTTGACCCACTGTTTTCTCCAGGTGATGTTTTGTGGGCACATCTTCATAGAAAAAGCTACGATATGATACTTCATGATACAGCGGTATAGATTTGTTGTTCATCGCTCACTTGACATGCTGCCAATGTACAGAATGGATCCATAGCTGAAGAATGAGTGTCTTTGGACTCAACAGGTATCGATAGAGTTTATATGGTTGTGTCCCAAATGGTACCCTATTCCCCGTATAGTGCACTACTTTTGACCAGAGCCCTATGGGCCCACGTCAAAAATAGTGAGCATCATACGGAACAAGGGTGCCATTAGGGACAGAGTCTATGACATTGTTAGGATAGAGCTCATAGCTTTGCACTCCCAATGTCAACGCCAGTTTGATACATTTGAAATGGAGTCATCAACTCCACGCACTGTAATGTAATGTTTTTTGTGTTTCACAATCAAGGGCAGGCGATTATGTTGGGACTATAGTACGGTGTCATACAGCAGTGACGTTGTCACACACTAACACAGTGGCACGCAGCAGCTCAAATCTCACTCTTAATCTCCCACACTGAACACACACACACACACTGACACAGTGGCACGCAGCAGGTCAAATCTCACTCTTAATCTCTCACACTGAACACACACACACACACACTGACACAGTGGCACGCAGCAGGTCAAATCTCTCACACTGAACACACACACACACACACACTAACACAGTGGCACGCAGCAGGTCAAATCTCACTCTTAATCTCTCACACTGAACACACACACACACACACTGACACAGTGGCACGCAGCAGGTCAAATCTCTCACACTGAACACACACACACACTAACACAGTGGCACGCAGCAGGTCAAATCTCTCACACTGAACACACACACACTAACACAGTGGCACGCAGCAGGTCAAATCTCTCACACTGAACACACACACTAACACAGTGGCACGCAGCAGGTCAAATCTCACTCTTAATCTCTCACACTGAACACACACACACACTAACACAGTGGCACGCAGCAGGTCAAATCTCACTCTTAATCTCTCACACTGAACACACACACACACTGACACAGTGGCACGCAGCAGGTCAAATCTCTCACACTGAACACACACACACACTAACACAGTGGCACGCAGCAGGTCAAATCTCACTCTTAATCTCTCACACTGAACACACACACACACTAACACAGTGGCACGCAGCAGGTCAAATCTCACTCTTAATCTCTCACACTGAACACACACACACACTGACACAGTGGCACGCAGCAGGTCAAATCTCTCACACTGAACACACACACACACTAACACAGTGGCACGCAGCAGGTCAAATCTCACTCTTAATCTCTCACACTGAACACACACACACACACACTGACACAGTGGCACGCAGCAGGTCAAATCTCTCACACTGAACACACACACACACTAACACAGTGGCACGCAGCAGGTCAAATCTCTCACACTGAACACACACACACTAACACAGTGGCACGCAGCAGGTCAAATCTCTCACACTGAACACACACACTAACACAGTGGCACGCAGCAGGTCAAATCTCACTCTTAATCTCTCACACTGAACACACACACACACTAACACAGTGGCACGCAGCAGGTCAAATCTCACTCTTAATCTCTCACACTGAACACACACACACACTGACACAGTGGCACGCAGCAGGTCAAATCTCTCACACTGAACACACACACACACTAACACAGTGGCACGCAGCAGGTCAAATCTCACTCTTAATCTCTCACACTGAACACACACACACACTAACACAGTGGCACGCAGCAGGTCAAATCTCACTCTTAATCTCTCACACTGAACACACACACACACTGACACAGTGGCACGCAGCAGGTCAAATCTCTCACACTGAACACACACACACACTAACACAGTGGCACGCAGCAGGTCAAATCTCACTCTTAATCTCTCACACTGAACACACACACACACTGACACAGTGGCACGCAGCAGGTCAAATCTCTCACACTGAACACACACACACTAACACAGTGGCACGCAGCAGGTCAAATCTCACTCTTAATCTCTCACACTGAACACACACACACACTGACACAGTGGCACGCAGCAGGTCAAATCTCTCACACTGAACACACACACACACTAACACAGTGGCACGCAGCAGGTCAAATCTCACTCTTAATCTCTCACACTGAACACACACACACACACTCGCTACACAACTTCAGTGGTCGTTCTACAGGGACAGAAGCTGATGTATATTTCATACATAAAGAGCTGAACTAAGTACTACTTAGCCTTGCTAAATAATATAGCGTTACTATTGTTTCGATAGAGGAGGGTTTATTTTTTTAACTGTGATAATGTATGGGAGAGGACGGTGTTTGTAGAAAGTGGTTTTGCATTAAGTTTTAAAAAATATTTTATTTCTGGTCTTTTTTTTGCTAACACACAAACACAATGTATGCAGTGTTTTTCCACTGAATGAAAACACACAGTGACACGTGCAGTACAGATCAGCACCGTGTGTTAAAGGCCACGCGTGTCTACACCTGAATGGGACAGTTTGTAACCGACCACTGAGACACAACACAAGGCTCTCTCTGTGTTTCCTTCCCGTAGTACGCCTCTGTCTGTGGCGTTCAACTGCAGCATAACAGTCGGTGTTTGGTCTTTGTTTTAGAAATGATCCAAGTTTCGCTAGGCCACCAACTTATTGGAGCCTGTTCCCAGTCGGATGAGAAGAGTTCCTCCAGGTAGATCAGATGAAAGGTGGTTTCACATCAGACACTCTACTCTACCTACTGTGAGACGTTCAGATAAGACAGATGGAATGATAAAATGTGTCAAGTATGAACCCAGACTTCTTTGATCCACTTTGTGGTGAACTGTGATCCCTTATCAAATGAACAGCATAAAGAAGATTTTGCTCATCTCAAAGACAGGGATCTAAACCGTCTTCGGCGAGCCAAACGACAATTGAAAAAAGACTCTAATTATGTTGGAGCCCATCGATGTGTTGTCTTTCATCTGAAGACTGTATAAAACACATCGCGTAACGCCACTAATCTACAGGTTGATCAGGATTGGTTCATTTGATATAGTGCCATTGCAAATTCCTTGATACCGTATTAATCTTGAGTCTCCTGACAGTAGTTCAGCAACTTCTTACATCTTGTGCCAATGTTGTCTTTTTTAAGTGCCTGCCCCCCACACAATTGGAATGTCTTTATTTCAATGATCATATATTGTTTTGAGTTCCCGTTCTAAGCATGGTTAGAAGTGTTCAGGGTTTTCCAATTCCTCTCACTCTCTCTCTCTCTCTCTCCTCTGTATCTCCAATGACAGCAGTTGTTGATCCTCTGTCTTGCCAGTGTTCTCTCTGGTCTATAATGCGTCATATGGAACTCATGCTGTAAAGTCGATACTATAATTTTAGCACTTAATGTGAAACTTGCATTTTAGCTGCTGAGACGGCGTGGTGTGAATAAAATAGAGTAACCGTTTTCATTATTTAAGTAGTTACGCAAACAAAGTTATTTAAGTTCTCTACAATTGTTTTTGCCGCTGTATGTGAGGATTTTGATTTTGATCATGTGTTGTAAATAAAACCTAGGGCTATCTTTGTTTCTTTTCAGAAATATCTATATGTCTATTAAAGTTTATAGCATGTCTGAAAACCTCGTCACAGTGTCTGTTTGATGATGACGTTTAGGATGACGATGTAGCATAGAGCAGAATGTTTCTTCTTGAAAAACAACCTGTAGAAAATAGTCATAGAATCTATTCATTATATATCTATGTGACTAACAATCCTTGATTCAGCAGGAAAGGAAACGATAGGTTGTTGCAGGATGATTACAAATGGACAGATTGAGGCAGATTGAGACAGATTGAGGCCTTCTGCCAGGGTGTGGAACAGTGACCTCACCTTAAATGTATCCTCGTAATGTTAGATCTGAGCACGCAGAGGTTGTCTACAGGAACTAGTATATTTGGCCTTAGATTTCTGAGATTGACATGTCGATCCGGACAGTCTTTTACTGTTCTATGAGTGTAAATCAATAGCATAACATCCTTCCACTATTAGTATTAACAGTATAAGCAAGTGATGGTTGCTTAGTAAAAGAACACTATCCATTGACATAGTCTGTCTGTCTGCCTGCCTGCCTGCCTGCCTGCCTGCCTGCCTGTCTGTCTGTCTGTCTGTCTGTCTGTCTGTCTGTCTGTCTGTCTGTCTGTCTGTCTGTCTGTCTGTCTGTCTGTCTGTCTGTCTGTCTGTCTGTCTGTCTGTCTGTCTGTCTGTCTGTCTGTCTGTCTGTCTGTCTGTCTGCCTGCCTGCCTGCCTGCCTGCCTGTCTGTCTGTCTGTCTGTCTGTCTGTCTGTCTGTCTGTCTGTCTGCCTGCCTGCCTGTCTGTCTGTCTGTCTGTCTGTCTGTCTGTCTGTCTGTCTGTCTGTCTGTCTGTTATTCTACACCTATTACTAAATTTGATTTGACTCACCAAATTTCCACCGTCACAGAAGGTTTTTTCTCTAGCTAGGTGAAGTGTACAGAGGGATGTTGTCAGCGATTAGGTGAATGGATAAGCGGAGTCAGGCGCAGGACACAGGTATGAGTAATAATACGAATTTACTCAAAGTGTAAGCAATGTTCCAACAAGGAAAAATACAAATATCCAGAGCACAAAGAACGAACCCACATGACAATGACAATCACTCACAAAACAGAAAGGGAAGCCGGAGGGTTAAATAAAGAACATTGATTATGGAATGGAAACCAGGTGTGTATAATGAAGGCAAAACAAAACTAAAATGAAACATGGATCGGTGGTGACTAGAAAGCCGGTGACGTCGACCGCCGAACGCCGCCCGAACAAGGAGAGGGACCAACTTTGGCGGAAGTCGTGACAGTACCCCCCCCCCCCCCCTTGAGCCGCGAGCCGACACCGGCCTCGGGAATGACCCGGAGGACGAGACGCAGGGCGATCCGGGTGGAGACGGTGAAATTCCTGAAGTAATGACGGATCCAGGATGTCCTCCACCGGCACCCAGCATCTCTCCTCCAGACCGTACCCCTCACACTCCACGAGGTACTGAAGGCCCCTCGCCCGACGTCTTGAGTCCATGATGGCTCGCACAGTATACGCCGGGGCCCCCTCGATGTCCAGAGGGGGCGGAGGGACCTCCCGCACCTCAGACTGCTGGAGCGGATTAGCCACCACCGGCCTGAGGAGAGACACATGGAAAGCTGGAAACCAGGTGTGGAAACCAGGTGTGTATAATGAAGACAAAACAAAATGAAAATGAAACATGGATCGGTGGTGACTAGAAAGCCGGTGACGTCGACCGCCGAACGCCGCCCGAACAAGGAGAGAGATCAACTTCGGCGGAAGTCGTGACAGATGTTGAGAAAATGTTTGGGGAAAGCCAGCCCAAGGGCCAATGTGGATCATCGGCCAAAGTGTTCCCTAAAGTTGACTTAAATTGAAAAGTCTGTTAAGCAAAGCTACTGTTCAGAGAGGGAGGGAGAAAGAGAGAGAAGCCCCGTTTAAATCAAATCAAATTGTATTTGTCACATGCTTTGTGAACAACAGGTGTTGACTAAGAGCTTACTTACGGGGCTTTTACTTCCGGGTCTTCTATAAACTGTCTCCTCCCCTTCATCTACACGGATTAAAGTGGATTTAACAAGTGACATTAATAAGGGATCATAGCTTTCACCTGTAAGTAAGCATGGGACAAATACAATTTGATTTGATTCACTTGGTCAGTCTACATCATGGAAAGATCCATGTGTTCTTGTACACTCAGTGTACACAGGGCACCAGTACCAAGTCAATATGCAGGGGTATGAGGTAATTGGGGTAGATATGTACATATGTGGGTAGGGAAGTTACTAGGCAACAGGATACACAGTAAACAGTGACAGCAGCATTTGTGAGTCAAAAGAGTTACAAAAAGGGTCAATGCAGATAGTCCAGGTAGCTATTGATTACTATTAAACTATTTAGCAGTCTTATGGCTTGGGGGTAGAAGCTGTTCAGGTTGCTGTTGGTTCCAGACTTGGTACATCGATACCACTTGATTGTGCCCACATTTTTAGACAGGTGTAAACTATCAAGACACTTGATCAGATCTTCCAGCCCACCTCCGGAGGAAGTCAAGCACGCGTTGCATAGCTGGATCTGGACAGGCAAACTGGCTATTATCCCTCACTCTAAAATCATTGACAGGTGGCACCATTGACTGTCATTAATATGTGAATTCAAATAAATAAATACATATTTGTTCGAAATAATATCTGTCAAATCATTTGCATACAGGGAAGGACCAGGAAAATATGGTCACAATACGGACACAGCAGACCGATAAGAGTCACAATTTAAAAAATTTGGACAAGATCAGGGCACAGGACACCTGTTAGCTCCAGGTATAAACGAGACTAGAGACATATGTCCCTGATATGGACTTGATAGACAAGAGCACTAGAAGATATTTAGTGAGTGTCATTGGAAGACTTGCATGCAATGGCTATGGAGGTCAGTACTACTTTCCCAGGATTTCCTTTTCAAATAAAGAGTTTTTATGATGAGAATGTACAAATGATCCTGTAGTTATAGTACACAAAAGGGTTCTCCAGCTGTCCCCATAGGGGAACCCTTTGAAGAACCCCTTTTGGATCCAGGTAGAACCCTTTTTGGTTCCAGATAGAACTCATTTGGGTTCAATGTAAAACCCTCTATGGAAAGGGTTCTACATGGAACCCAAAAGGGTTCTACCTGGAACCAAAAGGGATTCTTCAAAGGGTTCTCCTATGGGGACTGCCGGAGAACCCCTTTTGATTCTAGAGCAGCTTGTTGTATAAGTGTGTCCGTTTAAGGCATACATGTCATTAAAGGACCTTAATACAATTGCACAGACTAAATGCATTGAGCATGAAGCTCAGACCTAAACTCTAAATTTCACCTCTCCCTACACACACACATGCACACACACACACACACACACACACACACTCACAAAAAACATTCACACAAACACACTGAAGCAACAGCAATCACTGATGGCATTATTAATTTCCTTCTGGAAATATCAATCAAGCTCCCTGGTTGTAATGACAGTGGAGGTGGACCACCCACCTCACTACACAGGCCTCTCAGGCAGCTCCCTCCGTATTCAGAGTAATGCAATACTAAGTTGTCTGTGACTGTTTAGAGCCAATCAAAATCGCGTAAAGTGGAACTGGGAAATTGTGTTTCAAGGTCCAAGCAGCTAGCAGGCAGTGTATTTTTTAGTTTATACACTATCTGTGGCATGAATCATGACTTTTCATTTGGATTAGTTTTCTTTTCCCCCTCCCATAGGGCCCTGGCCGGCATATCTGTCATAAACAGTGTAACCCAGCACTTTGAATAAACATGAGGAGTCTGTATGCTAAATATTTGTAGGACCAAGATGGCTAGAAGTGCATGTTATAATATTGTATACATGAGCTGAAGAGGTAGTCCAACCAAATACTATGGGAGGACAGACAGACAGAGGGAGACAGACAGACAGACAGACAGACAGACAGACAGACAGACAGACAGACAGACAGACAGACAGACAGACAGACAGACAGACAGACAGACAGACAGACAGACAGACAGACAGACAGACAGACAGACAGACAGACAGACAGACAGACAGACAGACAGACAGACAGACAGACAGACAGACAGACAGAGGGAGACAGACAGAAGGAGACAGACAGACAGACAGACAGACAGACAGACAGACAGACAGACAGACAGACAGACAGACAGACAGACAGACAGACAGACAGACAGACAGACAGACAGACAGACAGACAGACAGACAGACAGACAGACAGACAGACAGACAGACAGACAGACAGACAGAGGGAGACAGACAGACAGACAGAGGGAGACAGACAGAGAAAGAATGACAAAACATTTGACTCTTTGTGATTTGAACGGGAAAGAACACATTTCATCCTTTTCCCCAGAAACATTTTATTTCAGTGAGTATAACTTTTCTAGAACTGCAATACTTCTCGGAACAAATGTAAATCTTTGGTTTCAAAATGTTGCTTTTCAAAAATCAGACCACAGCCTGTCATTATCGTATTGGTAGTATAGGGGACTGAAATTGTATATTTATCCTAAATAGTGCACTACTCTTGTCCAAACCACACAGGGCTACTTCATAAGGTCCTGGTCTAAATAGTGCACTACAGTGAGCTCCAGATGTATTTGGACAGTGACACATTTTGTTGTTGTTTTTGCTCTGTACTCCAGCACAGCACTTTGGATTTGAAGTAATACAACGACTGTGAGGTTCAAGTGCAGACTGTCAGCTTTAATTGGAGGGGAATTTCATCCGTATTGTGTGAACCGTTTCGAAATTATAGCACTTTTTGTCCACAGTCCCCCTATTTTAGGGGACCAAAAATATTGGGACAAATTCACTTGCATGTGTATTAAAGTAGTTAAAAGTTAAGTATTTGTTCCCATATTCATAGCACACAATCACTACATCAAGCTTGTGACTCTACAAACTTGTTGGATGCATTTGCTGTTTGTTTTGGTTGTGTTTCGGATTCTTTTGTGCCCAATAGAAATGAATGGTAAATCATTTTTGAGATTATGGAGTCACTTTCATTGTAAATAAGAATAGAATATGTTTCTAAACACGTCTACATTAATGTGGATGCTACTATGATTACGGATAATCCTGAATGAATCGTGAATAATGATGAATGAGAAGGTTACAGATGCACAAATATCATACCCCCCCCCCCCAAATGCTAACCTCCCCTGTTATTGTAATGGTGAGAGGTTAGCATGTATTGGGGGTATGATGTAACATGCTAACCTCCCCTGTTATTGTAATGGTGAGAGGTTAGCATGTCTTGGGGGTATGATATAACATGCTAACCTCCCCTGTTATTGTAATGGTGAGCGGTTAGCATGTCTTGGGTGTATGATATAACATGCTAACTTCCCCTGTTATTGTAATGGTGAGAGGTTAGCATGTCTTGGGGGTATAATATAACATGCTAGCCTCCCCTGTTATTGTAATGGTGAGAGGTTAGCATGTCTTGGGGGTATGATATAACATGCTAACCTCCCCTGTTATTGTAATGGTGAGAGGTTAGCATGTCTTGGGGGTATGATCATTTGTGTGTCTGTAACCTTCTCATTCATCATTATTCACGATTCATTCAGGACTATCAGTAATCACGGTAGCATCCACACAAATGTAGAAGTGTTTAGAAACATATTCTATTCTTATTTACAATAAAAAGGACTCCAAAATGACACAATACATTATCACTCATTATTATTTAAAGCTGGCAGTCTGCACTTTAACCTCAGTCATTGTATCATTTCAAATCCAAAGTGCTGGAGTCAAAACAACAACAGATGTGTCACCGTCCCAATATTTTTGGAGTGCACTGTACATGGGAAAAGGGGTGTGAGTTCAGATGACTACTGATGTTTCTCCATATATCACATAGTAGTTCTGCAGCGCTGCAACAGATGGCTAGTAATACAGTCTAGCCGTGGACATAACGGCTGAGGCCACTAAGGTCTGTCAATGACAATTTCTTGGAAGGGAGGGTACCGCATACAAATGGTCATTATGGCATCGGCTCCAGCCTGACTTGACATCTAAACAGACTCCTTCAGGATGAATCACGGTTTCCATAGTAATCTAATCGTATATACAGTTCCATTTTACAATACCGCAACAACTGGCGACTGAAGGGTACACCGTGGCAGATATGCTGTAGGCTCTCAGTACTAAAACAACACATTTTACTGCACCTATCTGGTGTACGTGACATAAAAACATACATTTAATCAGTGCTTGTGTCATATGTAATGAAGCGTTTATGTCATGCTATGGAGAGGTCATAACATAACAGCATGAGAAAGATGATTTATCAAGTTGGGTGGATTTACGGACATTATCTACATTGCTCTCATGTTTCCAGTATTCCTATTGCTCTATTGGCTGATTTAAAACAACACGGCCCACACTGCTTTGTAACAATATTGATTTATGGGCGAGAGCTGGATTTGGCCTGTATAAACATCGATGGTGGTTTCCGTGTGTGTCAATCCCCTGGTTGTGTATCTGGTTTTGTCACACCCCTAAGTGCGTAGTGTATTCTATTACTTCATGTGTTTACATGGCTGACTCAGGGAGTACTACTGGTGTAATGCGTGACCGACCCAGGCAGCTGAACTCTCATATTCCCCGGACCGAGCCACTGACTGATGAAGACATGCTTTCCTACAAATGTGCACCTTTCTTTTACCCCCCCCCCCCCCTAAACATTCATCTCAAACCCTTATCACATATCAAAACAAACAAGGCAGAACCAAATCACTGCCCGCCATGTGTCGTGTTTGATTGTGAGCCTATGTCTCTCTCGCTCTCTTAGCCTGGCCTCTCTCTCTCCCTCTCCCTCCCTCCCTCTCTCTCTGGCTCTGGATCCAGATCCCTGTTTACCTTTTCTAGGCCACCGCACTGACTCGCATCCATGAAATGATGCAATTAAGGTTCCCACTGGGGAGCAATCTGTCATGTAAACACAGAACGGGGTTGCAGGCAGGGAGGATCGGCCCAGGGAGACAGGTAGGTAGGAAGGAGAAAGGTAGAGGATGGGAGGAGAGAGATGGAGGAGGAGAGAGGGCTAGAAAGGGGGGGGGCGGGGGAGTGGTGCGATGCGTACCCTTTTTGCTGCAGTGGGGCAGTACATTTTAATTAATACAAAAGTGTCAGCTCACACACTGCTGGAGGAAGACAAGAGAGGAGGAGCTAGACTCCCCTCCAGACTCACTGTGTATGTATCTGTCAATAACACACCTCTGTCTGTCTGTCTGTCTGTCTGTCTGTCTGTCTGTCTGTCTGTCTGTCTGTCTGTCTGTCTGTCTGTCTGTCTGCTTCCTCTTTCTGGCTGTCTGCTTCCTCTTTCTGGCTGTCTGCATCCTCCCTCTGTCTGTCTGCCTGATTGCTCCCTCCCTCCCTCCCTCCCTCCCTCCCTCCCTCCCTCCCTCCCTCCCTCCCTCCCTCCCTCCCTCCCTCCCTCCCTCCCTCCCTCCCTCTGGCTGTCTGTCTATTTCCTCCCTCCCTCCCTCCCTCCCTCCCTCCCTCCCTCCCTCCCTCCCTCCCTCCCTCCCTCCCTCCCTCCCTCCCTCCCTCTGGCTGTCTGTCTATTTCCTCCTCCCTCCCTCCCTCCCTCCCTCCCTCCCTCCCTCCCTCCCTCCCTCCCTCCCTCCCTCCCTCCCTCCCTCCCTCCCTCCCTCCCTCCCTCCCTCCCTCCCTCCCTCCCTCTGGCTGTCTGTCTATTCCCTCCCTCCCTCCCTCCCTCCCTCCCTCCCTCCCTCCCTCCCTCCCTCCCTCCCTCCCTCCCTCCCTCTGGCTGTCTGTCTATTTCCTCCCTCCCTCCCTCCCTCCCTCCCTCCCTCCCTCCCTCCCTCCCTCCCTCCCTCCCTCCCTCCCTCCCTCCCTCCCTCCCTCCCTCCCTCCCTCCCTCCCTCCCTCCCCTCCCTCCCTCCCTCCCTCCCTCCCTCTGGCTGTCTGTCTATTTCCTCCCTCTGTCTGTCTGTCTACTTCCTCACTCTGTCTGTCTGTGTCTGCTTCCTCTGTCTGTCTGTCTGTCTGTCTGCCTGTCTGCCTGTCTGTCTGTCTGTCTGTCTGTCTGTCTGTCTGTCTGTCTGCCTGTCTGCCTGTCTGTGATTCCCAGCAGTGCTAGGTAAACAACTGTGGGTCGGAATGGACCACCTAGGTAAAAGTTTCCACGTTGAGGTAGCCTTTTCAAACGAATGCGGATACATTTTCCCAAACACATTAAAAAGAGTTGTGCAAATGGATTATGGAGGCGCTGGCGTGGTGCATTGTTATATTAATCTGTATACACTGTGTCTTGTCTTGGCACAGAGCTGTGTTTACCTTATTCTGTTAATCTGCCCGTCTCATCAGAGCTTACATCACTGAGAGTCAACACGTCCATCCACCCCAGCCTCACTGAGAGTCAACACGTCCATCCACCCCAGCCCCACTGAGAGTCAACACGTCCATCCACCCCAGCCCCACTGAGAGTCAACACTGTTCCATCCACCCCAGCCCCACTGAGAGTCAACACTGTTCCATCCACCCCAGCCCCACTGAGAGTTAACACTGTTACATCCACCCCAGCCCCACTGAGTGTCAACACTGTTCCATCCACCCCAGCCCCACTGAGAGTCAACACTGTTCCATCCACCCCAGCCTCACTGGGAGTCAACACGTCCATCCACACCAGCCTCACTGAGAGTCAACACGTCCATCCACCCCAGCCCCACTGAGAGTCAACACGTCCATCCACACCAGCCCCACTGAGAGTCAACACGTCCATCCACACCAGCCCCACTGAGAGTCAACACGTCCATCCCTCCCAGCCCCACTGAGAGTCAACACGTCCATCCACCCCAGTCCCACTGAGAGTCAACACTGTTACATCCACGCCAGTCCTACTGAGAGTCAACACATCCATCCAACCCAGCATCACTGAGAGTCAACACGTCCATCCACCCCAGCCCCACTGAGAGTCAACACGTCCATCCACCCCAGCCCCACTGAGAGTCAACACGTCCATCCACCCCAGCCCCACTGAGAGTCAACACGTCCATCCACCCCAGCCCCACTGAGAGTCAACACGTCCATCCACACCAGCCTCACTGAGAGTCAACACTGTTACATCCACCCCAGCCCCACTGAGAGTCAACACGTCCATCCACACCAGCCTCACTGAGAGTCAACACGTCCATCCACACCAGCCCCACTGAGAGTCAACACGTCCATCCACACCAGCCTCACTGAGAGTCAACACTGTTACATCCACCCCAGCCTCACTGAGAGTCAACACTGTTACATCCACACCAGCCCCACTGAGAGTCAACACGTCCATCCACACCAGCCTCACTGAGAGTCAACACTGTTACATCCACCCCAGTCCCGCTGCTAACATTGGAGCCCTGGGGTCAAGCTGGCAGAGATGTGTGTGTGGGAGAGCAGGGTGTGTGTGTTGACCTCAGTGACACACACACACACCAGAGAGGGGTTAGCAGGTTGAAGAGTCAAGTCCACACCCTGACCACCTTAACAGGACAACGTCCCTCTGTGTATACTCTGTATCATTCATTTCCCCTCAGAAAAGAAGCTCAAGGCATTGGTTGCCAGACGCAAAGAGCAAACCCTCCTCTTCCGCCTTCTTTTTCCAAACACTCTGCCCGTCTCAAACATTGCTGTTCAAACAGTGGGTGACTAAGCTTGACTCTGCTCCAGAGCTCCCCGCCCGAAGAGAACGGGAGAAAGAGGACAAAGTACAGGTGGAGTTCTATGCTACCAAAGATGTGGTTTTCCTTCTGTGTTCTGGCTGGCAGCTTGGCTGTATCACTGACGGGGAGCCAACGGCATCCATCATCCACCATCCATCTGTACATTGGTCTGTCTGTCCCTCAGTCCGGACACGGGAACGTTTACTCCTCTTCTTCTTGCATTACAATAGCAGTGGATCATAGGGATACTCTGTGGTTCTGACTCGTGATGTTTACCATCTAGCCCCATGTCATCCCCTGTCATGAAGCTAGAGTGTGGGGATGGTTTAGATATTTTTTTTAAATGACATTTAAAAAATGAAAGGCGTTCGTGAACTAACACTCCCACCTGACTCTTTACCCCTTACTACCGCTGACTTTGCTGACAGCTACTTTGAGGAAAAAAACTATTTTGACTGTGATATGTGGTTGTCCCACCTCTCTATCTTAAGAGGAATGCACTAACTGTAAGTCGCTCTGGATAAGAGTGTCTGCTAAATGACTACTTTTTTAAATCTAGTGACTTACTGTTCTCATCAGCAGTAGTACATTGTTACTGTATGGCTGCATTGGTATTGTCTCTCTGGCTTCCTCTGACATGGTGGTGTAGAACGAAGGAGGAAGAGGAAAGTGTGTGTGTGTGTGTGTGTGTGTGTGTGTGTGTGTGTGTGTGTGTGTGTGTGTGTGTGTGTGTGTGTGTGTGTGTGTGTGTGTGTGTGTGTGTGTGGTGTTTATACTCAAAAACTCATTAACAACATTCCAGAAACAGAATATTCCAGAAAGAACCCTGTCACACACAGAGTCTCTCCGTACTCAAACATTCATTCTCCCTCCATGACTCCTTTCCATCACATCAATGTTCTGTAAAGGCACATTCTGGTGGAGCCGTTTCCTCTTCCCTGTTGTGCATGGTTAAGTGTTCTGCTGCTATGGCACCACTGCTGCCTCCTCTATAGCTAAAGTAATAATCCTTGGTTACAGATGTAGGATCTCAATTTGAGCCAGTTAACTACAGCAGGAAAAATAATCCTGCAGCAACAGGAAATGTGAATTATTATATGGATT
Organism: Oncorhynchus kisutch; assembly: GCF_002021735.2. Lineage (NCBI taxonomy): Eukaryota > Metazoa > Chordata > Actinopteri > Salmoniformes > Salmonidae > Oncorhynchus > Oncorhynchus kisutch. Next base: position 1,694,120 of record NC_034180.2, on the reverse strand, counting down.
ATAATACATTTTGTGTAGGGGTGGATACCTTTTTTATTAGGGCACATCAAGTCTGTCATCTAAACCTAGAATACACTACAAGTTTGCATTTCCTGATGTACAGGAAAAATCGCAGCGACAAAAGTGTGATCAAATAAAGATCCTACATCTGTAGGTACAGAAACAGTCTGTGGAGGTGCTGTGATGTGTTGTGTTGTGTGCATCTCTACCCTAATCTCTCCCAAAGCTCTGTGTCCAATGGCTGTTTTCTGTTCTATTCTCTGTTCTATTCTCCCTGCTGTCCCCACAGTCTCTCTGTACACCATGTCCTTCCAGTCTGAATGAAGCCAAAAGACATCTGTGGCATGGTTGGATAGAACATAGCGCAACCTGGTTTCAGAGCATTTTATATTATTCTGTACGAAAATCCAAGACACACAATTTGGTATGATACTGTATGTATGTTTCGTATGGTATGTATTCATTTGTGAATGTCCATCATCCATTTTGTATGATATGTTATGAATTACAATTTGTATGATATGTTACAAATTCTAATTCTAATTCACGAAACATACAATATGTAACAAATGTATTAAATATATGATATGTTACAAATTCCATTTTGTTGTTAGCAAACTTGAGCTAGGTGGCTAAGTGGCAAATGCTAACGTTAGCTAGGCTAGGGGTTAGGGTTAAGTTTAGGGTTAAGGTTAGAAGTTAGGTCAAAGAGTTAAGTTCAGGGTTAGGGAAAGGATTAGCGAAAAGGGTTAAGGTTAGGGGAAGGGTTACCTAACATGTTGTTGCAAAGTAGCTACAAAGTAGTTGCAAAGTTCCTAATTAGCTAAAATGCTAAAGTTGTCCGTAATGAGATTTGAACACTGAACTCTTGGGTTGCTAGATGTTCGCTATATACACCCACCCAACCACCCTCCTTAAATTTTTTCCTTAAGTAACATTCTGTCTTATGTAACCATATACATATCACATATCATACTCATTTGAGGAGAAAAACTGTGATTTTCATGGATAAACCCATCAAGCACGCACTGGAAGAGCATAAAAAGTCAGGCACTCTGAAGGTAAAATAAAAATTGCCCTGCATAAAAAAAACAGCTGGAAAAAAGCAAGCCAAGACAAACCACACTGAACAACAACAAAAACTGTCCTGCTTAAGAAAAGAGCCAAAACAAAGCACAAAGCAAGATTAAAATTCCTCCAACGAGGAAAACTTCTACATTGTGTGCATGGAGCACTTTAACAAGTCCAAGTCCAAGGAGGTCTGGGAGCAGAGCTGGGAATGCAAATTATGGGCCCACCAATCCTGTACCCCAGGACAGCCATACCAATGTCACAACTGTGACTCTGATTATGTGACATCCAGTCACACACACAGACAGGCATGCGCGCACATCACACACACACACACACACACACACACACACACACACACACACACACACACACACACACCACAAACATTCAGTTGTTCAGTTTAGCCTAGTTGTTATTTCTACCAAACGAAATGTTGAACATGGCAATGTTGCTCTCATGATCTCAATAAAGGTGTACAATAATTAGTTGTGTGCCATGATTTATGCACTTTTTCCTTCTGTTACAATTCACCCCAAGCACTATTACAACTAACCCAGACCATGGGGTAAATTGTAACACTTCACTCCTTGTACTTAAGAAAACACCATGAATTTGCGGTTTGATTTACATATACACTGCTCAAAAAAATAAAGGGAACACTTAAACAACACAATGTAACTCCAAGTCAATCACACTTCTGTGAAATCAAACTGTCCACTTAGGAAGCAACACTGATGGACAATAAATTTCACATGCTGTTGTGCAAATGGAATAGACAACAGGTGGAAATTATAGGCAATTAGCAAGACACCCCCAATAAAGGAGTGGTTCTGCAGGTGGTGACCACAGACCACTTCTCAGTTCCCATGCTTCCTAGATGATGTTTTGGTCACTTTTGAATGCTGGCGGTGCTTTCCCTCTAGTGGTAGCATGAGACGGAGTCTACAACCCACACAAGTGGCTCAGGTAGTGTAGCTCATCCAGGATGGAACATCAATGCGAGCTGTGGCAAGAAGGTTTGCTGTGTCTGTCAGCGTAGTGTCCAGAGCATGGAGGCGCTAGCAGGAGACAGGCCAGTACATCAGGAGACGTGGAGGAGGCCGTAGGAGGGCAACAACCCAGCAGCAGGACCGCTACCTCTGCCTTTGTGCAAGGAGGAGCAGGAGGAGCACTGCCAGAGCCCTGCAAAATGACCTCCAGCAGGCCACAAATGTGCATGTGTCTGCTCAAACTGTCAGAAACAGACTCCATGAGGGTGGTATGAGGGCCCGACGTCCACAGGTGGGGGTTGTGCTGACAGCCCAACACCGTGCAGGACGTTTGGCATTTGCCAGAGAACACCAAGATTGGCAAATTCGCCACTGGCGCCCTGTGCTCTTCACAGATGAAAGCAGGTTCACACTGAGCACATGTGACAGACGTGACAGAGTCTGGAGACGCCGTGGAGAACGTTCTGCTGCCTGCAACATCCTCCAGCATGACCGGTTTGGCGGTGGGTCAGTCATGGTGTGGGGTGGTATTTCTTTGGGGGGCCGCACAGCCCTCCATGTGCTCGCCAGAGGTAGCCTGACTGCCATTAGGTACTGAGATGAGATCCTCACACCCCTTGTGAGACCATATGCTGGTGCGGTTGGCCCTGGGTTCCTCCTAATGCAAGACAATGCTAGACCTCATGTGGCTGGAGTGTGTCAGCAGTTCCTGCAAGAGGAAGGCATTGATGCTATGGACTGGCCCGCCTGTTCCCCAGACCTGAATCCAATTGAGCACATCTGGGACATCATGTCTCGCTCCGTCCACCAACACCACGTTGCACCACAGACTGTCCAGGAGTTGGCGGATGCTTTAGTCCAGGTCTGGGAGGAGATCCCTCAGGAGACCATCCGCCACCACATCAGGAGCATGGCCAGGCGTTGTAGGGAGGTCATACAGGCACGTGGAGGCCACAAACTCTACTGAGCCTAATTTTGACTTGTTTTAAGAACATTACATCAAAGTTGGATCAGCTTGTAGTGTGGTTTTCCACTTTAATTTTGAGTGTGACTCCAAATCCAGACCTCCATATGTTGATAAATTCGATTTCCATTGATAATTTTTGTGTGATTTTGCTGCCAGCACATTCAACTATGTAAAGAAAAAAGTATTTAATAAGAATATTTCATTCATTCAGATCTAGGATGTGTTATTTTAGTGTTCCCTTTATTTTTTTGAGCAGTGTATAATAACCAAACCAATTTGTAAAGGACAGGTGCAGGTTGTTTGTATCAAGTTTTGAATATACTACCATAAACGAGCTCTGAGAAACTGACGAAAAGGTCAATTAGCATATACAGTACCAGTAAAACGTTTGGACACACCTACTACTCATTCAAGAGCTTTTCTTTATTTGTACTATTTTCTACATTGTAGAAACTATGAAATAACACATTATGGAATCGTGTACAGTTGAAGTCGGAAGTTTACATACACCTTAGCCAAATACATATAAACTCAGTTTTTCAAAATTCCTGACATTTAATCCTAGTAAAAATTCCCTGTTTTAGGTCAGTTAGGATCACCACTTTATTTTGAGAATGTGAAATGTCAGAATAATTAGTAGAGAGAATGATTTATTTCAGCTTTTATTTCTTTCATCACATACCCAGTGGATCAAAAGTTTACATACACTCAATTAGTATTTGGTAGAATTGCCATTAAATTGTTTAACATGGGTCAAATGTTTCGGGTAGCCTTCCACAAGCTTCCCACAATAAGATGGGTGAATTTTGGCCCATTCCTCCTGACAGAGCTGGTGTAACTGAGTCAGTTTTGTAGGCCTCCTTGCTCGCACATGCCTTTTCATTTCTGCCCCCACATTTTCTACAGGATTGAGGGCTTTGTGATGGCCACTCCAGTACCTTGACTTTGCTGTCCTTAAGCCATTTTGCCACAACTTTAGAAGTATGTCTAGGGTCATTGTCATTGAAACTGGCTCTCATGTGGACCGCCACAGGAAAGGAAGACCCAGAGTTACCTCTGCTGCAGAGAACAAGTTCGTTAGAGTTACCAGCAGTCCAAATAAATCCTTCACAGAGTTCAAATAACTGACACATATCAATCTCATCTGTTTAGAGACTGTGTGAATCAGACTGCGTGAATCAGGCCTTCATGGTCGAATTGCTGCAAAGAAACCACTACTTTTAAGAACACCAATAAGAAGAAGAGACTTGCTTGTGCCAAGAAACAGGCAATGGACATTAGACCAGTGGAAATCTGTCCTTTGGTCTGAGGATTCCAAATGTGAGGTTTTTGGCTCCAACCGCCGTGTCTCTGTGAGACGCAGAGTAGTTGAATGGATGATCTCCACATGTGTGGTTCCCACCGTGAAGCATGGAGGAGGAGGTGTGATGGTGTCGGGGTGCTTTGCTGATGACATTGTCTGTGATTTATTTAGAATTCAAGGCACACTTAGCCAACATGGCTACCACAGAATTCTGCAGCGATACACCATCCCATCTGGTTTGCATTTCGTGGGACTATCATTTGTTTTTCAACAAGTCAATGATCCAACACACCTCCAGGCTGTGTAAGAGTTTTTGACCAAGAAGAAGAGTGATGGAGTGCTGCATCAGATGACCTGGCCTCCACAATCACCCGACCTTAACCCAGTTGAGATGGTTTGGGATGAGTTGGACCGCAGAGTGAAGGAAAAGCAGCCAACAAGTGCTCAGCATATGTGGGAACTCCTTCAAGACTGTTGGAAAATCATTCCAGGTGAAGCTGGTTGAGAGAATGCCAAGAGTGTGCAAAGCTGTCATCAAGGCAAAGGGTGGCTACTTTGAATAATCTAAAATCTATTTTGATTTGTATATACATTTTTTGCTTACTACATGATTTCATATGTGTTATTTCATAGTGTTGATGTCTTCACTGTTATTCTACAATGTAGAACATAGTACAAATAAAGAAAAACTCTAGAAAAAAAACCTATGTTGCCCTAAAATACTAAATGAACCCTTGCTCACCAGAATGATGTCATAAATCGATATAATGAATGCTTCAATCTGGTTGACATCGGTTGACATCGGTAAAGTTTTCTCATCCATCCACGTTTCGGGAGAGTGGAGAAACTGCACAAGAAAAATAACATCTGAATGACATCAGTTTGACTGGTTGTAAGGAAATATAAAGCTGTGAAAACGACCCAACATGTTTCTGATCAGATTTCAGTTCAGCTTGGATGGGTATTCTGTGGTTGAAATACTATCAAATCAAATCAAATTGTATTGGTCTCATACACATGTTTTAAGCAGATTTTATTGCAGGTGTAGTGAAATGTTTGCTGATCGCACCTCTACCGATGGTTTAGTATCTAACTGCACATTCACATTCTCTGAAGATGCTAAAAGAAAGAAATCATATTTCTCTACTCCTGTTCCCAAGTCAAAATTTAGCACACATATGGTGTATCATTTTTTTGGGCAAGAAATGCTTAATTCTGAGTTAATACTACAGCCATGTGAACCGTAGTTTAAGTCCACATCTTGTGACGGTCTAATATGTATATAGCCTCACAGCACAGCAGGGCACTGATATCATGCTCCTTTACCACTTCACCAAAACTTTCCCAAACATTCATTTTCTGTCCCTCCCTTCTCTTTATTTCCAACTCTCCATTTTGTAACTTTCCTCTTATTGAATTAAACTCTGACATTGCCCTTTTTGCCTCAGTAGATCGAAGTTAACTTTTTCATGCCTGTTCTCATAAGCGTTTGGGGATTGGCTATAGGCTATTAGGCGCGCATAAAGTTATGCCCTAAAGCTTAGGCTTATGCACTAATGCTAGATAGACAAAAATAATACAAGAAAAAACGGAATGTAGCCTATAGATATAAAATGCACAAGAATGATACATTTATGGATTTTTTAAAAACATATTGTTTTCTCTTTATTCAACCTTCATCCACACAATATTTCATGACCCTAAACCAACCCTCCCCACTGCAGGCTATGAGTCACCACCTCATCACTAGTGTGTGTATGTATGTGTGTATGCATGCATACGTGTGTAGGCTTGTGCATGTATGTATGTGTGTGACCTCAAGTATCTGTGTGCATCCGCCGGAAGGGAACTAAAGTTACCAAAAGACTGGGTGAGTTGAGTCAGAGTCAGTTGTTGAACCCACATCCATCCAGTGACCAGACCACATAGGGATGGATGGAGTGATACTTCAGACTTCCCCCTCTTCCCAAATTCCTCCCGTTTAGCTGGAGATCTGTTATTCAGCCCATTCTGTCCCATGTCCCTCCCTTCCATCCTCCCTCCCTTCCTCCCTCCCTGCTGCTCTCATCAGGCCCTCGCAGGTGTCCCTCCCGTCTGGTGACCTGAACCTTGACCTATGCCCTCTTACACCTGGGAGACTCCTCCCACTGCAGCACGCCCCATGAACTCTGACCCCAGCCTGTTGTCACTCTGCCTGGCTACCTGCTAAACACATTAGGACCTAGTCCAGGAGCTGGTTGGTACCGGAACTTTCTCTGTGTTCTGAAATAAAGAGCAAGAGGGTTGATTCTGATTGGAATGTTGCTTAGTGTCTATTGGAGGTGGGTAGAGACCTAGGATTTGAAAGCAAGTTACTATTTATAACTGCTGACTGGGCTCCTATTCATAAAGTGTCTCAGAGTAGGAGTGCTGATATAGGATCAGTGTTGCCTTCTAGATGATTATGCATAAGATTAAATGGACAGGGAAAACCTGATCCTAGATCAGCACTTCTACTCTAAGATGCTTCATTGGCTATAGGAGACGGTGCGACGAGAAAAAAAAAGGGGTTGTCTATCTTCCTGAAGCAGACAGAAGGTGGCAGTCCTCCCTCACAACTCTGGTTGACCGAACCACACTGACACCCTTAGAACAACCTCACACTGTCACTACCATCACTGCTGTTTCAGGTGTGGGCTCCCGAGTGGCGCAGCGCTCTAAGGCACTGCATCTCAGTGCAAGAGGCGTCACTACAGACCTTGGTTCATTTCCAGGCTGTATCACAACTGGCTGTGATCGGGAGTCCCATAGGGCAGTGCACAATTGACAAAGCGTCTTCTGGATTTGGCCGGGGTATGCTGTCATTGTAAATAAGAATAGTTTTTTAACTGACTGGCCTAGTTAAATAAAGTTTAAATAAAAATAAATATCATTGCTTCAGGTGACTAAATGGTTGGAGCATAATAATAATTTGGTGGGTGCTTATATTTGTCAAGTGTGTATTTATACACGTGTGAAATGTGTTTCATGCATATCCTATCTCCCCCTGAGACACCATGGGAGAATGGGTTCTCCAACTCACACTGAGACACCCTGGGAGAGTGGGTTCTCCAACCCCCCCTGAGACACCCTGGGAGAGTGGGTTCTCCAACTCAAATACTGAATATGTGTGTTGTTCAGTCGCTATTCCAACAGTTTTAACTTGATTTGTTGCACATCGGATTCCACCACTATTTGATGTTGTTTCAGCCTGTCTAGTGCCTGTTTTGACAGTTGCCGGTTTCTTCAACCCTGAAGACTTTGGTGCATCCGATAGAAGGGTTCAATAGACTGTAAAAACTCTTCATTTGATCCATTTGGGCAGCCCCACCTTTCCCTTTACACGCACCATGATGCCACTGATCTACTCAACTGTCTATTCCATACCTGGGGTCTGAGTTATGGAGAATTGTCTGTATGAAAGATCTACTCTAATGGAGAACTGTCGGTTTCTATACCTTGTGTCTGAGCCATGGTGTACTCTCTGCCTGTCCGTCTGTCTGTCTGTCTGTCTGTCTGTCTGTCCGTCTGTCTGTCTGTCCGTCTGTCCGTCTGTCCGTCTTTCTGTGGCTGGCTGGCTGTATGGCTGATCTACTCTGTATCTATACGCAGCATCTGAGCAGTGGAGTTCTGTTTGTATGAGGCTGATCTACTCTGTCTGTATCTATATGCAGTGTCTAAGCGGTGGACTTCTGTCTGTATGAGACGGCCCCCCCAGGTTGAGGAGACAGACCACCACAGCACTGAATAGCTATGATGTGGTGGGAGAGGAGGACTTGGTGATTTGGTGTACTTTGAGGAGCTGCAAATGAACCATTCCCACAAAAATGAATGTGGGCATAATCGAGGGTAGAACGATCTCCTCCAGTACATTACTGCACTTCAAGTACCCCAGGGCTTTTAAAGCCAACAGAGTGAGAGAGAGAGGGATGAAGAAGAGAGAGATGAGAGAGAGAATTATACCATACAGAAGAAAACCACAGAGCATCACAGAGAAAGTGGGAAAAAGGTAGAAAATGAGCAAGAGAGAGAGCAAAAGGGAGCGATAGGGATAGAGAGAGAATGACAGGAAGAGCCGCAGCACTTGCCACACATTGCGCTATCCACACACACAGACTACCCTCCCTCCCTTCCTCTCCTCCTCCTGTTCACCATGGTCACTAACTACACTTCTCTTTCATTCTTCCCTTCTTTCGTTGCCAGGCAGGATTGTGTTTAATTGTATCATAATGACGAATGAGGTCTGAGGCTTGGCTGTGATTTTACTGGGTGGTTTCTTCTACATCGCGTGGTGATGCGCAGCGGTGCACTTGACACTGTGCATGTGCGTTTCTCAAAAGAGCGCAGTCCACCCCTACCACCATCCCCGATGCCAAATTATTGAATCACTGTGATTGGTTAGATGTTGGAGGTTGGATGCCATGTGTGGTTGGGGAGGTTTAAATGCCTCACATGTGTGTGCTCCCTGTACAATGCGTGGTGGATGGTGGCTCTGCAGTATACTCAGAACCCTGAGGCTATCTATCTACCACAGTCATCTCATAATTAGCACAAGGGGGTTTGGAGAGCGCTGCCAAATATGTGCCATTTACAGTAAGTCTGTACTTGTTTTGGGGGTCGGACAAATTGCAGTGTTGATTTGGAGCAGGGGAGCTTGTTCCCTCTCAGGATAAACAAGCGGGATGTAATGCAGGCCTACATAGGGATGCAATCAGCTCAGTGTTTTGAAAGAAATACATCTGACTTTCGTCCTTATCAGAGGAAGCAATAGGAAAATCATGACTTTGCATTGCCCATTGAAGTAATGTCCCAAATCAATGCACAGCTTGGTTTCCCTTTAACTGTCCTATATAGTGCCTGGTGTGATCACTATTTGTTTCATTCAGGCCACCATGCAGGCGATGAAACCTGATTTCTGCCTTTCAGTCTAATGTAACTGATTGCTCACTGGTCATGCCTGGAAGTAGTTAACGGTTTAGCGTGTTACTTCTAATGCTTTGGTCTGCCGTTGTCACTGGTGATTTTTATCACAAAATGGGCATATAAACTCTTATTCCCATAAAAAAAACACATGTTTCCGACATGATAGAGACAGACCATGGGTGAGACCTTTGGTCCAGAGTTAGTCACGTCCTCATGTGGGTTTAAGATTCTAACTAAATTAGTGTGAATAAAAACTGAAATTGTCTCGCTATTTTCTGTCAGTGTATTTATTATTTAAATGTGATATTCAAAGTTGTCCATCTCTCTCTCTCTCTCTCTCTCTCTCTCTCTCTCTCTCTCTCTTTCTCGCCTGCCAGGTAACCTGTCCCACCTATTGGACAACATTCCAAAAGTTCCAAGACACTCAATCATAAAATTAACTAGGAGGTGACCACGCCTTACTCCAGACTCACCGCAGGAGACATGCTGGCACAATAACGTGTCTCTGAAATGCGCTCATCACGAAATAAGGATATTAATATGTAGCTGTTTTATGAGCTGACAATTACCTTCGTGATATGATGGTATTTACGGTTGTCAGCGCGCGTCCGGTGCGCCAGTGGTTGCTGGTTATCACCATGCGTTTTATTGCGTTCTCCATGGCTTTTCAACAGGACAGGAGCAGGTATGAAACAACTATAATTTGCAGTTGCCGCTAATTAAATGATATGTCCGGTGATGATGCAGGCTAAATCGCATTTATTTATCTACTGATCATGACTGTAGGTTATTCATCTCATGACACCTGACTATCCATGTTTAGAGACTTTTGTTTACTGTTCTACTATTTACAGTTACTATATTCTAAAGTCTGTGAATTGTTGGACCCACTTGGTTTGGGAGTAATCACTCAATAGTCTCCTTTCCCTAGCCTTATTATATATCAATTTGGTGTGGAGGTATGCACCCCTCAAAATGACTGCCTCTGGCATTTTGGACTGACGATTGTAGGAAAGGTTTAACATAAGCTACACAGTAAATGGTATCAAGTCTCCCCTGCAGTTTTGTTTATTTCCCTCTTTTTAATGAAACAGCAGTTATTGCCATTTGGAATACAGCATGTGTGTGTTGAGGCTTCTCTCCACTGCATGTGAACCTAGAAGGTGTTTCATAAGTAGTTACAAGAGCTCCAAATGACTTCCACTCATAGAAATAGAATGTGTGTTCCAGAGTTCTGCTGTATTTACGACAATGCTTTGTAATAGTGACTAGTATGAATATGTTGTTACCAATTGATTTTAGATCCTCTTCCACAAGCCTTAGAGAGCCTCAGTAGGTTGTTCAAAATGTGGACTGGTACTGTGTGTATATACAATTCCAGTCCACATTTTGGACACACCTACCCACTGCAAGATTTTTCTTTATTTTTACTATTTTATACATTGTAGAATAATAGTAAAGACATCAAAACTATGAAAAAACCCATATGGAATCATGTAGTAACCAAAAAAGTGTAAAACAAATCAAAATACATTTTATATTTGAGATTCTTCAAAGTAGCCAACCTTTGCCTTGATGACACCTTTGCACACTCTTGGCATTCTCTCAACCAGCTCCATGAGGTAGTCACCTGGAATGGATTTCAATTAACACGTGTGCCATGTTAAAAGTTCATTTGAGGAATTCCTTTCCTTCTTAATGCGTTTGAGCCCATCAGTTGTGTTGTGACAAGGTAGGGGTGGTATACTTAATGCGTTTGAGCCCATCAGTTGTGTTGTGACATGGTAGGGGTGGTATACAGAAGACAGCCCTATTTGGTAAAAGAGCAGGTCCATATTATGGCAAGATCAGCTCAAATAAGCAAAGAGAAAAGACAGTCCGGAAATTTCAAGAACTTCAAAAACCATCAAGCAGTATGATGAAACTGGCTCTCATGAGAACCACCACAGCAAAGGAAGACCCAGAGTCACCTCTGCTGTAGAGGATAAGTTCAATAGTTACCAGCCTCAGAAATGGGCAATTAACTGCACCTCAGATTGCATCCCAAATAAATGCTTCACAGAGTTCAAGTAACAGACACATTTCAACATCAACTGTTCAGAGGAGACTACGTGAATCAGGCCTTTATGGTTGAATTGCTGCAATTAAACCACTACTAAAGGACACCAATAAGAAGAAGAGACTGGCTTGGGCCAAGAAACACAAGCAAGGGACATTAGACCATCTGTCCTTTGAGTCCAAATTTGCAATTTTTGGTTCCAACTGTTGTGTCTTTGTGAGACGCAGAGTAGATGAACGGATGATCTCTGCATGTGTGGTTCACACCGTGAAGCATGGAGGAGGTGTGATGGTGTGGGATTGCTTTGCCGGTGACACTGATTTATTTAGAATTCAAGGCACACTTAACCAACATGGCTACTACAGCATTGTGCAGCAATACGCCATCCCATCTGGTTTGCGCTATCATTTGTTTTTCAACAGGACAATGACCCAACACACCTCCAGGCTGTGTAAGAGTTATTTGACCAAGAAGGAGAGTGACGGAGTGCTGCATCAGATGATCTGGCCACAATCTCCCGACCTCAACCCAATTGAGATGGTTTGGGATGAGTTGGACCGCAGAGTGAAGGAAAAGCAGCCCACAAGTGCTCAGCGTATGTGGGAACTCCTTCAAGACTGTTGAAAAAGCATTCCAGGTGAAGCTGGTTGAGAGAATGCCAAGAGTGTGCAAAGCTGTCATCAAGGCAAAGGGTGGCTACTTTGAAGATTTGTTTAACACTTTTTTTGGTTACTACATGATTCCAATTGTGTTCTTTTATAGTTTTGATGTCTTCACTATTATTCTACAATGTAGAAAATAGTTCAAATAAAGAAAATCCCTTGAATGAGTAGGTGTGTCCAAACTTTTGCCTGGTACTGTGTGATAGATATATATATATATCACACACACACACACACATACAGTGGGGAGAACAAGTATTTGATACACTGCCGATTTTGCATGTTTTCCTACTTACAAAGCATGTAGGGGTCTGTAATTTTTTATCATAGGTACACTTCAACTGTGAGAGACGGAATCTAAAATGAAAATCCTGAAAATCACATTGTATGATTAAGTAATTAATTAGCATTTTATTGCATGATACACCAGAAAAGCAGAACTTAATATTTGGTACAGAAACCTATGTTTGCAATTACAGAGATCATACGTTTCCTGTAGTTCTTGATCAGGTTTGCACACACTGCAGCAGGGATTTTGGCCCACTCCTCCATACAGACCCCCAGATCCTTCAGGTTTCGGGGCTGTCGCTGGGCAATACAGACTTTCAGCTCCCTCCAAAGATTTTCAATTGGGTTCAGGTCTGGAGATTGGCTAGGCCACTCCAGGACCTTGAGATGCTTCTTACGGAGCCACTCCTTAGTTGCCCTGGCTGTGTGTTTTGGGTCGTTGTCATGCTGGAAGACCCAGCCACGACCCATCTTCAATGCTCTTACTGAGGGAAGGAGGTTGTTGGCCAAGATCTCGCGATACATGGCCCCATCCATCCTCTCCTCAATACGGTGCAGTCGTCCTGTCCCCTTTGCAGAAAAGCATCCACCTCCATGCTTCACGGTTTGGATGGTGTTCTTGGGGTTGTACTCATCCTTCTTCTTCCTCCAAACACAGCGAGTGGAGTTTAGACCTAAAAGCTCTATTTTTGTCTCATCAGACCGCATGATCTTCTCCCATTCCTCCTCTGGATCATCCTGATGGTCATTGGCAAACTTCAGACGGGCCTGGACATGCGCTGGCTTGAGCAGGGGGACCTTGCATGCGCTGCAGGATTTTAATCCAATACGGCGTAGTGTGTTACTAATGGTTTTCTTTGAAACTGTGGTCCCAGCTCTCTTCAGGTCATTGACCAGGTCCTGCTGTGTAGTTCTGGGCTGATCCCTCACATTCCTCATGATCATTGATGCCCCACGAGGTGAGATCTTGCATGGAGCCCAGGACCATCATCTTGAACTTCTTCCATTTTCTAATAATTGCGCCAACAGTTGTTACCTTCTCACCAAGCTGCTTGCCGATTGTCCTGTAGCCCATCCCAGCCTTGGTTGGGAGTCTGTTTGATTGAGTGTGTGGACAGGTGTCTTTTATACAGGTAACGAGTTCAAACAGGTGCAGTTAATACAGGTAATGAGTGGAGAACAGGAGGGCTTCTTAAAGAAATACTAACAGGTCTGTGAGAGCCGGAATTCTTACTGGTTGGTAGGTGATCAAATACTTATGTCATGCAATAAAATACAAATTAATTACTTAAAAATCATACAATGTTATTTTCTGGATTTTTGTTTTAGATTCCGTCTCTCACAGATGAAGTGTACCTATGAAGTGGACCTCTACATGCTTTGTAAGTAGGAAAAACTGCAAGATTGGCAGTGTATCAAAAACTTGTTCTCTCCACTGTATATATATATATATATATACTGTATATATGTGTATTTTTAGTCATGCTGTTGAAGAGAGAAACAGTGTAGCAACACAAATAAGGCATTGATGACAACAACTATAGCCATGGTAGTGCAGAAACCTTGGGGTCTTTCTTAATTGTGGCTGATTAACCATTAACCCATTCTTCCTCTCCATCCACCCACCTTTCCATCTCCCTCCATCCACCCCTTCATCTATCTACCTATCCATCCATCCCCCAGGACAGTGAGGGACTTGTCTGGGCGTCTCGGTGGGCCGTCGGGGTCCGTGGGGCTCTGCACCTTTGGCTCGTCTACTGCCTGCTGTTTACGCTGGAGGAATGTCATGGGAGTCTGCCAGCATAAGTCAGCGGCCACTGGGCAAGTCCTCCAGAAACAACAACAATGCAACAATATACCAGCCGAGGTTATCATATGTGTTTACCTGCTCTCTCTGACCATCTAGCTGTGTGCAACAAGCCTTGCAGGAATGGACTCTGTGTGGGTCCAGACAAGTGCTCCTGCTCTGTGGGATACAAGGGCCATCAATGTGACCAAGGTGGCTGTCTTTGACTCATGCATATGATTCAAGCGTGTTGATTCCAGATACTGTGTGATTCATACATGTTGATTCCTGGTTATTGATTCCAGATATTATGATTGATTCATGCATGCTGATCTTGATATGATTCCTGATCCTGATTGTTGTTGGTTGTTGATTCCAGATGTGAATGAGTGTGGACTCCCAGAGCGACCGTGCTCCAACAGCTGTATGAACACCCAGGGTAGTTACCGGTGTTACTGCGACCCCGGATACAACCTCATGACAGATGGACCAACCTGCACCAGTACGTACCAGTTTAAACCGGTTTCTGCCAACTTTCCTGGAACATCATGTCCCAACCATTGATGGAATACCATGCCCGGGTAGAAGTCGCCCTCAGGCACTGATCTAGGATCAGCTCACCATCTTCTAAACTCTAACATTATACACTAGGGGATACAATGCAAAACCGATCGTAGATCAGTTTCTTGGGGGCAACTTCGTCCTACTGTGAATACCACAGGGCTCAGTGTCAGGACTGCATATGCTGGTGTGCTGATATGGGTCAAATGTTATTATAGACAAGGGGTCACGTTTCAGTGGTCCTGGATCTTGATTGACTGCTCAGCTTCCCCGTCAGCAGCATACCGACAGTCTAGATGATAATTACCCAGAACCCCCCCTGTCATCCACGGGCCAATAGGGTCAAGTCTTATTCACTTGATCTAGAGTGTGACATTTGTTGTATTGGGCACAGGGTTGGGCAGGTTACTGTATGGTACAGTCAGGGTTGGATGGGTTACGTTATGGTACAGTCAGGGTTGGATGGGTTACTGTATGGTACAGTCAGGGTTGGGTGGGTTACGTTATGGTACAGTCAGGGTTGGATGGGTTACTGTATGGTACAGTCAGGGTTGGATGGGTTACTGTATGGTACAGTCAGGGTTGGATGGGTTACTGTATGGTACAGTCAGGGTTGGATGGGTTACTGTATGGTACAGTCAGGGTTGGGTAGGTTACTGTATGGTACAGTCAGGGTTGGATGGGTTACTGTATGGTACAGTCAGGGTTGGGTAGGTTACTGTATGGTACCGTCAGGGTTGGGTGGGTTACTGTATGGTACCGTCAGGGTTGGGTGGGTTACTGTATGGTACCGTCAGGGTTGAGTGGGTTACTGTATGGTACAGTCAGGGTTGGGTAGGTTACTGTATGGTACCGTCAGGGTTGGGTGGGTTACTGTATGGTACAGTCAGGGTTGAGTGGGTTACTGTATGGTACCGTCAGGGTTGGGTGGGTTACTGTATGGTACCGTCAGGGTTGAGTGGGTTACTGTATGGTACAGTCCGGGTTGGATGGGTTACTGTATGGTACAGTCCGGGTTGGATGGGTTACTTTATGAATGTAATCCGTTACAGTTACTGGTTACTTGTCCAAAATGGTTCATTCTTACATAACTTCTTACATAACAATATTGTTACTTCTTACATAACTTTTAGATTATCCAAACTCAGTAAGGTAACGTAAAAACATCCTTTCTGAATTTAAAAGTAATACTAGAAGTAATCTAGTTTTTCAAAAGTAGGCCTATCTGTAATCTGATTACAATATTTTTGCTGGTAATGTTAGTTTTTTTGTAATCCATTACTCCCCAACCCTGTGGGGGCAATATAGAGGCGCAACTGTTAACTGGTGTAATCAATCTAAAGCAAGGAATATAATATGAGTATGACACAAGACCAAACCAAGCTGGTTTCATATCACTGCTTGTGAGTCTATAGTATTACAGTACAGCACATGGTTTGTGCGTAGTGGCATGTGTTCGTTCCAACCATCCATTTCTGCCTTGACTCTCAGCCAGTTTATCCTGTGTTCTCTTCCAGAGAGCATGAGTGTTCCTCCTCAAGCTGCCATTTCGCTTGCCAGATTGACCGGGGGGGGGAGAGGTGCGCTGTCTGTGTGTCCCCGGCCTCCACCTGGCCGCCAACAACAGGACCTGTGAAGGTGGGCTTCCTCGGCAACCCCATGGTAACCCCATTGCCATGGCAACCACCAAACTCCTCCCTCCCCTCTAGTTCTTTCAGTTCCAATGCCATGGGTAGAAGTAAGGGTGACTGGGATTGGGAAACAGCCCAGAGTTTGGTCCATTCCTTTGGCATTACTATGGGGTATACTGTATGCTAGCCATGATCGTAGCGTGACAGTGTGTAGCTACTAGTTCGGTCTCTGGCTGCCATTAGAGAGCAGGTGGAGAGACAGGTTCCCATATGTTCACTACTAGAGGACATGTTAACGACCTCCACCTAGCTATTACTAACAGCGCCTACCCACTGAGTCTGTCCACAGAACGATAAACCCTGCAATTACCTCAAGTGTTAAGAAAACAGACCCCGGGTCCCAGTAGCTGTACTCTATTCTTTGCCCTCTCCTTAGAATAGCTAGCGCTCATTACTTTGAAGTCCCTTCGCTCGATAACTGTGGTGCGGTCGTAAAGTCCTCGCAGCAGACACCTTCTGTCCTGCTAACGAGGCCCAGCCTCCATGGTTGATCCTGAGAGCCATTGCCTCATTCTCACGCCACAGGAGAGTAGCTGTAGGAACTAACCAACCAGGCCTGAGACCTCAGAGAAATCATAACAGTCATATACGGTAGGTAGTTACAGTGGAACATATTTGTATTTTATTTTGTATTCTTCCCTTCTAATCGGGAACTGATTTAGACCTGGGACACCAGGTGAATGCAATTAATTATCAAGTAGAACAGAAAAGCAGCAGTACTCCGGACCTCTTAGGGAAAGAGTTGAACACCCCTTCTCTAGGTACTGTAGAGGCCTAGTCAGCTCTCTAACCCTGTTCCTGGAGAGCTACCGTCCTCTAGGTTTTCACTCCAACCCTGTTCCTGGCGATATCCTCCTGTAGGTTTTCACTCTAACTCTGTTACTGGCGATATACTCCTGTAGGTTTTCACTCTAATCCTCCTGTAGGTTTTCACTCCAACCCTGATTCAAATAATTAGCTGGTTGATAAGCTGAATCAGGTTAGTTACAACAGGAGGGTTTCTCTCCAGGACATGGGCAGCTTAAACAGAACCAACAAATGTTTTAATTTTTTAATTGAGATGTTCCTACCACCTGATTGCAGTCCACCTGTGGTAAATAAAAAATGTAAATTAACCTTTATTTTACCAGGCAAGTCAGTTAAGAACAAATTCTTATTTTCAATGATGGCCTAGGAACAGTGCACTGCCTGTTCAGGGGCAGAATGACAGATTTGTACCTTGTCAGTTCGGGGATTTGAACTTGCAACCTTTCGGTTACTAGTCCAACGCTCTAACCACTAGGCTACCCTGCCGCCCCAAAGACAAAGACACAACCATAGCATCATCATGACCGGTTCAATTCCCCTGTTATTCTGTACTTGGACCAACTCATCAGTGTCTGAAGTGACATCATATTGTGGGATATACAGTATCACTCATTTGCCTTCATTTAAACCACATCTACATTTGAATAACATTAGAATTGTATCACATGAGTTGTTATTGTGTGTAAGTGTGTTGTGATTCCTTGTTGTTGAACAACAGCAGTGTACATTTCAAAGCACCTGTACAAAAAAACTCCCAAGATGGCCAAAGCACTCATGTCCTTTTTCTGATGTATAGGTTATGATTGTTTTGAGCTGAGAAAATGACCCTAGGTTCTTTACAGCACTTTGTCGTCTCCCTTGTGTTACGTCTAGTGTGTGTGTGTGTGTGTGTGTGTTTATGCATGCTAAGGTGTTGAGTTTGTGTGGCCTTGTTGTGCTGTTTTGCAGATGTGGACGAGTGCCGCGGGGCGTCAGATGTTTGCCCTCCCCGGCGCACTTGCAAGAACACCTTTGGCAGCTTTGTGTGTGTGTGCAGGGAGGGCTTTGTGTTGGGGACGCTCCAGGACCCAGTGCAGTGTCGAGGTACGGACATCCCCCATACTGTACAGCAGGCTGTAAAGGCTCTTAGAAACCAGTATTAATATTAACAGGGAATGTAAGGCTATTAGATACCAGTATTAATATTAACAGTGAATGTAAGGCTATTAGATACCAGTATTAATATTAACAGGGAATGTAAGGCTATTAGATACCAGTATTAATATTAACAGGGAATGTAAGGCTATTAGATACCAGTATTCATATTAACAGGGAATGTAAGGCTATTAGATACCAGTATTCATATTAACAGGGAATGTAAGGCTATTAGATACCAGTATTAATATTAACAGGGAATGTAAGGCTATTAGATACCAGTATTAATATTAACAGGGAATGTAAGGCTATTAGATACCAGTATTAATATTAACAGGGAATGTAAGGCTATTAGATACCAGTATTAATATTAACAGGGAATGTAAGGCTATTAGATACCAGTATTAATATTAACAGGGAATGTAAGGCTATTAGATACCAGTATTAATATTAACAGGGAATGTAAGGCTATTAGATACCAGTATTAATATTAACAGGGAATGTAAGGCTATTAGATACCAGTATTAATATTAACAGGGAATGTAAGGCTGTTAGATACCAGTATTAATATTAACAGGGAATGTTAGAGAAACAGTCTGTCCTCTAAGCCTTGTCTGCCTGTCTGTCTGACTTTACCCGATGTATGACATTTAATATAATTTCTTCCTTCAGCATCCCTCAGCAGATGGCCATGTGTCTCGTAAAATATGCTGTGGTAGTGTGTGTGTGTGTGTGTGTAAGCCACAGACCCACTTTTCTCAGTGTCAGTGCTGTTTAAATGAATGACTACCTCACAGCACGCCCTCACATGTTCTTCTCATTTAGCCTACATTTCATTGTCAAACAGACCGATCCTCTGTAGATGAGCTTTGGCTGCAGCAACCCAGTGAGAGCCTGAATGTATTTCTCTAGCTTGCCTCCCCCGCTCGCTCAGCTGTGGTAGATGTTATTGCTTATGCTTCCTTGGCGAACATTGCAGCACCTATTTCCTGGAGCTTTGAAACAGACTAGTTGTTTCTCAACAACCCCTTGACTTCACACTCAGTGAGTCGCGGGCAGGGGCCAAGTCAAGTCATGACTTCCTGCTGGCTCTCTCTGTGTGCTGGCTGGCCGATAATGTCTTCACCTCAGAGCCAGTGAAAAGGTGGAAAAGCTATCCAGTAATACTCAAAACAAGCATGGGTCTTACTGTAAAACTGCATGGGTTTGGTCTCTGTTTTCCAGCTTGGTTTGGGTTGCCAAATTCAGAGCTCACAGGCAAAGGAGAAGTAACTGAAACACAGTCAGACTGCTAATACAACAGACCACATGTTTGTGTTGAACGTGATTAGTAGCATTGGGATCAGGGCCAAGAGAGGAGAGAGAGCGAGATGGAGAGAGAGGTGAGAGAGAGTAGACAGTGAGAGAAGAGAGGAGAAGAGAAGAGAGAGAGAGAGAGATGAGAGTAAACACAAAGCTGACTTTGACATAGATGCTGTCTAGTACTGTAGATTAGGACATCTGGAAAACATTCTACAAACATCCACATGTGTCTCAGTGTTAGATTCAATGGAGAATTGACTGATTTGAATTAAGATCTGTTGATACTTTCGATATGGCTGTTTCAGTTAGGATGAGACTGACAAAACAATACTTGTGTATTGAGGTTGATTCTCTTAAGAATCCACACAAGCTTTACTGCTTGGTGCTGATAATCATCTTCTTCTCAACATGTCACCGTATCCTCCTCCCTCTCCCCAGATAAGGACGAGTGTCTGGACAGTACTCACCTGTGTAGCCGTCATTCCCAGTGTTTCAACACCTCTGGTTCCTACACCTGTCAATGTCTGGAGGACTACTCTGGCGGCGGCCACACGTGCTGGCCGAGGAGAGCCTCCCAGTCCAAGACCTCCATGTACCTCCAGTACAAACTCTCCAAAAGGACCAGGCCCATACAACAACCACGACATCCGCAGCTCTGACGGTGCCTCTGGTTCTGACTGATAACACTGTTGTGAAGTAGTTACTGGCGGACATTTTGGGTCGAGCCGTGTTGAAGCAGCACATGAGAACTACGGGAGGAAAATAGATTTGTGTTGAAGCAGCTTCATAGGACAATTCATGAGGTAGATGTGGGGTAAATTGAGGTGGAGTTCCACTATCACAACATAGTTAAAGCCGAGTAATGCTAAGAATTCCTCACACAACTGGAAAGTGTGGTAACGGTCTGTTTGAGCCTATCATTTGCCAGGCCTCTCTTCAGTTAGTCAACAAAGATCCTAGATTGCTACACGGTGCCATTAGTGGTCTGCTGTTTGTTGTCAGTCAAAGAAGCCACTCATTTGACAAACACATCCGTCAAGGAACCACACTCTGTAGTCTGCCTGCCATGCTTCAGACT
The DNA here is from genome assembly GCF_002021735.2 of Oncorhynchus kisutch. Lineage (NCBI taxonomy): Eukaryota > Metazoa > Chordata > Actinopteri > Salmoniformes > Salmonidae > Oncorhynchus > Oncorhynchus kisutch. The sequence continues at coordinate 1,673,478 of NC_034180.2, read as the reverse complement.
CAAAACGCTCTGTGATGACATGGAATTTTCCTTTGTTTAAGTTTCCCAGCTTATTGTCTCGGAAAAGGTCACGGTTAAGAACAAGTTTCACACGCACTGCCATACTGCTACTTTGGCATTTGTAACCAATTTCACAATACACATAAGGGATCTTGATAGGGACTTCATGTAGTGAGTAGTTTTCTGACAGGCCAGTGGGTGTACATGAGGGGACTATTAGTCCGTAGGGACTAGTCTTTGAGAGGAGTGTATACGTCATTATTTGTTAATAAAAGGCTGACCTCTGGTGGAAAGATAAGGGAGGATATTCGTCTTCTTCGAGAGAGAGTAGCGTCACCCTGACTTCTCCATAGATGGATCATAGACAGTAGTATCACCCTGACTTCTCCATAGATAGCAGTATCACCCTGACTTCTCCATAGATGGATCATAGATAGTAGTATCACCCTGACTTCTCCATAGATAGCAGTATCACCCTGACTTTTCCATAGATGGATCAATCATAGATAGTAGTATCACCCTGACTTCTCCATAGATAGTAGTATCACCCTGACTTCTCCGTAGATAGCAGTATCACCCTGACTTCTCCATAGATAGCAGTATCACCCTGACTTCTCCATAGATAGTAGTATCACCCTGACTTCTCCATAGATGGATCATAGATAGTAGTATCACCCTGACTTCTCCATAGATAGCAGTATCACCCTGACTTCTCCATAGATAGCAGTATCTCCCTGACTTCTCCATAGATAGATCATAGATAGTAGTATCACCCTGACTTCTCCATAGATAGCAGTATCACCCTGACTTCTCCATAGATAGCAGTATCACCCTGACTTCTCCATAGATGGATCATAGATAGTAGTATCACCCTGACTTCTCCATAGATAGCAGTATCACCCTGACTTCTCCATAGATAGTAGTATCACCCTGACTTCTCCATAGATGGATCATAGATAGTAGTATCACCCTGACTTCTCCATAGATAGTAGTATCACCCAGACTTCTCCATAGATAGTAGTATCACCCTGACTTCTCCATAGATAGTAGTATCACCCTGACTTCTCCATAGATAGCAGTATCACCCTGACTTCTCCATAGATGGATCATAGATAGTATCACCCTGACTTCTCCATAGATAGCAGTATCACCCTGACTTCTCCATAGATAGCAGTATCACCCTGACTTCTCCATAGATAGCAGTATCACCCTGACTTCTCCATAGATAGCAGTATCTCCCTGACTTCTCCATAGATGGATCATAGATAGTAGTATCACCCTGACTTCTCCATAGATAGCAGTATCACCCTGACTTCTCCATAGATAGCAGTATCTCCCTGACTTCTCCATAGATGGATCATAGATAGTAGTATCACCCTGACTTCTCCATAGATAGCAGTATCACCCTGACTTCTCCATAGATGGATCATAGATAGTAGTATCACCCTGACTTCTCCATAGATAGTAGTATCACCCTGACTTCTCCATAGATAGCAGTATCACCCTGACTTCTCCATAGATAGCAGTATCACCCTGACTTCTCCATAGATGGGATCATAGATAGCAGCATCTCCCTGACTTCTCCATAGATGGGATCATAGATAGCAGTATCACCCTGACTTCTCCATAGATAGTAGTATCACCCTGACTTCTCCATAGATAGCAGTATCACCCTGACTTCTCCATAGATAGCAGTATCACCCTGACTTCTCCATAGATGGATCATAGATAGTAGTATCACCCTGACTTCTCCATAGATAGTAGTATCACCCTGACATCTCCATAGATGGATCATAGATAGCAGTGTCACCCTGACTTCTCAATAGATAGCAGTGTCACCCTGACTTCTCAATAGATAGCAGTATCACCCTGACTTCTCCATAGATAGTAGTATCACCCAGACTTCTCCATAGATAGTAGTATCACCCTGACTTCTCCATAGATAGCAGTATCACCCTGACTTCTCCATAGATAGCAGTATCTCCCTGACTTCTCCATAGATGGATCATAGATAGTAGTATCACCCTGACTTCTCCATAGATAGCAGTATCTCCCTGACTTCTCCATAGATGGATCATAGATAGTAGTATCACCCTGACTTCTCCATAGATAGCAGTATCACCCTGACTTCTCCATAGATGGATCATAGATAGTAGTATCACCCTGACTTCTCCATAGATAGTAGTATCACCCTGACTTCTCCATAGATAGCAGTATCACCCTGACTTCTCCATAGATAGTAGTATCACCCTGACATCTCCATAGATGGATCATAGATAGCAGTGTCACCCTGACTTCTCAATAGATAGCAGTATCACCCTGACTTCTCCATAGATAGTAGTATCACCCAGACTTCTCCATAGATAGTAGTATCACCCTGACTTCTCCATAGATAGCAGTATCACCCTGACTTCTCCATAGATAGCAGTATCTCCCTGACTTCTCCATAGATGGATCATAGATAGTAGTATCACCCTGACTTCTCCATAGATAGCAGTATCTCCCTGACTTCTCCATAGATGGATCATAGATAGTAGTATCACCCTGACTTCTCCATAGATAGCAGTATCACCCTGACTTCTCCATAGATGGATCATAGATAGTAGTATCACCCTGACTTCTCCATAGATAGTAGTATCACCCTGACTTCTCCATAGATAGCAGTATCACCCTGACTTCTCCATAGATAGTAGTATCACCCTGACTTCTCCATAGATAGTAGTATCACCCTGACTTCTCCATAGATGGATCATAGATAGCAGTATCACCCTGACATCTCCATAGATGGATCACAGATAGTAGTATCACCCTGACTTCTCCATAGATAGCAGTATCACCCTGACTTCTCCATAGATAGTAGTATCACCCTGACTTCTCCATAGATGGATCATAGATAGCAGTATCACCCTGACTTCTCCATAGATAGCAGTATCACCCTGACATCTCCATAGATGGATCATAGATAGTAGTATCACCCTGACTTCTCCATAGATAGTAGTATCACCCTGACTTCTCTATAGATGGATCATAGATAGCAGTATCACCCTGACTTCTCCATAGATAGCAGTATCACCCTGACTTCTCCATAGATGGATCATAGATAGTAGTATCACCCTGACTTCTCCATAGATAGCAGTATCACCCTGACTTCTCCATAGATGGATCATAGATAGTAGTATCACCCTGACTTCTCCATAGATAGCAGTATCACCCTGACTTCTCCATAGATAGCAGTATCTCCCTGACTTCTCCATAGATGTATCATAGATAGTAGTATCACCCTGACTTCTCCATAGATAGCAGTATCACCCTGACTTCTCCATAGATGGATCATAGATAGTAGTATCACCCTGACTTCTCCATAGATAGTAGTATCACCCTGACTTCTCCATAGATAGCAGTATCACCCTGACTTCTCCATAGATAGTAGTATCACCCTGACTTCTCCATAGATAGTAGTATCACCCTGACTTCTCCATAGATGGATCATAGATAGCAGTATCACCCTGACATCTCCATAGATGGATCACAGATAGTAGTATCACCCTGACTTCTCCATAGATAGCAGTATCACCCTGACTTCTCCATAGATAGTAGTATCACCCTGACTTCTCCATAGATGGATCATAGATAGCAGTATCACCCTGACTTCTCCATAGATAGCAGTATCACCCTGACATCTCCATAGATGGATCATAGATAGTAGTATCACCCTGACTTCTCCATAGATAGTAGTATCACCCTGACTTCTCCATAGATAGCATTATCACCCTGACTTCTCCATAGATAGTAGTATGCCCCTGACTTCTCCATAGATAGTAGTATCACCCTGACTTCTCCATAGATAGCATTATCACCCTGACTTCTCCATAGATAGTAGTATCACCCTTACTTCTCCATAGATAGTAGTATCACCCTGACTTCTCCATAGATAGCAGTATCACCCTGACTTCTCCATAGATGGATCATAGATAGTAGTATCACCCTGACTTCTCCATAGATAGTAGTATCACCCTGACTTCTCCATAGATTGCATTATCACCCTGACTTCTCCATAGATAGTAGTATCACCCTGACTTCTCCATAGATAGCAGTATCACCCTGACTTCTCCATCGATAGCAGTATCACCCTGACTTCTCCATCGATAGCAGTATCACCCTGACTTCTCCATAGATGGGATCATACATAGCAGAATCTCCCTGACTTCTCCATAGACAGGATCATAGATAGCAGCATCTCCCTGACTTCTCCATAGACGGGATCATAGATAGCAGCATCTCCCTGACTTCTCCATAGATGGGATCATAGATCGCAGCATCTCCCTGACTTCTCCATAGATGGGATCATAGATAGCAGCATCTCCCTGACTTCTCCATAGATGGGATCATAGATAGCAGCATCTCCCTGACTTCTCCATAGATGGGATCATAGATAGCAGCATCTCCCTGACTTCTCCATAGATGGGATCATAGATAGCAGCATCTCCCTGACTTCTCCATAGATGGGATCATAGATAGCAGCATCTCCCTGACTTCTCCATAGATGGGATCATAGATAGCAGCATCTCCCTGACTTCTCCATAGATGGGATCATAGATAGCAGCATCTCCCTGACTTCTCCATAGATGGGATCATAGATAGCAGCATCTCCCTGACTTCTCCATAGATGGGATCATAGATAGCAGCATCTCCCTGACTTCTCCATAGATGGGATCATAGATAGCAGCATCTCCCTGACTTCTCCATAGATGGGATCATAGATAGCAGCATCTCCCTGACTTCTCCATAGATGGGATCATAGATAGCAGCATCTCCCTGACTTCTCCATAGATGGGATCATAGATAGCAGCATCTCCCTGACTTCTCCATAGATGGGATCATAGATAGCAGTATCACCCTGACTTCTCCATAGATAGTAGTATCACCCTGACTTCTCCATAGATGGGATCATACATAGCAGCATCTCCCTGACTTTTCCATAGATGGGATCATAGATAGCAGCATCTCCCTGACTTCTCCATAGATGGGATCATAGATAGCAGCATCTCCCTGACTTCTCCATAGATGGGATCATAGATAGCAGCATCTCCCTGACTTCTCCATAGATGGGATCATAGATAGCAGCATCTCCCTGACTTCTCCATAGATGGGATCATAGATAGCAGCATCTCCCTGACTTCTCCATAGATGGGATCATAGATAGCAGCATCTCCCTGACTTCTCCATAGATGGGATCATAGATAGCAGCATCTCCCTGACTTCTCCATAGATGGGATCATAGATAGCAGCATCTCCCTGACTTCTCCATAGATGGGATCATAGATAGCAGCATCTCCCTGACTTCTCCATAGATGGGATCATAGATAGCAGCATCTCCCTGACTTCTCCATAGATGGGATCATAGATAGCAGCATCTCCCTGACTTCTCCATAGATGGGATCATAGATAGCAGCATCTCCCTGACTTCTCCATAGATGGGATCATAGATAGCAGTATCACCCTGACTTCTCCATAGATGGGCTACATAACCGAAAGCTGTTGAAATGCATGTATTTGTTGAGTCGTGTTTAATTAATTAAAGCACTTTGAGGAATGGGAATGGAAGTCAATCGGGATTGTAGACGTTTCATGATTTTGGATTCCGCAGAGAAAATTGCCTTTAAATCCATATTGGGCCACAATAATGTTTCTGACTTACAGTACTAACATGGTCATGCCCATTTTATGACCCGTCATGGCAGGAAATCAGGGTAAAACAAGCTGCCACACACTCTACATCAGAGGTGTAAAGTACTTCAGAAAAAATACTTTAAAGTACTACTTAACTAGTTTTTTGTGGTATCTGTGCTTTACTTTAATATTTATATTTTTGACAACTTTTACTTCACTACATTCCTAACGAGAATGATGTACTTTTTACTCTATACATTTTCTCTGACACCCAAAAGTACTTGTTACATTTTGAATGCTTAGCAGGACAGAGAATGGTCCAATTCGCACACTTATCAAGAGAACATCCCTACTGCCTCTGATCTGGTGGACTCACTAAACACGAATGCTTTGTTTATAGATGGTGTCTGAGTGTGACCATGGCTATACGTAAATAAAAAAACAAGAAAATTGTGCCGTCTGGTTTGCTTAATAAGTAATTAAAAATTATTTGTACTTTTACTTTTGATATTTAAGTATTTTTTGGCATCTACATTGACTTTTGATACTTAAGTACTTTTAAAACCAAATACTTTAAGACTTTTACTCAAGTAGTATTTTACTGGGTGACTTTCACTTTTATTTGAGTCATTTTCTATTAAGTAATATTTACTTTTACTCACCACTGCTCTGCACACACACACACACACACGCACACGCACACAGCAAGTGAGCACAGACAGGTCAGACCAAAAAAACAGATGTCTTGTTTCTCAGCACCTCTGTAATCCCCAACCCTTTATGTAGTGACAGCATAATGATATGTCCCATTCCTGCACTGTCTGCTCTCCCTGAGGTTGCAGTGACAGTGGGTGATGGTAGGGGGCGCTGTGTTGTGCACTATATGGGCCTCAGTGGTTCTGGTTGTGGCTGTACTAACAGGGCTCTATCTGGCACTGTGAGTGTGTGTGGCTGCAGTGGGAAGAGGCAGCTGCTAGATGGGCCCTGCCGCTGACCCCATTCATCCCAACAGCAGGTGTCATGTCGCGTTGCCCTCACATGCACACAGATGCACACACAGATGAGGGTATGTGTGTGTGGGGGGGACCTGGAACTACTTACAGCATAGTTGAGAACAAAGGGGGGAAATCAGGAAGAAATGAAGCCTCTTGGAATAACTCTCACCACAATGCCCAGACAGAATCCCAAACTCACCCCCAGAAGTGCGAGAAAACCTGATTTCTCTCTTTCAAAGCAGCACAAATAGAAAACCTTTTAGATGAAAGGTTCCAGACCCCCTTTATGAAAAGGACCTCACACTAAGTTGTGTGTAATTCCTACTAGAAACAGGTTTATTTACCAAAAAATAATAAGATTTAATGCCAAGTGTTGACTACAAATAAAGGACAACAAGGAGTGGGAGGAGAGGAGGGGGGGGGGAAAGTGGAGGATCAGGAAGGAGTGGAAAGTTTCTTTTTTCTTGTGCTTGTTGTTCTCCGTCCTGTGTTTACGTGACACACTGTGTTTTCACATGGAGGAGTAGCTACGGGAACACAGCACTGGGACCGTCTGCGTAGAGAGAATGCCCTCCTCGGGGAAAAAATAGGAAAACAATAAATATGCTAATTGAATTTGGACATCTGCGATGACAACAAGCTCTCCGGTCCTGCGGGCTGTGCTGTGTGTGAGGGGGAATTCAACAACGTCCCTCTCGGCTTTCATTATAAAACAATATGAACATTTTCCGAGAAAGTGAGCAATGGCTCTGACAAGTGCAAAGAGCCAACTACAATACTGGGGAGAGATGGTAGTAACAAGAAACCTTGCCACCCACGTTGCTGAAAGAGCATGCTTTCAAACACAGGCACTGAACTGTAAAACCACTAAAACCCCTGTCTTACCCATACTGTCCTATTCATGAATAATTAAAATGATACATGCTGACCTGGCCCACTCCAGGGAGCTCCGGCACAGCTTGAGATCATGTCATAAAATGAGAAATCTTGTTGGAGAACCATTTGCTCCTGATTTTAGCTCGCCACACACACACACACACACAAACACACACACACGCGCACGCACGCGCAATCTGCGGTAGAGCAGGCGTGATATATCGTGCTATTTCACAGTCTAGTGTGATGACACTCTTTCACATGTTCGGCAAGTATTCAGACCCCTTGACTTTGTCAACATTTTGTTACGTTAGTTAACAAACCGATCACCGACCATTTCGAATCTCACCATACCTTCTCCGCTATGCAATCTGGTTTCAAAGCTGGTCCTGGGTGCACCTCAGTCACGCTCAAGGTCCTAAACGATATCATAACCGCCATCGATAAGAGACATTACTGTGCAGCCGTATTCATTGACCTGGCTAAGGCTTTCGACTCTGTCAATCACAACATTCTTATTGGCAGACTCAACAGCCTTGGTTTCTCAAATGATTGCTTCTCTTGGTTCACCAACTACTTCTCCGATAGAGTTCAGTGTCTCAAATCGGAGGGCCTGTTGTCCGGACCTCTGGCAGTCTCGATGGGGGTGCCACAGGGTTCAGTACTCGGACCGACTCTCTTCTCTGTATACATCAATGATGTCGCTCTTGCTGCTGGTGATTCTCTGATCCACCTCTACGCAGACGACACCATTCTGTATACTTCTGGCCCTTCGTTGGACACTGTGTTAACTAACCTCCAGATGAGCTTCAATGCCATGCAACTCTCCTTCCGTGGCCTCCAACTGCTCTTAAATGCAAGTTAAACTCTTCAACCGATCGCTGCCCGCACCTGCCCGCCCGTCTAGCATCACTACTCTGGACGGTTCTGACTTAGAATATGTGGACAACTACAAATACCTAGGTGTCTGGTTAGACTGTAAACTCTCCTTCCAGACTCACATTAAACATCTCCAATCCTAAAATAAAATCTAGAATCGGCTTCCTATTTCGCAACAAAGCATCCTTCACTCACGCTGCCAAACATACCCTCGTAAAACTGACCATCCTACCGATCCTCAACTTCGGCGATGTCATTTATAATATAGCCTCCAACACTCTACTCAACAAATTGGATGCAGTCTATCACAGTCTCATCCGTTTTGTCAACAAAGCCCCATATACTACCCACCACTGCGGCCTGTATGCTCTCGTTGGCTGGCCCTCGCTTCATACTCGTCGCCAAACCCACTGGCTCCAGGTCTTCTACAAGTCTCTGCTAGGTAAAGCCCTGTCTTATCTCAGCTCACTGGTCACCATAGCAGCACCCAGCCGTAGCACGTGCTCCAGCAGGTACAGTATATCTCACTGGTCACCCCAATACCAATTCTTCTTTTGGCCACCTCTCCTTCCATTTCTCTGCTGCCAATGACTGGAACGAACTGCAAAAATCTCTGAAGCTGGAGACTCTTACCTCTCTCACTAGCTTTAAGCACCAGCTGTCAGAGCAGCTCACAGATCACTACACCTGTACATAGCTCATCTGTAAATAGCCCATCCAATCTACCTCATCCCCATACTGTATTTATTTAATTTATTCATCTTGCTCCTTTGCACCCCAGTATCTCAAATTAAACATTCATCCTCTGCACATCCTACCATTCCAGTGTTTAATTGCTATATAGTAATTAATTTGCCATTATAGCCTATTTATTGCCTTACCTCTCTTATCCTACCGCATTTACACATGCTGTATATATATTTTCCTACTGTATTATTGAATGTATGTTTGTTTATTCCATGTGTAACTCTGTGTTGTTGTATGTGTCAAACTGCTTTGCTTTATCTTGGCCAGGTCTCAGTTGCAAATGAGAACTAGTTCTAAACTAGCCTACCTGGTTAAATAAAGGTGTTCTAAACTAGCCTACCTGGTTAAATAAAGGTGTTCTCAACTAGCCTACCTGGTTAAATAAAGGTGTTCTAAACTAGCCTACCTGGTTAAATAAAGGTGTTCTCAACTAGCCTACCTGGTTAAATAAAGGTGTTCTAAACTAGCCTACCTGGTTAAATAAAGGTGTTCTAAACTAGCCTACCTGGTTAAATAAAGGTGTTCTAAACTAGCCTACCTGGTTAAATAAAGGTGTTCTCAACTAGCCTACCTGGTTACATAAAGGTGTTCTAAACTAGCCTACCTGGTTAAATAAAGGTGTTCTAAACTAGCCTACCTGGTTAAATAAAGGTGTTCTAAACTAGCCTACCTGGTTAAATAAAGGTGTTCTAAACTAGCCTACCTGGTTAAATAAAGGTGTTCTAAACTAGCCTATCTGGTTAAATAAAGGTGTTCTAAACTAGCCTACCTGGTTAAATAAAGGTGTTCTAAACTAGCCTACCTGGTTAAATAAAGGTGTTCTAAACTAGCCTACCTGGTTAAATAAAGGTGTTCTAAACTAGCCTACCTGGTTAAATAAAGGTGTTCTAAACTAGCCTACCTGGTTAAATAAAGGTGTTCTCAACTAGCCTACCTGGTTAAATAAAGGTGTTCTCAACTAGCCTACCTGGTTAAATAAAGGTGTTCTCAACTAGCCTACCTGGTTAAATAAAGGTGTTCTAAACTACCCTACCTGGTTAAATAAAGGTGTTCTAAACTAGCCTACCTGGTTAAATAAAGGTGTTCTAAACTAGCCTACCTGGTTAAATAAAGGTGTTCTAAACTAGCCTACCTGGTTAAATAAAGGTGTTCTCAACTAGCCTACCTGGTTAAATAAAGGTGTTCTCAACTAGCCTACCTGGTTAAATAAAGGTGTTCTCAACTAGCCTACCTGGTTAAATAAAGGTGTTCTAAACTAGCCTACCTGGTTAAATAAAGGTGTTCTAAACTAGCCTACCTGGTTAAATAAAGGTGTTCTAAACTAGCCTACCTGGTTAAATAAAGGTGTTCTCAACTAGCCTACCTGGTTAAATAAAGGTGTTCTCAACTAGCCTACCTGGTTAAATAAAGGTGTTCTAAACTAGCCTACCTGGTTAAATAAAGGTGTTCTAAACTAGCCTACCTGGTTAAATAAAGGTGTTCTAAACTAGCTTACCTGGTTAAATAAAGGTGTTCTCAACTAGCCTACCTGGTTAAATAAAGGTGTTCTAAACTAGCCTACCTGGTTAAATAAAGGTGTTCTAAACTAGCCTACCTGGTTAAATAAAGGTGTTCTAAACTAGCCTACCTGGTTAAATAAAGGTGTTCTCAACTAGCCTACCTGGTTAAATAAAGGTGTTCTAAACTAGCCTACCTGGTTAAATAAAGGTGTTCTAAACTAGCCTACCTGGTTAAATAAAGGTGTTCTAAACTAGCCTACCTGGTTAAATAAAGGTGTTCTAAACTAGCCTACCTGGTTAAATAAAGGTGTTCTAAACTAGCCTACCTGGTTAAATAAAGGTGTTCTAAACTAGCCTACCTGGTTAAATAAAGGTGTTCTAAACTAGCCTACCTGGTTAAATAAAGGTGTTCTAAACTAGCCTACCTGGTTAAATAAAGGTGTTCTAAACTAGCCTACCTGGTTAAATAAAGGTGTTCTAAACTAGCCTACCTGGTTAAATAAAGGTGTTCTAAACTAGCCTACCTGGTTAAATAAAGGTGTTCTAAACTAGCCTACCTGGTTAAATAAAGGTGTTCTAAACTAGCCTACCTGGTTAAATAAAGGTGTTCTAAACTAGCCTACCTGGTTAAATAAAGGTGTTCTAAACTAGCCTACCTGGTTAAATAAAGGTGTTCTCAACTAGCCTACCTGGTTAAATAAAGGTGTTCTCAACTAGCCTACCTGGTTAAATAAAGGTGTTCTAAACTAGCCTACCTGGTTAAATAAAGGTGTTCTAAACTAGCCTACCTGGTTAAATAAAGGTGTTCTCAACTAGCCTACCTGGTTAAATAAAGGTGTTCTAAACTAGCCTACCTGGTTAAATAAAGGTGTTCTAAACTAGCCTATCTGGTTAAATAAAGGTGTTCTAAACTAGCCTACCTGGTTAAATAAAGGTGTTCTAAACTAGCCTACCTGGTTAAATAAGGTGTTCTCAACTAGCCTACCTGGTTAAATAAAGGTGTTCTAAACTAGCCTACCTGGTTAAATAAAGGTGTTCTAAACTAGCCTACCTGGTTAAATAAAGGTGTTCTCAACTAGCCTACCTGGTTAAATAAAGGTGTTCTCAACTAGCCTACCTGGTTAAATAAAGGTGTTCTAAACTAGCCTACCTGGTTAAATAAAGGTGTTCTAAACTAGCCTACCTGGTTAAATAAAGGTGTTCTAAACTAGCCTACCTGGTTAAATAAAGGTGTTCTAAACTAGCCTACCTGGTTAAATAAAGGTGTTCTCAACTAGCCTACCTGGTTAAATAAAGGTGTTCTAAACTAGCCTACCTGGTTAAATAAAGGTGTTCTAAACTAGCCTACCTGGTTAAATAAAGGTGTTCTAAACTAGCCTACCTGGTTAAATAAAGGTGTTCTCAACTAGCCTACCTGGTTAAATAAAGGTGTTCTAAACTAGCCTACCTGGTTAAATAAAGGTGTTCTAAACTAGCCTACCTGGTTAAATAAAGGTGTTCTAAACTAGCCTACCTGGTTAAATAAAGGTGTTCTCAACTAGCCTACCTGGTTAAATAAAGGTGTTCTAAACTAGCCTACCTGGTTAAATAAAGGTGTTCTAAACTAGCCTACCTGGTTAAATAAAGGTGTTCTAAACTAGCCTACCTGGTTAAATAAAGGTGTTCTAAACTAGCCTCCCCGGTTAAATAATGGTGTTCTAAACTAGCCTACCTGGTTAAATAAAGGTGTTCTAAACTAGCCTCCCCGGTTAAATAAAGGTGTTCTAAACTAGCCTACCTGGTTAAATAAAGGTGTTCTAAACTAGCCTACCTGGTTAAATAAAGGTGTTCTCAACTAGCCTCCCTGGTTAAATAAAGGTGTTCTAAACTAGCCTACCTGGTTAAATAAAGGTGTTCTAAACTAGCCTACCTGGTTAAATAAAGGTGTTCTAAACTAGCCTACCTGGTTAAATAAAGGTGTTCTAAACTAGCCTACCTGGTTAAATAAAGGTGTTCTAAACTAGCCTACCTGGTTAAATAAAGGTGTTCTAAACTAGCCTCCCCGGTTAAATAAAGGTGTTCTAAACTAGCCTACCTGGTTAAATAAAGGTGTTCTAAACTAGCCTACCTGGTTAAATAAAGGTGTTCTCAACTAGCCTACCTGGTTAAATAAAGGTGTTCTAAACTAGCCTACCTGGTTAAATAAAGGTGTTCTAAACTAGCCTATCTGGTTAAATAAAGGTGTTCTAAACTAGCCTACCTGGTTAAATAAAGGTGTTCTAAACTAGCCTACCTGGTTAAATAAAGGTGTTCTCAACTAGCCTACCTGGTTAAATAAAGGTGTTCTAAACTAGCCTACCTGGTTAAATAAAGGTGTTCTAAACTAGCCTACCTGGTTAAATAAAGGTGTTCTCAACTAGCCTACCTGGTTAAATAAAGGTGTTCTCAACTAGCCTACCTGGTTAAATAAAGGTGTTCTAAACTAGCCTACCTGGTTAAATAAAGGTGTTCTAAACTAGCCTACCTGGTTAAATAAAGGTGTTCTAAACTAGCCTACCTGGTTAAATAAAGGTGTTCTAAACTAGCCTACCTGGTTAAATAAAGGTGTTCTCAACTAGCCTACCTGGTTAAATAAAGGTGTTCTAAACTAGCCTACCTGGTTAAATAAAGGTGTTCTAAACTAGCCTACCTGGTTAAATAAAGGTGTTCTAAACTAGCCTACCTGGTTAAATAAAGGTGTTCTCAACTAGCCTACCTGGTTAAATAAAGGTGTTCTAAACTAGCCTACCTGGTTAAATAAAGGTGTTCTAAACTAGCCTACCTGGTTAAATAAAGGTGTTCTAAACTAGCCTACCTGGTTAAATAAAGGTGTTCTCAACTAGCCTACCTGGTTAAATAAAGGTGTTCTAAACTAGCCTACCTGGTTAAATAAAGGTGTTCTAAACTAGCCTACCTGGTTAAATAAAGGTGTTCTAAACTAGCCTACCTGGTTAAATAAAGGTGTTCTAAACTAGCCTCCCCGGTTAAATAATGGTGTTCTAAACTAGCCTACCTGGTTAAATAAAGGTGTTCTAAACTAGCCTCCCCGGTTAAATAAAGGTGTTCTAAACTAGCCTACCTGGTTAAATAAAGGTGTTCTAAACTAGCCTACCTGGTTAAATAAAGGTGTTCTCAACTAGCCTCCCTGGTTAAATAAAGGTGTTCTAAACTAGCCTACCTGGTTAAATAAAGGTGTTCTAAACTAGCCTACCTGGTTAAATAAAGGTGTTCTAAACTAGCCTACCTGGTTAAATAAAGGTGTTCTAAACTAGCCTACCTGGTTAAATAAAGGTGTTCTAAACTAGCCTACCTGGTTAAATAAAGGTGTTCTAAACTAGCCTCCCCGGTTAAATAAAGGTGTTCTAAACTAGCCTACCTGGTTAAATAAAGGTGTTCTAAACTAGCCTACCTGGTTAAATAAAGGTGTTCTAAACTAGCCTACCTGGTTAAATAAAGGTGTTCTAAACTAGCCTACCTGGTTAAATAAAGGTGTTCTAAACTAGCCTATCTGGTTAAATAAAGGTGTTCTAAACTAGCCTACCTGGTTAAATAAAGGTGTTCTCAACTAGCCTACCTGGTTAAATAAAGGTGTTCTAAACTAGCCTACCTGGTTAAATAAAGGTGTTCTAAACTAGCCTACCTGGTTAAATAAAGGTGTTCTAAACTAGCCTACCTGGTTAAATAAAGGTGTTCTAAACTAGCCTACCTGGTTAAATAAAGGTGTTCTAAACTAGCCTACCTGGTTAAATAAAGGTGTTCTAAACTAGCCTACCTGGTTAAATAAAGGTGTTCTCAACTAGCCTACCTGGTTAAATAAAGGTGTTCTAAACTAGCCTACCTGGTTAAATAAAGGTGTTCTCAACTAGCCTACCTGGTTAAATAAAGGTGTTCTAAACTAGCCTACCTGGTTAAATAAAGGTGTTCTAAACTAGCCTACCTGGTTAAATAAAGGTGTTCTAAACTAGCCTACCTGGTTAAATAAAGGTGTTCTAAACTAGCCTACCTGGTTAAATAAAGGTGTTCTAAACTAGCCTACCTGGTTAAATAAAGGTGTTCTAAACTAGCCTACCTGGTTAAATAAAGGTGTTCTCAACTAGCCTACCTGGTTAAATAAAGGTGTTCTAAACTAGCCTACCTGGTTAAATAAAGGTGTTCTAAACTAGCCTACCTGGTTAAATAAAGGTGTTCTAAACTAGCCTACCTGGTTAAATAAAGGTGTTCTCAACTAGCCTACCTGGTTAAATAAAGGTGTTCTAAACTAGCCTACCTGGTTAAATAAAGGTGTTCTAAACTAGCCTACCTGGTTAAATAAAGGTGTTCTAAACTAGCCTACCTGGTTAAATAAAGGTGTTCTAAACTAGCCTACCTGGTTAAATAAAGGTGAAAAATCTAAATAAAACATTACAGCCTTATTCTAAAATGGATTAACATATGTTTTTCCCCTCATCAATCTACACACAATACTCCTTAATGACAAAGCAGAAACAGTTTTTTAGACATATTTGCATTAACAATAAAAAACTGAAATATCACATTTACATAAGTATTCAGACCCTTTCCTCAGTATTTTGTTGAAGCACTTTTGGCAGCGATTACGGCTTCGAGTCTTGAGTATGACGCTACAAGCTAGGCACAACTGTATATGGGGAGTTTCTCCCATTCTTCCCTGCAGATCCTCTCAAGCTCTGTCAGGTTGGATGGGGAGCATCGCTGCACATCTATTTTGATTTTGATGTTCAATCGGGTTCAAGTTCTGGCTCTGGCTGGGCCACTCAAGGACATTCAGAGACTTGTCCCAAAGCCACTCCTGCATTGTCTTGGCTGTGAGCTTAGGGTCATTGTCCTGTTGAAAGGTGAACCTTTGCCCCAGTCTGAGGTCCTGAGTGCTCTGGCGCAGGTTTTCATCAAGGATCCCTCTGTACTTTGCTCAGTTCATCTTTTCCCTTGATCCTGACTAGTCTCCCAGCCCCTGCTGCTGAAAAACATCCCCACAGCATGATGCTGCCACCACCATGCTTCACCGTAGGGATGGTGCCAGGTTTCCTCCAGACGTGACGCTTAGCATTCAGGCAAAAGATAATCTTGTTTCTCATCGTCTGAGAGTCCTTTAGGTGGCTTTTGGCAAACTCCAAGTGGGCTGTCATGTGCTCTACTGAGGAGTGGCTTCCTTATTGCCACTACCATAAAGGCCCGATTGATGGTGCTGTAGAGATGGTTGTTCTTCTGGAAGGTTCTCCCATCTCCACAGAGGAACTCTAGAGCTCTGTCAGAGTGACCATCGGGTTCTTGGTCATCTCCCTGACCAAGGCCCTTCTCCTCCGATTGCTCAGTTTGGCTGGGCCGGCCAGCTCTAGGAAGAATCTTGGTGGTTACAAACTTCTTCCATTTAAGAATGATGGATGCCACTGTGTTCTTGAGGACCTTCAATACTGCAGAAATGTTTTGGTACCCTTCCCCAGATCTGTGCCTCGACAAAATCCTGTCTCGGATCTCTACGGACAATTCCTTCAACCTCATGGCTTGGTTTTTGCTCTGACATGCAATGTCAACTGTGGGACCTATTATAGACAGGTGTGTGTCTTTCCAAATCATGTACAATTAATTGGGGTGGTAGGGTAGCCTAGTGGTTAGAGTGTAACCGCAAGGTTGCAAGTTCAAACCCCTGAGCTGACAAGGTACAAAACTGTCGTTCTGCCCCCGAACGGGCAGTTAACCCACTGTTCCTAGGCCGTCATTGAAAATAAGAATTTGTTCTTAACTGACTTGCCTAGTTAAATAAAGGTAAATTTTTATTTATTTACCACAGGTGGACTGCAATCAGGTGGTAGGAACATCTCAAGGATGATCAATGGAAACAATTTCGAGTCTCATAGCAAAGGGTCTGTTTTCATTTAGTCATTATGGGGTATTGTTTGTAGATTGTAGATGAGGGAAAAAATGTATTTAATGCATTTTAAAATAAGTCTAATTTAACAAAATGTGGGAAAAGTCAAGGGGTCAGAATACTTTCTGAATGCTCTGTAGAGTCTCAGATCAGTATATAGAACCTGACAGAGGGCTGTCAGAAACGACTGTGGACATCATGCCTATATCCTCTAGCTCACATCTATATTGGATTTTCCATGTTATGTATCACTGTCTATACACACTGTCTATACACCTAAAAGGGTTTTCGGGCCGTCTCCATTGGAGAACCTTTTGAAGAACCCTTTTTGATTCCAGGAAGAAGAACCCTTTTGGTTCCAGGTAGAACCGTTTTGGTTCCAAGATGAACCCCTTTTGCGTTCTATATAAAACTCTTTCCACAGAGTGTTCTACCTGGAATCCAAAAGGGTATTTCTACCTGGCACCAAAAAGGCTTCTCCTATGGGACAGCTGAAGAACCCTTTTGGAACCTTCCTGTCTAAGAGTGTATGTAACACTGTCTCCAATAGAACACGCCCATGTACAGATATTTCATCTCCCACACTAAGGCGTTGCAGCGCTCTTTTGCTGAAATCCTCATTCATATTACTAACAATCCTGACTGATGAATATAACCCAGCTTTGTGGTGGGTAACGTCGGTCGGTGTGGCTGAAAAATGTGGAAATACCCCTCAGACTTCAAACCTCTTAATAACTTCACTCCCAGGACCCCCTGGTTTCAAACCACACACACACACACACACACAAACACGAACACACACACTCTCCTCCAAGGGCTCCGACTCTGCCCTTTAACAGTGACTCTAATTCATCTCCTCGCGCCCACATGATGACTTTGAACTCTGTTTCCACAGTATAAGTAGTATATATATTGCCCACTTTCTTTCCCCCCTCTTCAACGACAAAAGACCCCCCTCCCTTAGCAATGTAAAACAATCGGAACACCCAAATCATGGGGGGTGCAATGAAAACTAAGGTCTAGCCATGTCCTGCCCAGAATACAGTGTGCCTAAATCATTCCTAAGACACGGTCAAGGGATTATCCTGGCAGAGCAGGAAAGATTTCCAGCTAATCTATATCGGAATGCTTGGTGAGGACAAGGTAAAGGAAGTGGCCGAGACTAGGAGGGTTGCTGCTCTTGGAAGCCAACACTCTTCATCATTTTTTTGCATGGCAATTACGGGGTGGATTGATGCGAGAGAGAGAAGCTAGAACCTATTTCTGGTCCTCTGGAACAACAAATTTGCCTTGAAATTACAGAAGGAAGCTATCACTATTGTGTCATTTTGTGGTAAGAGGAAGGTTTCCGAGCACCAAAACTGGAGGTTGGCAACGTGGGAAAACAATAACACCAGGGATGTGTAATGAACACCTGATAATACCGTGTCAGTTGGTGGCCTGACCTTATATGGCATTTCCTGACCTCTGAGATTATAACTGAGATGTTTTAATTAGGCCAAGATCACCTACTATTATGGTGCAATTGGTATTTATATGCCTTGCTGGCAGCAGGGTGCACCACTGCCCTGTGCTTAATTTCTCAAGCAGTTCTGTAAGGGGGTGGAGGGAACATGAGGTAGGGAGGGGGAGCAGAGCAGAGAGAAGTCCACAGAGAAGGAATCAATTACATGATGATTTAATCAATGGAGGAAAGCGCGAAAGCAGTAAATTTAGTTTACAAAAAGGCTGGTCAATAACTCAATTCAACTGTGCAGTGGAGGCAGCTGTTGGGGT
This sequence comes from Oncorhynchus kisutch, assembly GCF_002021735.2. Lineage (NCBI taxonomy): Eukaryota > Metazoa > Chordata > Actinopteri > Salmoniformes > Salmonidae > Oncorhynchus > Oncorhynchus kisutch. Next base: position 1,655,134 of record NC_034180.2, on the reverse strand, counting down.
GGGTTTAGGAGGGGGGAGGAGTTGGGGGTAGAGGGGGGAGGAGTGTGTGTGTGTGCGTGTGTGTGTGTGTGTGTGTGTGTGTGTGTGTGTGTGTGTGTGTGTGTGTGTGTGTGTGTGTGTGTGTGTGTGTGTGTGTGTGTGTGTGCGTGTGTGTGTGTGTGTGGAGGAGGGGGGGCGTTCTGGCAGGGACGGAGATGGGCGCAGTTTTAATTAGTTCTGTATTGGAAGTGGAACAGTGGGAGCGTTGTGGAGCGGGACGGAACAGCTGCAGCGGGGTGCAGGGATCGCTTGCTGGCCGACTGGCTAGAAGTCTGGCTGGGCTCTCCCTCCCTCCATCCATCCCTCCATCCATCCCTCCTCTCCTTCTCTGCTGTGCCAGCTCAGGTGTCTGGGTCTGCCTGGGGAGCGCTGGGTGGCACACACGGTTGTGTGGCTCTGCGTTGGTTGGCAGCGGGTGGGTAAAGACCTGGAGCTGGGGGCGGTGTGGGGGAATGTATGAAAGGGCTGGTGGCTCGCTGAGCAGGCTGCCCCGAGGGATCCCTGTATGAGAGAGGCTGGGAGCCAAGGGCCTGTCACCGGCCAGCCAGCCCGGCACTCTGCCCTGCTCTTACAGGGCCAGGGCCCAGGGGCCGACACAGACAGGGAGACTACAGTGCATTCGGAAAGTATTCAGACCCCTTCCCTTTTTCCACATTTTGATTCTAAAATTGATTGAACAAAACATTTTCCTCATCAATCTACACACAATACCCTATAATGACAAAACAAAATGAGTTTTTTTGAATTTTTCCAAATGTATTACAAGTAAAAAAACAGAAATACCTTATTTCCATAAGTATTCAGACCCTTATTTACATAAGTATTCAGACCCTTATTTACATAAGTATTCAGACCCTGTGCTATGAGACTCGAAATTGAGCTCAGGTGCATCCTGTTTCCATTGATCATTCTTGAGATGTTTCTACGACTTGATTGGAGTCCACCTGGGGTAAATTCAATTGATTGGACATGATTTAGAAAGGCGCACACCTGTCCATTTAAGATCCCACAGTTGACAGTGCAAACCAAACCATGAGGTCGAAGGAATTGTCCATAGAGCTCCAAGACAGGATTGTAGAGTGGCCAGAAGGACTTTTACTCCTCAGTAAAATGCACATGACATTCTCTTTGAGTTTGCCAAAAGGCACCTAAAGGACTCTCAGACCATGAGAAACAAGATTCTCTGGTCTGATGAAATCAAGATTGAACTCTTTTGCCTGAATGCCAAGCGTCACTTCTGAAGGAAACCTGGCATCATCCCTACGGTAAAGCATGGTGGTGGCAGTATCATGCTGTGGGGATGTTTTTCAGCGGAATGGACTGGGAGACTAGTCAGGATTGAGGGAAAGATGAACGGAGGTACAGAGAGATCCTTGAAGAAAACCTGCTCCAGAACTCTCAGGATCTCAGACTGGGTAAAGGTTCACCTTCCAACAGGACAACGACCCTAAGCACACAGCCAAGACAACACAAGGGTGGCTTCGGGACAAGTCCCTGAATGTCTTTGAGTGGTCCAGCCAGAGCCTGGACTTCAACCCAATCAAACATCTCTAGGAAGAGACCTGACAATAGCTGTGCTGCGACGCTCCCCATCCAACCTGGCAGAGCTTGAGAGGATCTGCAGAGAAGAATGAGAGGAACTCCCCAAATACAGGTGTGCCTAGCTTGTAGTGTCATACTCAAAAATACTTGAGGCTGTAATCGCTGCCAAAGGCGCTTCAACAAAGTACTGAGTAAAGGGTCTGAATACTTATGTAAATGTAAAATTTCATTTTTAAAAATGTTTAATACATTTGCTAACATTTATAAAACCCGTTTTTGCTTTGTCATTATGGGGTATTGTGTGTAGATTGATGAGGGGGAAAATCTATTTAATCCATTTTAGAATAAGGCTGTAAGGTGGAAAAAGTCAAGGGGTCTGAATACTCATGAATGTTGTTCTGGAGGCAGCTCTGTAGAATGGTCACTAGCTGGCGCAGCCACAAAGTCATAATATCTGATTAAACCTAACCTTAACCACACTACTAACCTTAATGCCTAACCTTAACCTTAAATGAAGACCAAAAGGCATATTTTTGTTTTCATAAATGTTTACAATATAGCCAATTTTGACTTTGCAGCTGGCCTATCTAGCGAATATCGCTAAGTTCTGTGTTCATCCCAATAAACGTCAATCTGCCACACACACACACACACACACATACACACAAACACACACTCCTTCGCACTACACACTGCATTCCTCCACCCATCATAGCGCTTCTATACACAGGCACAGCAACCTATTACATCCAGACACGTTTTGCAATTGTTTTATTCTGCCCTGTGTCGCTGTAGTTAGCCTATCAAATCAAGGCCATATCATATCAAAGCCTATCAAAACATACATTTTTGTTTATCTTTAAAATATTTGTGCATGACAAAAGAACATGAAAACTAAGCTTAATGAGCCCTAAAAGGTTAACTAGTACTGCTCCATGTTATAGCAACCAGGCCAAACAGAACCTCAACTTCCACTCAAGTCTAAACCCCAGGAACAACCCACAACCCGAGACCTCACCTCGACCTAACCACATAGCACCACACTCGCACTCCCGTCCAATATTGAGATCTTATGAACCAATTGGTTTAGATATTATTTTACTTTAGGCCTCAACTCTGTCTACTTTGGCTCCGTAGACATCAACACTGGCATGTACTGACTGTACGTTTAGCTTCATGAATTACTAGCACATTATTTGAGATTAAAAGGGTTTCTCAGAACGTTGGCTTGTTTTAATGGGGAAAGTGTAAATCATTTGACATGGAATGTTTCTTGAGGACTGAGTCAGAGTCCAACTTTCCGCCCAAAGGTACCAGCAGCGTCTGTCTCACTGTTGGGTCAGATGTTGCCAAGACACTCTCAAAAGCTCCATTGACAAAGCGTTTTGGATTTAGAGGAGAGAGCTGTGGTTATGGTTTTATTTGCCTATGATACAATGCTGACCTCTTGTGGAGTAAAATAAAACTGGCATTCTGATCTCCAATCAAATCAAATTACATAAACATGTTTAGCAGATGTTATTGCGGGTGTAGCGAAATGCTTGTGTTCTAGCTCCAACAGTGCAGTAATATCTAACAAGTAATATCTAACAATTTCACAACAATACACACAAATCTAAAGTAAAGGAATGGAATTAAGAATATATAAATATTAGGACGAGTAATGTCAGAGCGGCATAGACTAAGATACAGTAGAATAGAATACAGTATATACATATGGTGGCCAGTCTGATGGCCTGGAGATAGAAGATGTTTTTCAGTCTCTCGGTCCCAGCTTTGATGCACCTGTACTGACCTCGCCTTCTGGATGATAGCGGGGTGAACAGGCAGTGGCTCGGGTGGTTGTTGTCCTTGGGGATCTTTTTGGCCTTCCTGTGACATCGGGTGCTGTATGTGCCCTGGAGGGCAGGTAGTTTGCCCCTAGTGTTGGGTAGACCGCACCACCCTCTGGAGAGCCCTGTGGTTGTGGGGGGTGCAAATCTAAATATTATTTGTGCATCAGCGCATGTGACAAATAATATTTGATTTGATTGTATCTGACATTCACGCCCTGCATGCGGTTTTGCTCATGTGCTAGGTGATAGAAATGGCAGTACTGGTGCTTTAAAAAGTTGGGTTAACGATTACATCCTGTGGATATTTTGCCTCAATTTTTGAGTAGTTGAAGGACCAACCACACAGATAGACAACCTACAGTGTAAGTTAAAATTGTATTCAACATTCTAGCTTGTAAGCAACATGTCCAGGATTCTGCAGTGTTTTCTTTGACGGCATACCAACAACTGGTATCAAAGTGTGATTTATTATGCAACTGGAGAGGATGAGGAGTGTGCGAGAGGCCTTTAAATCCACTATCACTACACTCTTAGAAAAAAGGGTTCATCTGCTGTCCCCATAGGGTAACCCTTTTTGGTTCCAGGTAGAACCCTCCGTGGAAAGGGTTCTACCTGGAACCAAATGGGTTCTACCTGGAACAAAAAAGGGTTAATTCATGGGTTATCCTATGGGGACAGCTAAATAACCCTTTTAGGTTCCAGACAGCACCTTTTTTTCTCTGAGTCTACTGACTACTGCTGTAAGTAGATATTTAGTTATTTGTCCTTAAAAAGATTGCATGAGCCCCATCGCCGCTGTATGTGCCTGCTGTCTGTTGCCTTCAAAGGAAAGAACTGAGAGGTTACAAGGAAGTTATAAATACAGCATGATGACTCAGATCAACAACAAGTATCTGTGGCAACCTGATAAAGACAGACATGACCCAATGCAGTCATAAGATGAGGTAAGATAAGGGTGTTGTAAGGGGACCTTAACACACACAAGCATCAGGAATCAATTTCAGCATCCACTTTTAATGATGGAATCAAACAATAAATGTCCGGGTTTGGGTATGGGCAGACAGAATCCTAGATCATAGAAAAGCATTACTCCTCTGCTTTTGAGAGAATGTCTGAATTATGGACCCGGAGGGGGGGGGGGGGGGGGGGGGGTAGTTTTGTATAAAAGTTTGTCATTTCCCCCAGTACTTTTTCGAGCAACGCTATTTCTCTATTATACATCCTGTGGCGGTGAATGTTCTCTGTGGCTTCATGGCCCAGCATCCTGAGAGGGATGCACTAGACTGCACTGCATTTCCTCACTCTGTTAGTGACACAGTCTACAAGCAGGCTACTAGAGTGACAAGGAAAGAGAACTACACACAAGGGTTACTCAAAATGGACAAAATGCAGTTGACTTTTCCCTGTCTGACTGTCCTTTTGGGTAAGCTGCCTCTCTGCCTTTCTCTGTTTTTGTGACATTTACAGTATGTTTACATTTGAGACATTTAGCAGACGCTCTTATCCAGGGCGACTTACAGGAGACGTGTTGATGTGCCCTTGTGCAAGAGCACATCAACCTAGTCGGCTCGGTGATTCGAACCAGCGACCTGTCGTTTACTGTCCAGAAGCTCTAATGACAAAAATAGATTTTATTTTTGGGGGCTGGCCAAACACTCTTAAGGTTACTTGAATGTTATCTAGTATAACATTACTTTGATGTACTTTGCTTGTTTTTGTATAGTTAAGATCAAGTCTTTGATTATTTTACACAGGTTATTATACAAATAAGAGATTGTTTTCTCAACTGGTTTTGTCAATCAGTTTATCTGCCCCAAAAAGTTGCTGATGTAATCAATGCTCTATCTCTGCATTGGTTTCTTCTCTCTATATTCTAAACAGTGTTGGGGAAGCTACTCTGATATTATAGTCTACCAAACTCCCAATTACTTTACATTGGAAGAAGATGAGCTACTCTAAAGCTACACTTACAGGGCTCTACGAGGAGCATGTGTGCACCTAAGTTGAAAAATGCAGGCGCACACAAATACATTTAGGAGCACAATGAAAGATATTTGAGATATTACATCCTTGATTTTTCTATTCCAGGTCTCACAGCAAAATAATTAGGCGCATATGCGCGTAGACGGTGGTGCTGTAGAGCCCTACCTTAAGGGAACTATAGTTTACTTAAACTTCTTGTGGATCGGTGTCCCGTCTACGGGACAGTTGTTGCTCAATATGCATAATGTGACTACAACTTCATTTTGACTTAAAAAAAAAGAAGTTCACTACATTGAAGCTACTTTGTGAAAATTATCATTTCTAAATCTGAAATATCATAGACCGGGGATTCCCAAACTCTGATACCAAAAAAAAAGAAAGGAGATTATTTCCTACTTTATTTTCTTATTGCAAAAAACAAGTAGTGTGTAGTTCCAGTAGTTAGCTACACCACAACATGGCAACAAAGTAATAAACTACTGAAAACACTACCAAAATGTGAATTTAGTTCAACTACAGTACCACCAAGCTACAGCAACATGTCATTAATAATGTCATTAATAGGAGCAGTTGAACTACATTTAGTTCACTACTCCCCAACACTGATTCTAAACCATACCCATGTCTTTTTCCAGGTCTCGTCCTGGCTTCTACCACCACAGCCCAGACACAGCCAGTCAATCCCACTGTAACCCAGCCCACCTCAGCCTCCAACTCAGCCAACAAAACAGCCACTCCAAGACATACCACGACTGTAGACAACAATAATTTAACATTATTCGCCATAAACCCAAACCTTACTGATCTCATTTTTGATAACGTCCCTATAACCAATTCCACCGGGCGGCCTAACCACACGGTAACCACACCACTGAAGACCAGTTCAGGTAGGTTGGAGTTTCTGCTTTCACTGTATGGTCAGTTTATGGTCAGTGGTCGATACTGGAGATGGAGTCTTGACCTCGTTGTCTTGGGTCTTGAGACCCCTCAAGACCAGTTGATACAGTCTCGGTCTCAAGGGGTCTAAGTCTTGGCTCCATCTCTGATCGATGCTAATTTCCTACCTGCTTTGGTGGAGGTAAAGTAACAGTCGTTTTTCTCAAGATGCCTCTCCAGGACAGACATCCTGGCCCTCACCAATGGACGTCTCTACATCAAAGCCCCCAGCAGAGGCCAGCAGCACAACTGATAGCACTTCTGCTACTAGCACCACCAAGAATAGAAGTGAGTTGATCTCACCAGACTGAAGTGAATCCACTGTGAAGTGAATCCACTGTGAAGTGAATCCATCAGTACACAACTTTTATCTTCTCTTTATTCAAAAGGTTCGGCGGGAACTGCTCAACCAAAACCCTCTGCGAGAAAATCGCCCCACATTGGTAACATGATTGCATTTGAAAAATGTCTCAAACTTGCCCAACGGTGTGTGTTCTGACACCAAAACTGAATTGGTGATCATTTGTCAGACTAACCCATATTATAAATGACATCAACATTTAGGTCCAGAATGACTTGCATGGCCTTTTATCTTGTTGCTCAACAATTGATTGTTTTCTGTTTCTTGATAGGATTGATCATCTTTATTGTGATCATCATCACTGCCTGTGTGCTTGGAGCAACATGCTTCTTTACTAAGAAGACATCAAGGGTGAGTAAGGTATATGCTGTTTGTCCAGTTCAATTCTGTGATTTAATCCATTCTAACATTCTATAACATATCTTCATCTTGACATTGTACAAACACCAAAACGCTAGCATTCAATGATGTCTATAGATGCCTGTCTGTTTTCTATCCCGTTGAGGTGTGTGTTGGTTGTACCCTGTTGTGTTTCCAGAGGTACTCCGTAGATCTCCGAGACAGGCATGAGGATCTGCCTCTGAGTGCTGCGGATCACGACGCCGTGTTTGACAACTCCTCAACACAGAAGGGTGCCAACATAGAATTACATAGAATATGTATAGAATAAAACATGCAGTATTATACATCTGTATGGATGAGAATACACTACATTCATTTACACTCTCCTCATTAATGATCATTTATTACACATTAATAGGGAAACTTAGACTTTGTAGAAGCTTGTACACAAGACATCACCAAAACACTTCTGTAAATCTTGATTTAGATTTGATTCATCCCATGCTAACAGTGAAATGCTTACTTATGGGCCATTCCTAACAATGCAGAGAGAAAGAGAAACTGAACTACCCCCAAACATAATAATGAGCATCTAGCTCATGTACATTAACTTGTGGTCAATAACGTGTTAGACTGGTAGTAACCATTTTTTATTTAACCTTTATTTAACTAGGCAAGTCAGTTAAGAACAAATTGCATGTTGTCTTTGATCACCTCCCCAGGGATGGACACCTTTACCGCCGTGGATCTCAACAGCACCGAGGTCCTGGTTAAGGGAAGTGAGGGAGAAAGAGGTGAGCTTGATGAAGCAATGGACCAGTGCATGTACTGTCCTCTCGTAGGGTCACTTTGCTGGGCCTATGACAATGTGCCCCCAAAAGAGGAACAATTCTCTATTGAGAATTCTATATTTGTAGTTTTATGAGTTGTTGAGTTATTGCACAGTGATCTGTCAGGTGTGACGTATTGTTTGGTTACTGGAATGGCTTTTGTGTTCAGAGTGGATTTCCTCTTTTGCAACAGCCGTTAAAGAGAAGAGGGAAGGAAGTCAATGTGTGCTAATAGCTATAATATATTCGTTGTTATCTACGTTTTAAAATGGCCAGAGTCACAGCTGAAATAATGCATTTTTCAAAACTTCATGATGTCTTGTGTGGCAGGTGTGTAGGAATAAGGAGAACTTCAAAGAAAAGAGAAACCCACACACTGCTCTCGCCGGCTCTTGCTCATATCACTGTTTCTATTCAAGTTTGATTCAAAACAGTGAGTTGAGCACTGTGTGAGGTTTAGAGTCCCTAAGAGCTTACATTTACAGTCACGACCGATTTTTTTTAATTTTTTTTATTTATTTTACCTTTATTTAACCAGGTAGGCAAGTTGAGAACAAGTTCTCATTTACAATTGCGACCTGGCCAAGATAAAGCAAAGCAGTTCGACAGATAAAACGACACAGAGTTACACATGGAGTAAAAACAAACATACAGTCAATAATGCAGTATAAACAAGTCTATATACAATGTGAGCAAATGAGGTGAGAAGGGAGGTAAAGGCAAAAAAGGCCAAGATGGCAAAGTAAATACAATATAGCAAGTAAAATACTGGAATGGTAGTTTTGCAATGGAAGAATGTGCAAAGTAGAAATAAAAAAAATAATGGGGTGCAAAGGAGCAAAATAAATAAATAAATAAAAATTAAATACAGTTGGGAAAGAGGTAGTTGTTTGGGCTAAATTATAGGTGGGCTATGTACAGGTGAAGTAATCTGTGAGCTGCTCTGACAGTTGGTGCTTAAAGCTAGTGAGGGAGATAAGTGTTTCCAGTTTCAGAGATTTTTGTAGTTCGTTCCAGTCATTGGCAGCAGAGAACTGGAAGGAGAGGCGGCCAAAGAAATAATTGGTTTTGGGGGTGACTAGAGAGATATACCTGCTGGAGCGTGTGCTACAGGTGGGAGATGCTATGGTGACCAGCGAGCTGAGATAAGGGGGGACTTTACCTAGCAGGGTCTTGTAGATGACATGGAGCCAGTGGGTTTGGCGACGAGTATGAAGCGAGGGCCAGCCAACGAGAGCGTACAGGTCGCAATGGTGGGTAGTATATGGGGCTTTGGTGATAAAACGGATTGCACTGTGATAGACTGCATCCAATTTGTTGAGTAGGGTATTGGAGGCTATTTTGTAAATGACATCGCCAAAGTCGAGGATTGGTAGGATGGTCAGTTTTACAAGGGTATGTTTGGCAGCATGAGTGAAGGATGCTTTGTTGCGAAATAGGAAGCCAATTCTAGATTTAACTTTGGATTGGAGATGTTTGATATGGGTCTGGAAGGAGAGTTTACAATCTAACCAGACACCTAAGTATTTGTAGTTGTCCACGTATTCTAAGTCAGAGCCGTCCAGAGTAGTGATGTTGGACAGGCGGGTAGGTGCAGGCAGCGATCGGTTGAAGAGCATGCATTTAGTTTTACTTGCATTCAAGAGCAATTGGAGGCCACGGAAGGAGAGTTTGATGAATGATTGGCACCCTTGATAAAGATGATCAAAAAAGACTGTGTAAAATAAATAATGCAAATACTGAGGTTTATTTTTTATTTAACCAGGTAGGCCAGTTGAAAACAAGTTCTCATTTACAACTGCGACCTGGTCAATATATAGGAACATTATATTACTAATACAACTGCTCAGAGAAAAATATATTGTTTAACAAGTAATAAAACAAATTTAAAAAGATATCAAAATGATGAGCTCTCCTAACGATTCATATAAATGAAAGCAAACTAAATTGAATCAGCATTAACATAGTATATCTTTTTTTGCATTCATCTCAGCCTATAGGGGAACTCAAACTATATTTTGGTATTTTTTCATTAGTCCACTGTTGATACAGTCCCAAAATGTTTTGCATGTCAGCAGTCACATTGTGAAGATATTTGTCCTGTTACACACATGTGTAATGGAAATGTGTTTTTTTGCATATCACAACTCCCCCTGAAGCAAAGTGTCCCTGGCCACTTATTCATGGTGACACAAAATACATCATTTAAAAGAACTGTATTGTGGCCTGCCTTGACTTCCTGTTTCACTGGGGTAAAAAATGAGGTAACATGCATGTAAAAATCCATTTGTCATCCATCACAATGGGGAAAAGGAAACTACTGGGCAACATTTACAAAGTTTAAAACCACTGGAACAGTCTGGTAGAAGAACCAAGTGTAACTTGTCCCCAATCACAGTGAGGAAGATGGTTAGACAAAGAAAAGACCGAGGGTCATCGTTAGAGAATTACCGAACTTGGTCGCATCCTGGGGACACCAAGACTCCAAATCTACAAATAGACGCCACCTACATGCCAATAGGAGCCTTTATTGAGCAACAAATGTAAATACCTGGTGTTCGCTAAACAGCATTGGCACTTGGATTGGAACCAGGTGCTATGATCAGATTAGACAAAAATAGAGCTATTTGGTCACACACACCGTGGTTTGGTGTTTAAGAGAAAAATCCTCATACATACTGTAAGATATGGTGGTGGATCTTTGATGTTGTGGGGGCTGTTGGTCCTGGGCCCTTGCTAACTAAGGTCAACGGCATCATGAACTTTACCAAGTTTTTAAAATGATTTATTTAACTAGGCAAGTCAGTTTAAGAATAAATTCTTATTTACAATGACGGCCTACACTGGCCGCCCTATAGGACGGCTGGTTGTGATACAGCCTGGATTCAAACCAGGGTGTCTGTAGTGACGCCTCTAGCACTGAGATGCAGTGCTTTAGACCGCTGCGCCACTCAGGAGCCCAAAGTTACAGTACATCTTTGCCAAAAACCTGGTTGCTTCTGCCAGGAGGCTAAAACTTGGCCACAAGTGGATCTTCCAGCAAGAAAATGACCCCAAGAACACATCGAAATCCACAAAGAAATGGTTAATTGGCCACAAAATGAAACATTTGTGGTAGCCATCCCATCTCCGGACTTTCAATCATTTTGATACCCATCTTCTTTTTCTTTTCTTGGTTAACAAAATCTTTTTTTCTGTGACCAATTGTATTAATATAATATAATTTCCCCCCAAAATGTTGAGCATACAATATATCTCAGTATTTGTGTTATTTATACAGTCTTTTTTCTCATCTTTATCAAGGGTGCCAATACTTTCAGTCATGACTATGCATTGTTTAGATAGATAAGAACTTCCCCACTGGGCAAAAACTGGTTGAATCAACTTGGAAAACTGATTGGATTTGAAAGAAGTCATTAACGTCAGGGATTTTCATTGTTTTTTCTCCTTACTTTTGAACCTAAATCCAATGAGATTGTGCCATTTTTTGTCACCTTGAATTCACGTTAATTAACAACTCAACCAAACGTACTGTAAATCAAAACTAGATGTTGAACTGCCTTAGTGGGTCAGCTCTCATTGCCCACTCCTTTGTGACACCACGGTCACCATCCATAACACGTTTGATTTGTAAAATGTTTTACACTACTCTGTGTAATGTCATCTTTGTGGTGAGGTGCCGTACCAACGTCCGCCACTGGATGGAAACAAAACCCTAGAGAATGAACAGGAGAGTCAAAGCACAGAGCGACTTGTTCATTGGTCTCTGATGGATGTGTAACTACAGCTTCTATGGTATAGGCTACCTTTAATGTGTTCTTGTGTTATAAGACATGACCTTTTATACTGTGGTCTATTGTTATCAGTGCTTTAAACAGAGGACATTTCAAAATAGTGACAGGTTTTAGGAGCACAATGAGAAGTATTAAAGCTTGAATCATACTTAAAAAAAATATATATGTCCACTGGTGTTCCTAAATAACAATTCCAGGTCGCACAGCAAAATATTTTGCCACATATGCGAGAAAAATGGTGGCACTTTAGAACCCTGCTAAAGAATCCTGAATGTCAGGCATCGGACACCTGTGTAATAAAACACACACAGTGAAATAATGGAAACATCAACCGTTATAGTAAGAGAAGAGAACACCATGCAGCATTAGCTGTTTTCATTTATTCTCAATCTGTGATAGCCCTTCCTTTTGACATAACTTTTCATTTAGGTTGAAAGTGGTTGAATTCTTATTTCTCTCAGAGGTCTTCCCAGGCTTTGCGACTGTTGTGGACATGTCTGAGCCTGTCTTTCTCTCTTCACCCTGGGTCACACTTTGTGGAATGGGTCAGTTTTGATTGGCTCTTTTAAGAGTAACTACCTCTCAAGTCATTTTTTTCCTCTCCTTTAAAAAAAAATCCTCAACTCAAGACGTTGCACTGGCATCATGTGTTGCTACTGTTTTGATGCAGCTCAGTAGCGACAGACGTCTGCTTCTTTTGCACTTCTCCCAGCCGTAACCTTTCAACTTGACTTTTTTTCTGTGCTCTTTCTAAAAGAGATACAAGTCAAACAAATGAAATCATGATTTGGAGAGGTGTGAATTCCACTGTTGTAAAAGCATACTGCTGCCCCATGCCTGTAAAGTCAGTCTGTTAAAAAAGGATAGACAACTGTCACTAGGACTGGGTTTGAGATGGACACAATGGAAAGGATCTGATGTGTATGAAGCAGAGTAATGAGAACAGCTCCTTTTAGAATGAATTACGCACGCACACAGCAAACGCGCTCAAACACAAAGACACACAGATACACAATTAGACATGGTCTCTATTTCTTAACCTCTCTGTTGTCTTTACGGGTGTCAAGATCCTTGCAGTGCAGTCCGTCTCCTTTACTAGAGGTGTGGAGAGAAAGCCCTTTTGAAATATTTTGGTTATTGTCGGTCCTTTATGTATTTGTGTTCCTTTTTATGGTTTTGCTTGACCAAAATGTCCTACATGTCCTGATCGATTTGGTCGACTTCCACTTTGTAGGATTGTTTTTCGGTGCCATGATGTAAGGCTTAGATTGTGTTACTACCTCCTCGGTATGATGTTGTAAGAACCTCTTGAACCTCAGAAAAAGGGGAAACTTTGCTATTCTCATTTTCAAGCGTTCTCTGCTTGTGGAAGTACACACACACACACACACACACACACACACACACACACACACACACACACACACACACACACACACACACACACACACACACTCTACTGGTCAAAGGTTTTAGAACACCTACTAATTCAAGGGTTTTTCTTTTCTTTTTATTATTTTCTTCATTGTAGAATAATAGTGAAGACATCAACACTATGAAATAACACATAGGGAATCATGTAGTAACCAAACAAGTGTTAAACAAATCAAAATATATTTTAGATTCTTCAAAGTAGCCACCCTTTGCCTTGATGACAGCTTTGCACACTCTTGGCATTCTCTCAACCAGCTTCACCTGGAATGCTTTCCCAACAGTCTTGAAGGAGTTCCCACATATGCTGAGCACTTGTTGGCTGCTTTTCCTTCACTCTGTGGTCCAACTCATCCCAAACCATCTCAATTGGGTTGAGGCCAGGTCATCTGATGCAGCACTCCATCATTCTCCTTTTTGGTCAAATAGCCCTTACACAGCCTGGAGGTGTGTTGGGTCATTGTCCTGTTGAAAAACAAATGATAGTCCCACTAAGCACAAACCAGATGGGATTGGCATATTGCTGCAGAACGCTGTGGTAGCCTTGTTGGTCAAGTGTGCCTTGAATTCTACGTAAATTACCGGCAGTGTCACCAGCAAAGCACCCCCACACCATCACACCTCCTCTTCCATGCTTCATGGTGGGAACTACACATGCAGAGATCATCCGTTCACCTACTCTGCGTCTCACAAAGACACAGCGGCTAGAACCAAAAATTGCACGTGGATTCATCAGACCAAAGGACAGATTTCCACCGGTGTAATGCCCATTGCTTGTGTTTCTTGGCCCATGCAAGTCTCTTCTTCTTATTGGTGTCCTTTTAGTAGTGTTTTTTTCTCCTCTGAACAGTTGATTTTGAGATGTGTCTGTTATTTGAACTCTGAGGCATTTATTTGGGATGACATTTCTGAGGCTGGTAACTCTAATGAACTTACCCTCAACAGCAGAGGTAACTCTGGGTCTTCCTTTCCTGTGGCGGTCCTCATGAGAACCCGTTTCATCGTAGAGCTTGATGGTTTTTGTGACTGCACTTGAAGAAACTTTCAAACTTCTTGACATTTTCCGCATTGACTGACTTTAATGTCTTAAAGTAATGATGGACTGTCGTTTTCTCTTTGCTTGTTTGAGCTGTTCTTGTCATAACATGGACTTGGTCTTTAACCAAATAGGGCTATTTTCTGTATACCACCCTTACCTTGTCACAACAAAACTGATTGGCTCAAATGCATTAAGAAGGAAAGCAATTCCACAAATAAACTTTCAAGAATAATTTAAATGCATTCCAGGTGACTACCTCATGAAGCTGGTTGAGAGAATGCCAAGAGTGTGCAAAGCACTACTTTGAAGAATCTCAAATATATTTTACCTTTATTTAACTAGGCAAGTCAGTTAAGAACAAATTCTTATTTTCAATGACGACCAAGGAACAGTGGGTTAACTGCCTGTTCAGTGGCAGAACGACAGATTTGTACCTTGTCAGCTCGGGGATTTGAACTTGCAACCTTCCGGTTACTAGTCCAACACTCTAACCACTAGGCTACCCTGCCACCCCTAATAAACAAATCAAAATACATATAACACTTTTTTTGGTTACTACATGATTCCAATTGTGTTATTTCACAGTTTCAGTATCTCCACTATTATTTTACAATGTAGAAAATAGTAAAAAAATTAAGAAAAATACTTGATTGAGTAGGTGTGTCCAAACCTTTGACTGGTACTGTATATATTTTTAACCATATTTTACAAACTATGAAAAACCCGAACATTATCATTAATCCTTGCTAGCATGCAGAGCAATGCCTCGGCCTCTAATTAGTCCGCCACTCTCAACTTGTACCTCTGCCTGTCACTCTCTCACTCTTAGCTTTGGCTCCAGCTGTGAGGGATGACTTGAAACGACCTTAATCTCTACCAACTGCTCTGGCGACCGACCTTGACACTTTATTTTCTCAATTATGGAGTCTGGTCCCAGAGACTGATTTAGCTCTCATCAAGGCTAATTACAGATCTCACACTCCATTCCCACATTCCCTTGGACAGTAAATTAGCGTGTTGGTTTTGAGTGAGTCGGGGGCCTGGAAGAAACTGACCTATTGACGGGGATTCGTTTTAGCAACCAGCCACTGAGTGCCTTTTCAGGACATTTTGGGGGTTAAAAATGTATTCCCGTTCAAAATCCTATTTTCCTAAACCTAACCTTAACCACAATCCCGAAACCTAACCCTATTTATAAAGCCCTTCTTACATCAGCTGATATCTCAAAGTGCTGTACAGAAACCCAGCCTAAAACCCCAAACAGCAAGCAATGCAGGTGTAGAAGCACGGTGGTTAGGAAAAACTCCCTAGAAAGGCCAGAACCTAGGAAGAAACCTAGAGAGGAACCAGGCTATGAAGGGTGGCCAGTCCTCTTCTGGCTGTGCCGGGTGGAGATTATAACAGAACATGGCCAAGATGTTCAAATGTTCATCGATGACCAGCAGGGTCAAATAATAATAATCACAGTGGTTGTAGAGGGTGCAACAGGTCAGCACCTCAGGAGTAAATGTCAGTTGACTTTTCATAGCCGATCATTCAGAGTATCTCTATCACTCCTGCTGTCTCTAGAGAGTTGAAAACAGCAGGTCTGGGACAGGTAGAACGTCCGGTGAACAGGTCAGGGTTCCATAGCCGCAGTTTGATCCCTGTGTCAGCAATAATGTTATGTTTCCCTTGTCCAGACGCTGTCCGTGTTTTGTTTCATGTCTGTTATCTATTAAATATTCACTCCCTGTACTTGCTTCTAGTCTCCCAAAAATAGCGGTTTACAGATCTGAATAATGCTGCAGATATGTCCAGAACAGCAGTGGTGTTACCCCCCCCCCCCCTCCCCAGCCTCGTAGCACCCTTGTCCCCACCATCCCCCTCAGCCCCCCCCCCCATCACCTTGGGTAAGATAATAATGAGGCGGCCATACTTTCCCACAGCTCTTAACCAGCTGTGTGGTGCTGCTCTCCCAGCAAGGCCCGGTCAGTAATCAGGACCTCATTAGGCGACCAACCAGAGGCCTGGGCCTGGATCAGCTGGTTCAGTAGAGGAGAAATCCCCCAACAGTCAAAGTGGGCAGAAACATTCTTGTAGGAACAGAAAGAGAAACACTGCCGGCCAGGAGACTCAGATAGGAAATGCTATCATTATAGTAATGCTTAGGGGTAATGACAAAGCACAGTCTTGCAGAGCAAGGTAAATATGCCTTTCTTAGCCGGAATGTGGGTGAACATGTGTTAAATACAGGTATATGCATTAATGGGGGTGTTAAAATGTGCTGTGGCAAGCTCTTCAGAGATATTGTGTGTATAATTCGACTATAATATGTTAAGACACTGACATGATTAAACTCTGTACTCACTCTGCAGCAGATAGTGAGAAAATCTCTGACTACCCACCGCCTGCCAGCCCTGTGGACAAACCTGATGATGGGGCCCCTGGAGATGTGGCCCCTGAGGCCCCAGTGGGGGAGACTGATGACGAGAACACTGTCTCCAATAAGACCTCAGTGGAGTCAGTGGAGGCCAACGAGAGCAACAACAACAACACCAGCATCACCGCCAGGATCGCTTCAACAACTCCAAGAGGTTGGTATAGTTCAATATCTGCTACAACCTCTGTGTGTATGTGTGTCTTTCTGACGGCTGGGGGTGAAGAAGACACATTTCCGTTGAACATTTTTATACATCTTCTTCTAACGTCATGGTATCTATGTCTATTGATGCCGTTAATTGAATATTGTTCCTCGCCGTTTAAAAAAAGTGGCCAAAAACAAATCACATCTCTCTTTTCACTTCTTTGCGTCATTTGAAAACACAACGAGACAGATTGGTTTATCCACTTCCTCTTTCTCTGTAATTGACTCAGGGATACAATGTTGAACAGAAGTGTTCTACTATGCCTTGAACATTCCTCTCCTGGGTGAGAATGTAATTAACACAGCATGGTGATAGCACCACAACTCCCAGACTATGTCCATATCTCAGCGTGGAGGATTCCTCTATAATTGGGTGGTGAAGACTGAACCAACAACTCAACACGACAGTTAGTTCAAGCTGTCGTTTTCTAAAGCAACATTCAGTTGGGCTCTAATAGCGGTGGCGTTCCTCACAGCAGTGGAACATAAATGAACGCACACTGGGGACACTTGAGTCAGTTTTGAATGTCTGGTCAAAACCGATGGAAAGCATCACTATATGGTCAAGCCATGGCAAGTGAAAGGCAGTGGTTAGCAGCAGATGTGTGTGTTTGACCCTTCCCCTTTACTAAGACATGTCGTAGAGCTCAAACCAAGAGAGAGAACGCCCGTTGTCCTTTCAGCCGTTCAGCGGTCCAAAAATGCATGGAACATTTTGTAAACCGTGGCTGTAGAGTCACTCGTAAGGATGGCTGTAGGATTCCATTGTTTAGTCCCACTACTGTCAGATGGTTCTACAGTATATGATTCAGAACACATGTTCTACCATCGCATCAGTATTGAATGTTCTACTTTGGCAGGGATCTGTAGGTCTGCTGCCATTACTCAAGCATCCTTCAGTAACCAGTAGCAGGTGAAATATAGCCATAGATCTAGGGTTAAAACTCCCCACAGTCATCACTTCATCTATGCCCTGTCTCCTCATTATTTTGTTTCTCTCACACACACTTTTTCTCTCTCACACACTTTCTTCTCTCTCTCACACACTTTCTCAGGACGGGCCATGACCAGCAGCTTCTCTGAGGTTCCTCTGGACAACCCGGCCTAAAAGAGATCCTCCTTTATCTGCAGCCCCTTCACAACCACGGTAAGCCCCCATCGGACCCCCAACCTCCCCCCTGCAGCTGCTAAACTACTTCCCCAGCTCAGGTGTTAGTAAACGGATCCCCCCCCCCCCCCCCCTACCAGCCAGGTCAGCAGGCCGCAAACGACTTCTGCTGGAAGTGCCAGATATGTTACTGAACCGGTCTCCCTGAATTAACATTGCAGTATAAATAGGACGTCATAACCACCAATCTACCGGTACCGCTGGTCATTATCTATCAGTCTGCATTAGATTATGGGTTCCCATCTTCGTAAATCTTCTTGACGAGGCTAATCCACATTGATATATATATATATATATATATATAGTCCCACTATATATATATATATATATATATATATATATATATATATATATATATTCCTTGAAGGGATGTTTGTGGTTGTTGATGCATCTGGACTCAACTCTCCATTGACGGTCATAAGATACTGCAGCATATATCAAAGTTGAATTTCTTGTGTAGGGAGGATTTATATAGGCTCCAGGTTGAGTGAGAGGGACACATGAAGGTGGATTTTATAACTTATTTAATGCATTTCCAATTTCCACTCATACTCTCTCATACAGTTGTTCTGCTCATAACTCTGCCTCTTATCTCATTTCTATCAGGCACTCCAGCTAGATTCGTCAGACAGACCAGAGCAGCTTGGGTCCTCTCAGTCAGTCAGTCAGACAGGAAGTTATAACTATAGCCCCCTGCACCTGTGTCTCTCTTCTCTCTGAAGCCTGCCGCCACTTCAGTGCTGCAGCCCAGGGCCTGGATCCTGAAGACCTGAGGAATCCATCCCACTCTTAACAGCCGATGATAGGCCCAGATCTTAAGCCCGCCGCCGAGACGCAACATCACAGGTTGCGTCCCATTTCACAAAAAAGCAGACCCCCAGAAATCCCTGTTATGTCACGTCCATCAGGGGTTGTCAGTCCTTCACTTTTTCTCACCTCTCTCTTCCTCCCCTCTTTCTCTATCGCTCAGTCAGTAGTTTTGCTTGGCCTGCTTTTTTGGGTGACCCTTAAGATGACGTGTAGTATTGACATTTCCTCATACAGTATAGTAGAATCACATAATGTAGAAAGATGTCTAGTGACCATACCTCATAAAACTAAAACTACATTTACAGTAGAATGAATTAGGTCTTATAAAACTACATTTACAGCAGAATGAATTAGGTCTCATAAAACTACATTTACAGCAGAATGAATTAGGTCTCATAAAACTACATTTACAGCAGAATGAATTAGGTCTCATAAAACTACATTTACAGCAGAATGAATTAGGTCTCATAAAACTACATTTATAGCAGAATTAATTTGGTCTCATAAAACTACATTTACAGCAGAATGAATTAGGTCTCATAAAACTACATTTACAGCAGAATGAATTAGGTCTCATAAAACTACATTTACAGCAGAATTAATTTGGTCTCCTAAAACTAAATTTACAGCCGAATGAATTAGGTCTCATAAAACTACATTTACAGCAGAATGAATTAGGTCTCATAAAACTACATTTACAGCAGAATGAATTAGGTCTCATAAAACTACATTTACAGCAGAATGAATTTGGTCATGTAGGAGAGTGCAATTAGAAGAGAAGGCTACTGCCTAGCACCACTGACAAACCTGTCCTTTTTGGGTATTTAGGAAAGGCTGGATAAGAAGCGTGGGGATTTGTAAGGCAGCCCGTTGCTCCATCCCGGCGGGAAGAATAGTCAGGGTTCCCCCTTTTACTCCCTCTCTCTTCCTTTATTTCTTCTTTCTCTCGCTCTCCCCCCTCCAGGATGGTTTGAGCAGGAGATTTAGAATGAGGGTCAGTAAGGGGAGAATAGATTTGTATGTTTTAATAATGCAGGTATGCATGTGTACACTATGCATGTACACTAATATGCACAGTGTAACCATAGTCATTCTTAAAGATGACTGACATGTCTCTAATCTCCGTCTTTAAGGCAGGGGAAAACGTGAGAGAAAGTCTTGCTAGCTTCAAGTAAGCTGGCTATGCTGTGGCTGTGTATGTAATTACAATCATTGACTTCAGACTGCCATAATTAGTTCATTAGAGGATTGGATAATTGGTCCAGACAGAGCCACTCTCTGAAGAAATGACTTCCTTGGTTGGTTCAGAGTATTTTACAGTACACAAGGCCCCATGCACCTCACTGTCCCAGGATTTATTTCATGTCATTTATTTACATACGTATTTAACAGAATCGTTGGAGACAGAGTTGACCATGTAGATGGAGAATAACTAAACCGTAGATAATATATGACGACGTTAATAATCCTACATGTGTAATGTAGCAAAATACAGCTGTTAAAATAACATGTTTTATGCTAGTTTCTATTTACCTATGTCACAGTCGTATATTATCACATATACACACTGTTTAACATTTTAGTTCCTGGAGATTCTGGTACGTAAATTGCTCCTATACCATTGCCTTCCAGAACTTTCGTTTGACTTACACAAACAGTGGGAGCTGAGCCTACCAGGGATACCTTCTAGCAGCAGGTCATTGATATGGTTTAGAGTTTCACACTGGGGGAGTGGTATTGGATCACGGCAACTACAGCGGCATTATTTATATTTCGGCAATGGAAAGCAAGTATGCCCACTGATAGGCTTGGTAGTTACACTCATAGGATAAAGGGTTCCACATGTGTTATATGGGTTGTCCCCATAGGAGAACCCTTTTTTGTTCCAGGTAGAACACTTTTTGGTTACAGGTAGAACCCTTTTGAGTTCCATGTAAAACCCTTTGTTTTTCTAAGAGTGCAGCCTATTATTCTCACTGTTGAATTGTAGTTATTATTAACTCTATATTCTCAATACAGTGGAAAAGACTGGATGATACAGCTGCTTCAGTTGTGGATTTCACATTTAGCATGAGGATAAAATGCCCTTCTTGGAAGGCAAGCTGGGCCTTGCTCATAAACAATAACTAAAGCGGTCTATTTTGTGCTTTACATGCAAAGAAAACAGACTGAATCGACCTTGAAGGAGACCTAAAAAGGAAAGAAAGAGAAAAGCAAGAAACAACCAGTCCTTTCTTCCTTCCACCTGGTTTAGGTAGTGATGAACAAGCTGGAAAACCTGCACTTGAAAGCTCTCTTGTCTCCCCCATCCAGGGGAGATAATGGACATGACCTGACAGCTCATGAAACAGCATAATTAGCTGGTTAGACCGGCTGTGTTATTTTCCAATCGGGTTTGCTTTCATGCCGTCAGCTCACGGGGGTTATCATAAATTTGACTGGAATAGACCGTCGGTCCAGAGAGAGAGACGAGAAAATGTGGACAAGCCTAGCTAGTAATTAGTGTGGGCTATTTTATTGTTCGAGAGGGGATTTTGTTCGATGTGATTGGACACACAGGTTCAAAGACGGGGCAAGGCTGTGTAGAGACTCAGAGGTCAAGGGTCAGATTATATCTCATGTGTTTATGAACAGATCTACTAACTTTGCTTAGATATATTTGTCATTCATCGTCTCCAAAATAAATATTTTTCTTGTTTATGTAGTGGCAATGCTGTCCCCAGTAATAAAAAAGAAACCAGACCTCCATTTTGGGGTTTGAGATCACCGATTTGGACGTCCCAATGGCTCTATGGCAGTGTGAGAGGGGGCCTGGGCTCAGCAAAAACAGTGGCTTGGGTGCTGCTGGTGTTTCCTGCATGTGTGGGTTTTGATGTGGTGATGGAGATGACAGGGCTCTGTCATGTCACCTGACTGGCTTGATGTTTTATCACAGGGAGGGACTAGTGGAAAGGCAGGCTGGAAAGGCCCCTTACACACACACACACACACACACACACACACACACACACACACACACACACACAGGACAGAAACAGCTGGTGTCAGCTGATCCCAAATCTGCCTCTTGTGTCCTGCGCAACACAACATTGTTAGCCCACTAAGCTAAAAGCCTAAGCATTCGCTTGGGGAGCTAACACAAGTCTTCAGACCTCAGGGCAGTTACTCATCAGACAAGCTTGATTCCCCAAACCATTACATAAGCAGTGTACTCTCTGCCCTGGCTCACCAACTGAGTTAGACATTGTGCAGGGCTCCACACTGAGAATCATTCAACAATAGACCAGCTCAGGTTGTGTAATATGACAACAGCTGCATGTATCTACAGACTGATATTTATAATGTTATATTAGATTAGTATTAGGTCGTATTGTGTGGCTCACATAGCACAAGTAGTCCTCTACTCTGACAATTACCTAGTTAATACAGTATATAGCCATGAGATGAAACACTTATTGTGTTTGAATGAGATTAAAACACACATGTTTGTGTTGGTGGCTGACTGCTGCCTGTGACCGAAGTTTGAAGGTGGAGAGCGTGGAGTCAGGTTTCAGTGTTGATGGTACTTAACTGTCTGAGGGTCCCAAAAGCCCTATGACAAAATGGCGTCTCTGGCGTCTAGTTTTTTTATGTGATACTGTTATATACAGCCTCTGGATGTTACTGTTAGCCACTGTTGTTCAAAACACATTTCTTTGATCATGAAATGCATGCATCTGGTTTGACATGAATTCCTGACCTGATGTCAACTTGTAATCCCTAAATTCCATTACTGACTGAAAGACCACATAATGAGCATCTTCATAGTCATTGTTTATCACACAACACTGTCAAATGACACCCCACATCTCATTTTGTAAAGCCATTACCCTCAACATTTCGTACCCCCCTTTATAATCCCTTGTGCCCTACTTATTTAAACCAGCGCTACACAGAAGGTCTTGAATTGCCTCCCTGTCTCCGTGTTTCTACTCAGCCAGTGTGTTGAGAGATGCAGAGTAAAGGTTCCCTTTGATGCTCAAATAATGAGTTAAAGGCCTTCAGACACGCCCTATGCTGGCTGGGCTCCGCAAACACTCTCTCTCTCTCTCTCTCTCTCTCTCTCTCTCTCTCTCTCTCTCTCTCTCTCTCTCTCTCTCTCTCTCTCTCTCTCTCTCTCTATATATATATATATATATATATATATATATATATATATATATATATATATATATATATATATGGAATCATGTAGTAACCAAAAAAGTGTTAAACAAATCAAAATGTATTTTACATTTGAGATTCTTCAAAGTAGCCACCCTTTGCCTTGATGACAGCTTTGCACACTCTCGGCATTCTCTCAACCAGCTTCATGAGGTAGTCACCTGGAATGCATTTCAATTAACAGGTGTACCTTGTTAATTTGTGGAATTTCTTCTTAATGCGTTTGAGCCAATCAGTTGTGTTGTGACAAGTTAGGGGTGGTATACAGATATAGCCCTATTTGGTTAAAAAAACAAGTCAATATTATGGCAAGAACCACTCAAATAAGCAATGAGAAACGACAGTCCATTACTTTAAGACATGAAGGTCAGTCAATCCAGAACATTTCAAGAACTTTGAAAGTTTCTTCAAGTGCAGTCACAAAAACCATCAAGCGCTATGATGAAACTGGCTCTCATGAGGACCGCCACAGGAAAGGAAGACCCAGAGTTACCTCTGCTGCAGAGGATAAGTTCATTAGTTACCAGCCTCAGAAATTGCAGCCCAAATAAATGCTCCACAGAGTTCAAGTAAAAGACACATCTCAACATCAACTGTTCAGAGGAGGCTCCTTGAGTCAGGCCTTCATGGTCGGATTTCTGCAAAGAAACCACTTCTAAAGGATAAGAAGAAGAGATTTTCTTGGGCCAAGAAGCATGAGAAATGGACATTAGACCAGTGGAAATCAGTCAAAATGTGATATTTTTTTTTTTTTGAATTTTACCCCTTTTTCTCCCCAATTTCATGGTATCCAATTGTTTTTTTAAGTGGCTACTATCTTGTCTCATTGCTACAACTCCCGTACTGGGGAGACACGAAGGTTGAAAGTCATGCGCCCTCCGATACACAACCCAACCGGGCCGCACTGCTTCTTAACACAGCGCACATCCAACCTGGAAGCCAGTCGCACCAATGTGTCAGAGGAAACACTGTGCACCTTGCAACCTTGGTTAACGCGCACTGTGTCCGGCCCGCCACAGGAGTTGCCCCACGTCGCCCCACGGACCTCCCGGTCGCGGCCGGTTACGACAGAGCCTGGGCATGATTCCATATGTGTTATTTCATAGTTTTGATGTCTTCACTATTATTCTACAATGTAGAAAATAGTTCAAATAAAGAAAAAGTTGGTGTAGGTGTGTCAACTTTTGACTTGTACTGTACATCTACATGTACAGTGCATTCGGAAGGTATTCAGACCCCTTGACTTTTTCCACATTTTGTTATGTTCCAGCCTTATTCGAAAATTGATCCTCATCAATCTACACACAATACCCCATAATGACAAAGCAAAAACAGGTTTTAAGAAATTTATGCAAAAAATTCAAATAACTGAAATATCATATTTTACACAAGTATTCAGACCCTTTACTCTGTACTTTGTTGAAGCACCTTTGGCAGCATTTACAGCCTCGTGTCTTCTTGGGTATGACGCAACAAGCTTCTCACATCTGTATTTGGGGAGTTTCTCCCATTCTTCTCTGCAGATCCTCTCAAGCTCTGTCAGGTTGGATGGGGAGCGTCGCTGAACAGCTATTTTCATGTCTCTCCAGAGATGTTTGATCAGTTTGAAGTTTGGGCTTTGGCTGGGCCACTCAAAGATCTTCAGAGACATGTCCTGAAGCCATTCCTGCGTTGTCTTGGCAGTGTGCCAAGGGTCGTTGCCTTGTTGGACGGTGAACCTTCGCCCCAGTCTGAGGTCCTGAGCGCTCTGGTGCAGGTTTTCATCAAGGATCTCTCTGTTATTTGCTTCGTTCATCTTTCCCTCGATCCTGACTAGTCTCACAGTCATGCTGCTGATAAACATCTCTACAGCATGATGCTGCCACCACCATGCTTCACCGTAGGGATGGTGCCAGTTTCTTCCAGACGTGACGCTTGGCATTCAGGCCAAAGAGTTCAATCAAATCATAGAATCTTGTTTCTCATGGTCTGAGAGTCCTTTAGGTGCCTTTTGGCAAACTCCAAGTGTCATGTATGTGCCTTTTACTGAGGAGTGGCTTCCTTCTGGCCACTCTACCATAAAGGCCTGATTGGTGAAGTGCTGCAGAGATGGTTGCCCTTTTGGAAGTTTCTCCCATCTCCATAGAGGAACTCTGGAGTTCAGAGTTACCATAGGGTTATTGGCCAACTCCCTAAACAAGGCCCTTCTCCCCCGATTGCTCTGTTTGGCCAGGTGGCCAGCTCTAGGAAGAGTCTTGGTGGTTCCCTTCCCCAGATCTCTGCCTCGACACAATCCTGTCTCAGAGCTCTACGGACAATTCCTTCTACCTCATGGCTTTGTTTTTGCTCTGACGTGCACTGTCAACTGTGGGACCTTACATAGACAGGTGTCCAAATCATGTCCAATCAATTAAGTTTACAATAGGTAGACTCAAATTAAGTTGCAGAAATATCTCAAGGATGATCAATGGAAACAGGGTGCACCTGAGCAAAGTTTTGAGTCTCATAGAAAACGGTCTGAATACTTATGTAAATAAATTATTTTCCTAATACATTTCTAAAACCTGTTTTCGCTTTGTCATTATGGGGTATTGTGTGTAGATTGATGAGGGGGAAAAATGCAATCCATTTTAGAATAAGGCTGTAACGTAACAAATGTGGAACAAGTTAAGGGGTCTGAATGCTTTTCGAATGCACTATTTATTCAATCTTTGACACTCTTACTGACAGTTGTGGCTGCTTTGTGTGATGTATTGGTGTCTCTACCTTCTTAGCCTTTGTGCTGTTGTCTGTGCCAATAATGTTTGTCCCATGTTTTGTGCTGCTTCCATGTTGTGTTGCTACCATGCTGTGTTGTTGTCTTAGGTCTCTCTTTATGTAGTGCTGTGTTTTCTCTCTTGTAGTGATGTGTGTTTTGTCCAATTTCTATTTTTAGTCCCAGCCCTTGTCCCCACAGGAGGACTTGTGCCTTCTGGTAGGCCATCATTGTAAATAAGAATTTGTTCTTAATTAACTGACTTGCCTAGTTTAATAAAGGTTAAATAAATAAATAAATAAATATTCCATGTGGGAGTATATTCACTTTTGGTTGGTAGGCTGTAAAACAGAAACACTTCCTACAACTGCAACCCAGCTGTCTTTTCCTTTGGCTTTAGCGGTCAGGCGTGTTTCGGACCATCTAAATGTGTTTAGAATGCAAGAGGGTAAATTTACAAGGGGGCCACTTACAGGTGCTAATTAATCTATTATAAACATTTGGCTCACCCAAGGCTTCCTGTTAGTTTTGCATCTGTCATAACCTGGTCGTAGCCCTTTGCCCTTTTCCAGTTTTAAATTTTTTTAAAATATTTTTTAAATGTTTTTTTTCACCAACACTTAGTGAAACCATTAGTATATTTAACCATTACTATATTTAAACGTTAGGAGGCAGCCCTGCCTCACAGTACAGTACAGTACACAGCTGCTGGTGTGGGTGGAATGTAGCTAATGTAGCTAGCTAGCTGCTCGCTATTGAAACACTATCCCTTTCTGTGGCAGAGGTCAGAGCAACCTGGGTGTCAAATTCATCTTGTGAAAAATACAATAACTGAGTGAAATAGACATTTACTAGTTCAGCCAGTTGATTTAGTGGCAGTTGTTTGCTGTAACAACCCTAAGTATACAAGTCAATCAAAGACAAATTTCAGATAACCCCTTAGCTAGTTTAGATACAGTTTGGCTCATTGACTATTATGGATCTATACCAATGTTAACCTTGACAAATGGGGTCAAGTCAAACAGATGCTTGAGAGCTATCTATAACCAATAAGGAACTCCAACCTCTTTCTCCTACCTCTCTCTCTCTCTCTCTCTCGCTGTTTTATCATATACTTACACCAAACTCATATAGTCGCCTAAAATATAGCTATATCAAACTCTTGTTGCGTAGTAAGCTGATTAGCCTTGTTCATTAGCTTTCTGTAGAATACAAGGGAGTATAATTGAGACATTGATTTGAGTATCTATTGCTAGCCCTGGTCCGTGATATTTTTACACACTATACTGTGCCTCTCTTTATGAAAGGAAGTATCTCTCCTTTATGTGACCTGAAACCATGCCCCAACCCATTAGTCATATCGGCAGTGCATATACCACTGCTATCTGGTCCAGAGATCAATCAGATCTAGTTTGTATAATACCACACACATCTCACGTGTTCACTTCCCGAACTTGTTTCCACATCACAAAACCACTAGGTGGGGTCGGTCCAACTTCCTGTTTGGGTTCCTTAACTTTCAGTTACCCTTTGCGGTGGGAGCTAAGTGAAAAGGTCAGAGGTCTGTAGAACCTAATTAAAGGGTATACGCTGCCCACAAGGAGGAGAGTGATGTACTCCCTGTGTCCTAGGAGACACACCCACATTCTTTAGTGGTCACTGAGACATGTCCATGCAGAGGTTGAGCTAGAGGGAATTGTCCTCAAGGAACGTCTAGACCTGCACACACTTAAAGCTGCAATATGTAACTGTTTGGGGGACCCAACAAAATTCACATAGAAATGTGTCATTCTCAACTCTAAGAAGTGGTAGATATGTTCTAGGTGCATTATTTATATACTCCTGTTCTTACCTTTCGTAGTTGCAAATTTTACTTTCTGTTTCATACACCAGCTTCAAAGCTTCTTCATTTGAGACAGTTTGCAACAGGAAATGTGGATTATAATTCATCTACATTTTTGTAGGGGTAATTACATATTTCGTAAGGGAAAATTAAGTCTGAAATTTCATTGTTCATTTTTGAACCTCAAATAGTCCACAAGTTTTAAATGTCCTGCATTGCAGGAAAGTTATCCTGCAACAGGGTGATCAAATTAAGATCCTACATCTGTACCTATACTCTGTAGTTGAAATCCGGTATCCTAGACTAACAATGAAGGACAATAATCCAGTCATTGAACAAAACCCTTACAGTTCCTCTGACCAACACCATCTGTCACTTCCAGTTGTTTTACAAACAGTCAGTGCTCTGAGTACCTACTAAGAGTTCAGAAAATCATTTCTGGGGAGTTGGGAGGTGCAGTTAGTCGAACGTCTCTAGTAGTCAGCAGAACTAATGTCAGGCTTTGTTTACTGAACAGAATTCCCCTGGGGCAGGATTATCCAGATAATCTCCGGGGAATTGAGTCCGCCTGCCAAATGCCGGATTAGGGAAGTGGCCAATCCTTTCAGCTCCTCTAGAGCCCCTGGGCTCAGTTTTTCAAAAGTTATCTAGACGGATTTTGGCAATCGGATACGATTTAAATTAATAGAACGGGTGTTCCCAATTCAAGTCAATAATTACTCTGTTCTATTCATACTATTTCTATGCAGTTAATCCTATCTGATAGGCGAAATCCAGAAAGATAACTGGGCCCTGGTGATGCCTTCTCCACACTCATTCACAAATACTGTCACCTTTCTATGTACAAAGCAGTAAGTACTGTGGATGGATTTAGTCTTAGTTCCTGACATGGTATTTCTATTCTCATGAGCCATAACCAAATCTCTACATCAGTCAAGAGAGAATATGGTATTTCCAACTATCTTACTATCTCTGGATGGACTGACGTCATAGTACCAAACCAGTCATCGTTCTGATCTCATTGACAGTCCCCATGTGGTCAGATTCTGTCCTGGAGGCACACTGTTTGGAAGGAGCAGCAGCCATAACAGCTTAATGTCCATCCCCATAATGCAATACTGTCTGTGACTTCAATAGTATGTAAGGGATAGACCTGTCACCATCCTCTGCTTGTTGTATTTTCAGCCGGTGTCCCCATCCAACAAAATGGTTTGTTTTAGCATTCCTGTCCACTCCTCCTGGGTCGAACCTACTCTCCGGGCCTCTGGGCCTACTGTGATCAGAGACTTGGTGAAAGATGGACATTCACCTGCTGGTATCGCCTCAAGCATCAGCTCCAACCTCCAACATTCCTTCCTCAGGCCCAAACTGACGAGTCACACCACGGCTTAATATGCCTGTGTCTTTCAGTGTGTTAGTCATCTCAGTTGGGGGACTTTTCTCCCCACTCTCCAGGTGTAAGAACAGTTTACTTTAAATGAACGCTTTACGTATGTTACACTGCGGCCACTATTGCTACATTTTGATGTGTGTTTATGGTGGTTTTAAAATTGGAGAATGTTTGATAGTGAAATGTTACTAGTTGAGAAATAGTAAGGCAAGTTGACGCAGGGCTGTGCATATTCATGACTGATGAATTTGGCTTTTGTTGTTGTTAATGTAATGCACTATGCTTATATTGCACATAAACCTATTAGAAGAAACACTGTACATTTAAATGAACTTGCGGTCGTGTTCTTCCTCAGCAAGCTTTCACATTGATATTAACAACTGCATACTAAATATGTAGTGAATCGCTGCATTGCTTTGACCTAAAAGACATTATGATTAGCTATTAAACTTTGCAGCACTTAACCTTTCAGTTGTTAATCTGTCAGATCAATCAGGTTTTGCGTCCCTAGTTATTTTCTCTCATCGGTTATTTTGCTGTTTTTACATGCCCATACTAATAGGTAGGTAATTAGCTTAGGCACATGCATTGCCCTTTCATTCAAAGTGTTTCCAAAAACGTCTTTATGGAAACGTCTTCTGACAAAATGGACAATTACAGTTCTGTTGTATTCTACCATGCAGTGTAGGAATATTGATTGCATGGAACAGGTAGTTTAGAGGAGACAGTTGTGATGACGAGTGGACGTTTCCAAAAGGCAAGATCTGCTTTACTGCACGCTGTAAAAGCCCAGAGGAGATGGAAAGAGCGGTGATAAATTGTAATGTTTGAAACTTTCCCTCTGTGATGTCATAAAGCAATAATAAAACAGGTATATAGTAAGTTTAGGACAGAAAGGATTTCGGATTTCACTTAGTTTCCACCTGTTTTTAGAAGGGGGTAAAGGTGAAGGTAGTAAACAGGTTTATGCAGGTTTTAGGTAATGAGACTGAAAACCGGTTGAGGTTTTGGTTTATTACTATCCGTTAACAAAATGATAGGTGGAAACTTACCTCCGCTACAGTTCAAACACTTGACTCCTAGGCCTTACTACAATGTGAGCAATCTAATCAATTGTAATCACTACTTTTGTAACCCAGCATTTGAGCTCTTGTTCAGAGACCAGATTGAGGAGGTGGTAGTCTCTCGCTGGACTCGGTTAGCCTTAGTAGCATTTTCCCCAGAGTCACTAAATCCCCAGTGGAATGTCAAGCCTTTCAGTGACTAGGTTTCTCCTTCACTATAGTAACTGCCTAACTGGGGGTTCTCTCCACACAGATGCCTATCTGTTCCTATATGGCTCAACTTTAGCTCAGTTTAGCCCAGCCACTTTACAGAGCTGTGCGAGAGCTCACCTGTCCTGCAATATGCAATCAGACCCTTAGTAATCACATAAGCTCTGCAATATGCAATCAGCCTCTTAGTAATCACATAAAGCTGTTCTCTGTTACCTGGTCTCCTTTTTATTGCATGCATTTGAGATTACCGGGGGGGTCACATTTGAAAGTGCAACGGCAGGATATAAGAGCTGTGAGGATGAGACACTCCTATAGCATGGTCGGTTTTCATTGATTTCGTCATGTACTATAGACTGCACACCATCCATATCCAATGAACACCTGTGAGCTGCCTTCAATTCGTATTTGGATATGTAGGAGTTTTATGTATGAAATCTGTACACTCAGCTTTTTGTCAATCTAAAAGTTAATCTAGTCTAAGTCATCAAGGGCTTTTTAAGGAGTTGTACCACCTCAACTCCACGGTCTTCACACCTAGGGGGCATACACCGGTTCGAAGAATCCATAAAAGGGTCATCATAAATCAATTCAATAGTTGTTTTTTTTTTTTTTTTCCCATGTCCGGTATCCTGTCCCGCAAACAGATGTTTCAGCACAGGTGTCAAAGGTCAAAGGCCACGTAAACATGGTCAAAGCAGAAGGCAAGGCAGGGGATTACAGGTGACGAGAGCCAGGACAGTGGTGTCACAGAATGACTAAGGACACAACTATCCAGGAAAATTCAGCCAGGTAGAAATATAGATGGAGAAAACTGAGGAGGAAGTTAAAAAGCCCTGAAAGGTGGCTCAGTGTGATCTCCCCCATCGTGACGCTCCCATCGATTACAAAGCAGGATTAGCAAAGGTTGAAGCTAAGTGCTTTTCAGATGAATAACTGTTCTGCACAACAAAATGAATCATTTGAATCGTGAGTGACCCACTGACTTCATGCTGACTTCCACGTTGTTTTCTTTGTGTTCTTTAGGCTGAAGAAAAAACGTGAAGTAAAAGGTCAAGTCATCGGAAACGCCTGAAAACAAAGTATTTCTTTCAATTCATATTATATAGGCTAGTTGATTAAGTTGATGTTTTCTCTGTCTATAAACAATGTAACTATTGTTGTCTTTTATATCTCAGGAATGGAAATGCTAATTTAAATTTCACTTTTATTATTTACTTTTATTATACTGTATTTTTGTTATCGTAGCCTTCGGAGTTAATACGCCTAATTTTGATTCATTCATTTAAATTCTAAACATATGCCCTGCGTCACAGGGTCCATGTCTCTTGTGTGTGTGTATATAGTATAGATAGGAATGTATGTCTTTAGGGAATTAGTAGCAGTGTCAGAATGTGTTCATGTTGTTATTCTGATTTACTTAAGATTTATACCATGGCATTGTTAAATACTGATTTCTGATTGGCTTGAAGGGCATTCTAGAAAGCTGCCTTATTTATTTACATAAACTCATATGAAGTCATATGAAATGTGAGGTCATGTATGAACTTAAAATTGTTAACATCTCTGTTTCCAAGATACATTTTTGGGGAGATCAGTTTCAAATCTTTATGCAGATTTTTCACATTCCCCCTCAAGCTATATTGTCAATTCATTTGTCTTTTTGAAAAAAATGGCAATACTTCCATCGTCATGTTCTGTATATTTTATTTGCATGGATTTGATTACATCCTTTTTGGATGTTTTTGATGTAAGTAGCTAGATAAATGTAGTGAATGTGTCACAATATGTCTGTTATTGGGCGATCTAAATCCTACTCAGCGTGAAGCTTGTGTTTTATTAATGTTCTTCAACTTCCCCTCGTGTCATCTGGGCCTCATTCAGGAGCCAAACGTTGTGGAAACCCTTCAGATAGAAATGTCCTGATTAGAGCTGACGTGATTCCTGATTCCGCATCTCACAGAGGCATGTCTATTCTGCAAAATATATTTCTGAACTTTTCACAATGTTGAGCCCTGCTAAATGCAGCACTGGTCCCCAACATACAGTGAACTGGACCCTGCTATTGCGAGGCCACCTGTTAATAACCTCATGAATTAGAAACCAGGCTATCAAGCCAATCCACTGCATCTCCATCCAAGACGACATCCTAAAAGGCTTATGGGTGGATTGCTCTGGATGATGCTAATAGCAGCAGATATGCTATAATTTACACGTAGTAAAACACAACAACTAAAAAGAGAGGAAAGGGAGGCCAGGGCTAGATACAGTCCAAGCCAAGAAGATAGCAGTGTTGGTTCGTGATCCAGGGGAAATGAAAGTGATACTGTGATATAGCCTAGCTATGACGGATAGGAAAGAAACAGCTGGGAGAGGTGGGATACAGGAGAGAACTCCTAACTGTTTCCTTTACAGGATAGTTTCTCCTCTTTCTACACACTCATTCACAAACATCCCAATGTAGTGTGTGAAATTCTACTTCCTTTTTTCATGCATCAAGTAGGAAATCTTGACACAAATAAAATGTAAAAAGCTAAGAAGTCCAGAAGACGTTTCCATAAATAATGCTCTGTCTAGAACAACTGTTTCTCTTGTTTGTACATTTTAATAAATCTATCAAAAACATCTGCAGCATCTAGTTTTGGTTTTTCTAAAAGCGTGGAGACAGCACTTCCTTCTCTCAGATTTTTCAAGGGGGAAAAAAAAACATTTCAAGAAACCTTTTTAAAATAGCTGTCATTGTAACAAGGTGTCCCTAGTTACAATGTCATTCTTCTTGCTGCCCGGCCAACTGTCCAGCATCCCACCTCCGGTCCAGCCGGTCATGTTATGGTAAGCATAAACATTGGCTACAGGTGTGAATGCGTTCGCTTCAAAGTGACAGCGTTAAAAGACAGGAATTCCCTGACACTCTGCCACACATTCCTGGGACTGCAGTGCAGCACTCCCTCAAGTCTCTAGCAGGGCTCTTTTAGCTGGACTGGCGTTCAATAGCTAGCTCATCATCACCTTGAATATAGCCGTGGAACATGGATGGACCAGGACATTGTAGCTACAACTCCTTCAGGGTGAACTCCTTCGGCCCGTGTGCCTTCTCACACCGCTGGAGCTGTAGTTATTCCCTGACAATGCACAGTCTTGTGCATTAATGCTTACTTATGACTATCGTGATCATACATACTTTTTAAAGTCTTATGTAAATGTAGTTATTGTACCGCCCATCTAGTGCCTAGTTTTTGGGCCTGTTCCAGGTGCTATATGAAGCTTGTCTCCAGGGCTTCTGTCCCGTTCTGCCTAGTGACAACGCCAGGTGACAACACCAGTCCCTACAGCCAGCGGACCAATCGGGTGTTTTTTTTACATCTTAATCCACCATTAAGAGCTGAAATGCTGCGTTGGGCCTTGTGGTGAGTTCGTGACGGCAGGAGAGGCACTGGAATGCAGGATCATACCCTTCAAACCTGACCACAGTCATTGGGGCCTCGCGCCAACCAGCTAAAGGAGGCAGAATACTACCCTCCTCCTCCCATCCTCTCCCTGAACTGAACTGGATCCAAATGTATTCGGATCCTTCTTGGTATCCCCTATTTATACGCTGTTTATTTTTACAGGAGGGCCGGATGATTCGGATGCTAGCGTCAAAGGGTGAAAGCAAAGAGAAAGGGGTTATTGTGGACCCTCTTTCTGGGTGCTAATTCTGAGGATGTGGAGGGGGGCTTATCAGAGGTGATTAGGGAAAGAAGCTGGCCACCAGAACTTCTCCCTGTTCAGAATCTGGTAAATGGGACCTTCTAAACATGTACTACATGACCAAGAGTATGTGGACACCTGCTCGTTTAAACATCTCATTCCAAAATCATGGACATTAATATGGAGTTGGTCCCCCTTTGCTGCTATAACAGCCTCCACTCTTCTTGGAAGGCTTTCCACTAGATATTGGAACATTACTGCGGGGACTTGCTTCCATTCAGCCACAAGCATTAGTGAGGTCGGCCATTGATGTTGGGCGATTAGGCCTGGCTCACAGTCGGCGTTCCAAAGGTGGTTGATGGGATTGAGGTCAGGGCTCTGTACAGGCCAGTCAAGTTCTTTCACACCAATCTCGACTAACCATTTCTGTATGAACCTCTATTTGCGAAAGTGGGCATTGTCATGCTGAAACAGGAAAGGAGTTTCTCCAAACTGTTGCCACAAAGTTGGAATCACAAAATGGTCTAGAATGTCATTGTATTCTGTAGCGTTAAGATTTCCCTTCACTGGAACTAAGGGGTCTAGCCCAAACCATGAAAAACAGCCCAATACCATTATTCCTCATCCACCAAACTTTACAGTTGGCACTATGCATTGGGGCAGGTAGCATTCTCCTGGCATCCACCAAACCCTGATTCATCCGTCGGACTGCCAGATGGTGAAGCGTGATTCATCATTCCAGAGAACTCGTTTCCACTGCTCCAGAGTCCAATGGCAGCGAGCTTTACACCACTCCAGCCAATGTTTGGCATTGCACATGGTGATCTTAGGGTTGTGTGCGGATGCTCTCCTATGGAAATCCATTTCATGAAGCTCCAGACAAACAGTTTTTGTGCTGACGATGCTTCCAGAGTCAGTTTGGAACTCGGTAGTGAGTGTTGCAACCGAGGACTGATGATTTTTACACACTTCTGCACTCGGCAGTCCCGTTCTGTGAGTTTGTGTGGCCTACCACTTCGCGGTTATTTACCGTGTATTTACCGTGTATTTACCGTGTATTTACCGATTTGAACACTACTCATGTTTTTAACAAGAAGGATATAATATGTTACTATTGCAATGATAACAAGACCATTGAAATGATAGTGATTTTAAAAAATTATTGTTGCCAAATACTTTATACACAAACAAAAATGACAAATACTTTTGTATAAATACTGTACAAATACTCTTGTTACGACATTATCCATAGTGAATAACAAAGAATAACATCTTACTGAATCATTATAATGCCATTTCTTTCAGTGAATACAATTGTACTTTAATATTTATTTTTTAAATATATTTTTTGTATGTATGTAGGATTTTCTTGTGTTTTGTTTTTGTTAGACATGTTTGATGTAGTTGTAAGATGTTGATCATTTTGATAATTTTGTATAATAATTAAAACATGTATATGTTTGTCATATTGTAAAGAAACTTGGCGTGGAACAAGGATCCGAAATGCACTCGTGACTATTCTATGCACATCAAAATTACAATCTGCTTCTCTGAATTTCCTTGTTTCCATTGTAAGATCGTACGAATGGCTTACCAAGAAAAACTTCCTAGAGGACTCATTCAAGATAAAAAAGGAGTTGGAGCACTCAACAACAAAAAAGACAACCACTGTATTTTGTAACTTAGCTAGCCATGTTGGCAGTAGTGCACGCTTTCAAATGATGCCCGTCTGACCAGATTTGGATTAATAATGAACCTTTTTTGGAATGTGTAAACAACTGTAATTGTGTGATGCTGGGAATACGGGGCAATGCTTGCTCTAGTTCCCCAACAGCAGCTAGGAGAGCTGAAAAAAAGCACCTTATAGGTAAAGACTCTTTGAGTCATAAAAGTGCATCGACATTACTTTGGAGAGGTGTGTGGCCACCTGGGGAAAGAAACCAGTTAGTCCTCTCGCTCAAACACTTTTTTTTCTCCTTTTTTTTGTCTTATGTTGTACCTACCCCAAATGTCCCATGAATATTCTTATCATGTTACTGAATGTGTCCAGAGTATTTCAGATTTCCTTATCAACAAATGTGGGGAAAGGTGCAGTAAATGTCAAATGCACATAAAATCAACACTGTAATGTTTGAATTCAGTCTTGTGTCAGATTGACTGTTTTGTCCTCGCCTTTTAGTCTGATAATGTTCTCTATCTCCAAACTGTTCATTTTGAATTGCTACTATGGTTATGCATACGCTTTCCATATTTCTTCTGTAAGAAACATTTTCATTTCGCCCGATCCATATAGGCCAACTCCCACGAGTGTAAGCCATTACAGTAACTTTATACCTGACAGAATGGGGACAGCATGGACAAGTGGGCTAGTCTGGTCATTCAACGACACAGTACAGTGTAACATTCCTATGTAATATACTGTAACTGTGGCAGACAGTGTCCCGGCAGGGTGCATGGCTTTTGCCTGGACAGCAGCTGCCGACCCAGCTCTGCTATATAGGACACTCCATCCACAACTAAGAAAACATTCCACCCACTGCAACTGTACGGTCCCCTTCCCTCTTCCCCCAAGATGCAGGGTTTGTAGCCTACAGTTCCAGGTTTTCCACTAGAAGTGCCAGGGCCCATAGGTTCACTGAAGTAGGATTTTCTATGACAAGATCCAAATATGAGGTGACTGAATTTAGTGTGAAGTATGAAGGTGCTGAGTATTTGCCGTTGCCTTATTGTCTGTGACTTTTAGACAATGACACTGAAACAAATGATTGGTTTGAGAAAGACTCTTTATTAATTGTCACTGCAATGTATCGCCAACAAGTAGTAAAGCTTCAATTCAATATTTTTATCAAATAATGTTCGTTTTTTATAGCTACAAGGGACCTAAAGTTCTAAATCAAATATCTAAACGATCCTTGGTATGACCATCTTAAAACAATTCAATTTGTTAGCTTAGTAGAAACCCCAATGTGTCCATGTGAAATTATGGAAAACCGTTGTTTATGATATGTTGGGATGTCCATGTGAAATGATGCATTTGTGATAGAAAGGTATTGTGGGCTATCATGTTGGAACATTCCTAGTGAAAGGAGTTCCTGGAAAGAGTACTTAGGTGCTCAATTTGCCTTTGCCTGGGAGAGAGCAGGCTGGGCAGGTAGCAGGTTGGCTAGAGTAGAGTTATACCTGGGAGAGAGCAGACTGGGCAGGTAGCAGGTTGGCTAGAGTAGAGTTATACCTGGGAGAGAGCAGGCTGGGCAGGTAACAGGTTGGCTAGCGTAGAGTTATACCTGGGAGAGAGCAGGCTGGGCAGGTAGCAGGTTGGCTAGAGTAGAGTTATACCTGGGAGAGAGCAGGCTGGGCAGGTAGCAGGTTGGCTAGAGTAGAGTTATACCTGGGAGAGAGCAGGCTGGGCAGGTAGCAGGTTGGCTAGAGTAGAGTTATACCTGGGAGAGAGCAGGCTGGGCAGGTAACAGGTTGGCTAGAGTAGAGCCATACCTGAGTTTTGTTATCGGGAAATAGTTGTTGCCTGAATAGTTTTTACTGAGAATATCTTTGATTTTTTAAAGTGTTTGTCAACGTCCTGTTTGTTATTTTCTGTACAACGTATATTGGCCAATTTATCCTGCACCTGTTAATATTGTAAATAAAAGCCTCTGAGTGGTGAGCACCAGAACATCCTGTCTGTCTCCTCACTGTCCGATCCTTCACCTCAGCATATATTTCACACACAGTCCTGACAAAGCTTGCTCACTTGAGTAAAAAACTGTGGGTGATTAGGGCTGCGTTTACACAGGCAGACAAATTCTGATCATTTTCCACTAATTGGTCATTGACAAATCACATCAGATCTTTTCACAACAGATCTTTTTCAGAACTAATCTGATTGGTCCAAAGACCAAAACAAAAATCAGAATTGGGCTGCCTGTGTAAAGGCAGCCTCTGTCACGAACAGCCAGAATGCATTGTCCACAACTGTCCCATGCAGCTGTAACTAGCCATTCATCAACACCATGATGTAGAGGTTTTGAGATGTTCAAGAGCTATAAACTTTACGGACTTGTTTAGAATGCAAAGAATGTTTTTAAACATGGCGTGAACACAGTGTGACAGATATGAACAGACAACCTACACAACGAGGTGGTGGTGCTACAGTACACAGCAGAACGCAGAAGTAAGTGGTGTCATGGACATGGTTAGGAATTTACAGACATATATAACGCTATAGTAAAACAAACGTTTATGTCCTTATATGGTAGCCTACACTATATGGTAGCCTACACTATATGGTAGCCTACACTATATGTTAGCCTACACTATATGGTAGCCTTCGCTATATGGTAGCCTACACTATATGGTAGCCTACACTATATGGTAGCCTACACTATATGGTAGCCTACACTATATGGTAGCCTACACTATATGGTAGCCTACACTATATGGTAGCCTACACTATATGGTAGCTTTTTTTTATTTTTTTATTTTACCTTTATTTAACTAGGCAAGATCAGTTAAGAACAAATTCTTATTTTCAATGACGGCCTAGGAACAGTGGGTTAACTGCCTGTTCAGGGGCAGAACGACAGATTTGTACCTTGTCAGCTCGGGGGTTTGAACTTGCAACCTTCCGGTTACTAGTCCAACGCTCTAACCACTAGGCTACCCTGCCGCCCCAGCTTACACTATATCGTAGCCTACACTATATGGTAGCCTACACTATATCGTAGCCTACACTATATGGTAGCCTACACTATATGTTAGCCTACACTATATGGTAGCCTACACTATATGGTAGCCTACACTATATGGTAGCCTACACTATATGTTAGCCTACACTATATGGTAGCCTACACTATATGTTAGCCTACACTATATGGTAGCCTACACTATATGGTAGCCTACACTATATGTTAGCCTACACTATATGGTAGCCTACACTATATGGTAGCCTACACTATATGGTAGCTTAAACTATATCGTAGCCTACACTATATGGTAGCCTACACTATATGGTAGCCTACACTATATGTTAGCCTACACTATATGGTAGCCTACACTATATGGTAGCCTACACTATATGTTAGCCTACACTATATGGTAGCCTACACTATATGGTAGCCTACACTATATGGTAGCCTACACTATATGTTAGCCTACACTATATGGTAGCCTACACTATATGGTAGCCTACACTATATGGTAGCCTACACTATATGTTAGCCTACACTATATGGTAGCCTACACTATATGGTAGCCTACACTATATGGTAGCCTACACTATATGTTAGCCTACACTATATGGTAGCCTACACCATATGGTAGCCTACACTATATGGTAGCCTACACTATATGGTAGCCTACACTATATGGTAGCCTACACTATATGGTAGCCTACACTATATGGTAGCCTACACTATATGGTAGCCTACACTATATGGTAGCCTACACTATATGGTAGCCTACACTATATGGTAGCCTACACTATATGTTAGCCTGCACTATATGGTAGCCTACACTATATGTTAGCCTACACTATATGGTAGCCTACACTATATGGTAGCCTACACTATATGGTAGCCTACACTATATGGTAGCTTACACTATATGGTAGCCTACACTATATGGTAGCCTACACTATATGTTAGCCTACACTATATGGTAGCCTACACTATATGGTAGCTTACACTATATGGTAGCCTACACTATATGGTAGCCTACACTATATGGTAGCCTACACTATATGGTAGCTTACACTATATCGTAGCCTACACTATATGGTAGCCTACACTATATCGTAGCCTACACTATATGGTAGCCTACACTATATGTTAGCCTACACTATATGGTAGCCTACACTATATGGTAGCCTACACTATATGGTAGCCTACACTATATCGTAGCCTACACTATATGGTAGCCTACACTATATGGTAGCCTACACTATATGGTAGCCTACACTATATGGTAGCCTACATTATATGGTAGCCTACACTATATGTTAGCCTACACTATATGTTAGCCTACACTATATGGTAGCCTACACTATATGGTAGCCTACACTATATGGTAGCCTACACTATATGGTAGCCTACACAAAAAAGGGTTCCAAAAGGGTTAGTCGGCTGTCCCCGTAGGAGAAGCCTTTTTGGATCCAGGTAGAAACCTTTTGGGTGTCATCTAGAACCCTCTGTGGAAAGGGTCTACATGGAACCTAAAACGGTTCTTCAAAGGGTTATCCTATGGGGACAGCCGGCGAACCCTTTTAGGTTCCAGATAGCAGATAGATTGTTTTTTCCACAATAATGTAGATTATATAATTAAATGATTTTTCTTTATATTATTTTGCCAGGTTACTCTGAATGTCAATTTTCCCTAAGAATAACTTTGTCGATGCATTAATTTGATTACAAAGTGGAGAAAGTCATACTTGGGTCATTCAGATTTGTGGTTACTTGCTGCCCTGGGCACACAGGTGAGTATTCATACACTGAGTATACAAAACATTAAGAACACCTGCTCTTTCCATGACCAGGTGAAAGCTATGTCCTTTATTGATGTCACTTGTTAAATCCAGATGAAGGGGAGGAGACAGTTAAAGAAGGATTTTTAAGCCTTGAGACATGGATTGTGTGTGTGTGCCATTCAGAGGTTGAATGGGCAAGACCAAAAACGTAAGTGCCTTTGAACGGAGTATGGTAGTAGCTGGCAGGCGCACCGGTTTGTGTCAAGAACTGCAACGCAGCTGGGGTTTTCACACTCAACAGTTTCCTGTGTGTGTTAAGAATGGTCCACCACCCAAAGGACATCCAGCCAACTTGACACAACTGTGGGATACATTGGAGTCAACATGGGCCAGCATCCCTGTGGAACGCTTTCGACACCTTGTAGAATCTATGCCCTGATGAATTGCGGCTGTTCTGAGGGTAAAGGGGGGTCCCAACTCAATATTAGGGAGGTGTTCCTAATGTTTGGTCTACTCAGTGTACATGATAAATGTTTGACAATGTATATGCATGACCAGTAATCTGTTAGGGACTTCTGTAAATCAAATTCATGGAAGATAAAGACAAAATTATGTGAGCGCTTGGGATTATCAATCAATCAAATGTATTTATTAAGCCCTTTTTACATCAGCCGATGTCACAAAGTGCTGTACAGAAACCCAGCCTAAAACCCAGAACAGCAAGCAATGCAGATGTAGAAGCACGGTGGCTAGGAAAAAGTCCCTAGAAAGGTCTGAACCTAGGAAGAAACCTAGAGAGGAACCAGGCTCTAAGGGGTGGCCAGTCCTTTTCTGGCTATGCCGGTTGGAAATTATAACAGAACACGGCCAAGATGTTCAAATGTTCATAGATGACCAGCAGAGTCAGATACTAATAATCACAGTGGTTGTAGAGGGTGCAACAGGTCAGCACCTCAGGAGTAAATGTGACATGTTAGAGACAGCAGGTGCGGTAGAGAGAGAGTCCAAAACAGCAAGTCCGGGACAAGGTAGCACCGACGATACCCCAAAAAAGGGCCATCTAGGCAGGATATAACCCCACCCACTTTGCCAAAGCACAGCCCCCATACCAATAGAGAGATATCTTCAACCACCAACTTACTACCCTGAGACAAGGCCGAGTATAGCCCACGAAGATCTCGCCCACGGCACGAACCCGAGGGGGGCGCCAATCCGGACAGAAAGATCACATCGGTGACTCAACTCACTCAAGTGACCCACCCCTCCTAGGGATGGCATGGAAGAGCACCAGTAAGCCAGTGATAATAACCCATAATAGGGTTAGAGGCAGAGAATCCCAGTGGAGAGAGGGGAACCGGCCAGGCAGAGACAGCAAAGGCAGTTTGTTGCTCCAGTGCCTTTCCGTTCACCTTCACACTCCTGAGCCAGACTACACTCAATCATAGGACCTACTGAAGAGATGAGTCTTCAATAAAGACTTAAGGGTCGAGACCTAGTCTGCATCTTTTACATGGATAGGCAGATCATTCCATAAAAATTGAGCTCTATAAAGCCCTGCCTCCAGCTGTTTTCTTAGAAATTCAAGGGACAGTAAGGAGGCCTGTGTCTTGTGACCGTAGCATACATGTAGGTATGTACAGGCAGGACCAAATCAGAAAAATAGGTAGGAGCAGGCCCATGTAATGCTTTGTAGGTTAGCAGTAAAACCTTGAAATCAGCCCTAGCCTAAACAGGAATCCAGAGTAGAGAGGCTAGCAGTGGAGTAATATGTTCAAAGGTTTAGGTTCCAGTCAAGATTCTATCAGCCATGTTTAGCAATAACTGAAGTTAATTTAGTGCTTTATCCAGGTAGCTGGAAAGTAGAGCATTGCCGTAGTCTAATCTAGAAGTGATAAAAGCATGGATACATGTTTCTGCATAATCTTTTGACAGAAAGTTTCTGATTTCTTTCAGTGTTACGGAGATTTTTTTTTAAAAACTGTCCTTGAAATATTCTTGATGTGTTCGTCAAAACAGAGATCAGGGTTCAAGAGTAACGCCGAGGTCCTTCACAGTTTTATTTGAGACGACTGTACAACCGTCGAGATGAATTGTCAGATCCAACAGAAGATCTCTGTGTTTCTTGGGACCTAGAACTAGCATCTCTGTTTTGTCCGAGTTTAAAGTAAAAAATCCCCTTTAAGTTTATATCTGCAAAAAGATGATTCTGAGATAATTGGCTTTAAAGTTCCGAACCCTCATTGCTTGAATGGTGTCAGTGATTAGTATCTTGTATTCTTTGGATCTTAACAACATGAATTGGGGTATTTAGAGTACTATATAGGTACTATATATATACTATATAGAGAACATTGGACAGAACAAGGCTATGGCAATAATTCAAATTTGGAAGATGGGGAAAATATACATTACCGGAAAGCATGAGTCATGTAAGCTTCTGCCTGGACCTCAATTTGACTTCACCTTAGTGGAACGAACAACTGCTGCAAAAGTCAAGCATGACATAGACAGTAGGAATTCCCAATCTCTTCTCGGGAGGAAAGAGGGGGATTTGAGAATACACTTCGGCTTTGTTCTCCATCCATCATGGGTCATTAAGGGTCTGTCATCGTGTGCCTGTCCCCAGGATGGTGAAGTGAGCCCTGGCAGCAGCAGGAGCTGAATGCCCTGGCCCCTGCCCAACCTCTCTCTGTTTACCAAAGGCCATCATTAAGAGCATGGCTCCAAGGGAACAGAGAAGGTAAACCTCACACAACTAGGCCATTGATACAGTACAGTCAAGCTAATGAATCAGTCAGCACTATGCCATGTGTTATATACTGTTACTGTACTGTGACTCAACAGCTATGGCTAATGCTATCTCTAGGCTAATGCTAGGCTTGTGCTAATGCTAGGCTTGTGCTAATGCTAGGCTAATGACCCTTATTAGCAGCATCCACAGGAAGCACATACACTCAGCACAACTCTTTTGGCAGTCACTGCTAGCATTTCTACTTAGCATTTAACCCCTGGAACAATCTAATGGTCCATAATGAACTACAGTACTGCCTGAGTTGGATGACAACTAGAGAGGAAACCCTATCCTGCTTGGTGCGAAACTGAAATACTTTCTTAAACCGTAGAAATAAAGTAAATTACCATTGGGGTTATAGAGTTATATAAAAAGCTTGGTTTGTTTGTTTCTATAGTTACACCATTCGGACACACCCACCGTTCCATTCCTATAACTGTCCAGACGAGCGGAGGTAATGCAGGACTTATTTAGGAGATGTAATGAAGGACCAGATGCAGAATGCATGCCATGCTGGGTATTCGGCACACGTTAAGGGGCGTTTGTCACGGGAGGAGGTTGCTAAGTGCCATGCAGTGTTGTCCGAAACGCGGCATCTCCAGAAACAGTACAGCCTTTTATTTTTATCTGCGTTATTTAAGGTATAAGTTCAGCAGCTCACCCAGAGTTCACCCACCCATGCGTTGTTCAATGGGCCCCCTTATAAAAATCTCATCCCGGGGGGGACCGAGTGGCGCAGAGTTCTAAGGCACTGTATCGCAATGCTACAGGCGTCACCACAGACCAGGGCTTGATCCCGGGCTGTAGCACAACCGGCCATGATCGGGAGTCCCATAGGGCGGCGAACAATTGACCCAGCGTCTTGTGGGTTAGTGGAGGGTTCGGCCAGGGTAGGCCGTCATTATGAATAAGAATTTGTTCTCAACTGACTTGCCTTGTTAAATAAAGGTAAAAAATACATTATAAAAAATGTAGAGAAGAGACATGTCCAGTGCATCCTATCCGTATTAAATAGATTTATAGATTGAGCCCATTTCACCAGAAAGTGATTCAGTGACAGAACAGCCATATTAATCACTTGAAACTGTATTTCATTTGTACCAGCTGTGGTTGATTGAATGAATGAGAAATTATTGCTACACTTACATTTCTAGAACAGTAAGTTTGGGTTT
Organism: Oncorhynchus kisutch; assembly: GCF_002021735.2. Lineage (NCBI taxonomy): Eukaryota > Metazoa > Chordata > Actinopteri > Salmoniformes > Salmonidae > Oncorhynchus > Oncorhynchus kisutch. The sequence goes on along the minus strand of NC_034180.2, from coordinate 1,610,844 downwards.
CTGCAATAATAATTCCTTATTTTCCTTGACTATACTTGGTAATCATGATAAAAGAGAAAGAAGTATAGAAGACTTGTATTTTTTAATATTGAAACTGTGGACCAACGTCACCATGATTATAGCTTAATAGCCATCATACACGTTACTCTATAAAAGGTCACTAAGTATATTTATCTTAACGTGACCTTGCGCCGCGCCATACCGAGGGTGCATTCTCACATTCTCCCTGGATCCCCAATCGGACCGCAACACGTCTCTCTGTGTCATATTGTGTCATCGTGACCCACCATCATGAGAACCCAGCGAACCCTGGTGCTTACTGTCGTCCAATCGTAGTTTAGATGAAAAATATAATAATCATAAAAAATCTAAGACATTAACGTGAGAATGCTGAAGATCTGGTTGCTGGCGTAGATGCCTAGATCATGTGTCGCGTCATGAGATAAGATCAACTCCTCTCCATCTCTCCATATCCAGGGAGGACGGGCCTCGGAGGGGGGTTTCCATCATTGCATGGCTTTAAATCTGATGCCGGTGACAGCCCACCGCAAAGGATATATTTGGACGTTCTACTAATCATTTATAGGAAAGGTCATCCAGTGCTTTTTTAACTACAGTAGAGACGTGGTCTATCGAATTCTGCAGGTCACTTCCAATCATCAGTAATATAGCCTAGCTATAAACAATTATGACAAGAATCATAAATATGATGTTTACTCATACACATATGGAAAGCCTGGTTCCTCTCTAGGGTTCTTCATACTTGGGAGTTTATCCTGGACACTTTGGTTCTGCTTCTGCTTGGACTTTGGGGTCTAGGATTGGTTATTGTAATTTATAGATTGATTGACTGATTGATTGAAATGGCTTTTTGCTTACTGTATCTGTCTGATTGTAATATAAGCTGTTTGTAGTCTAGTGTCATTAAAGGAAGGGGTTTGTTAGGGGATGAGGACAGTGTCCCAGGGTCACTGTCACCCCACCTGTCCCGCTAGGCCAGCTGATGCCAGGTGCTGGGTGATTCTCAGTCTGTGACCGAGAGGAGTTTGGTGCCGGGGTGTCCCAGAGACCTGACCCTAAAGGGCACCAACCCCGTGAACAGATCATAAACCACCACATGACCAGGTCACACATGTCACATTGTTTAACTTATTGAGGCGTTCAATATTTGCCCTGTAGGCCTGTATACCTGGTGCCATTTTGTTTTGCTGTTAACAGTTGCAGTTGAAAATGTATTTTGTTCAAGCGAGCGTTGATGTTGAGTTAGGTCAATGTGTACTGTTTGAGTGGACTAAGAGGCTGGACATCCGTTTTGTAAACTGATCCTCCAATCTCTACTGTTGTCCATGTCTATTTCCCAGGGATGAAGGATCATGTTAAAACATGGCTCAAGTTACCAATAAAATCCTCTCCCTTAGTTCATTTTATATTCCACAGGGGTCATATGGAGGACTACATTCAGTGCATTCAGAAAGTATTCCGACTCCTTCCTTTACTCAATATTTTGTTACATTACAAACTTATTCTAAAATGGATTAAATAAATGTTTTTCCTCATCAATCTACACACAATAGCGAAAACAGGTATTTAGATTTTTTTTAGCAAATCTATTAAAAAAATAAAACTATTCAGACCCATTGCTATGAGACTCGAAATTGAGCTCAGGTGCATCCTGTTTCCATTTATCATCCTTGAGATGTTTCTACAACTTGATTGGAGTCCACCTGGGGTAAATTCAATTGATTGGACATGATTTGGAAAGGCACACACCTGTTTATATAAGGTACAGTTGACAGTGCATGTCAGAGCAAAAACCAAGCCATGAGTTCGAAGGAATTGTCCGTAGAGCGCCGAGACAGGATTGTGTCGAGGCACATATCTTGGAGAAGGTTACCAAAACATGTCTGCAGCATTGAAGGTCCCCAAGAACACAGTGGCCATCATTCTTACATGGAAGAAGTTTGGAACCACCAAGACTCTTCCTAGAGGTGGCCGCCCGGCCAAACTGAGCAATCGGGGGAGAAGGCCTTGGTCAGGCAGGTGTCCAAGAACCCGCTGGTCGCTCCAGAGTTCCTCTGTGGAGATGTGAGAACCTTCCAGAAGGACAACCATCTCTGCAGCACTCTACCAATCAGGCCTTTATGGTAGAGTGGCCAGACGGAAGCCACTCCAAGTCTGGAGGAAACCTGGCACCATCCCTACAGTGAAGCATGGTGGTGGCAGCATCATGCTGTAGGGATGTTTATCAGTGGGAGCTACTGGGAGACTAGTCAGGATTGAGGGAAAGATGAACGGAGCAAAGTACAGAGAGGTCCTTGATAAAAACAAAACCTGCTACAGAGTGCACATGACCTCAGACTAGGGTTAAGGTTCACCTTCCAACAGTAACACGACCCGAAACACACAGCCAAGACAACGCAGGAATGGCTTCGGGACAAGTCTCTGAATGTCCTTGAATGCCCCTGCCAGAGCCCGAACTTGAACCCAATCGAACATCTCTGGGGAGACCTGAAAATAGCTGTGCAGCGAAGCTCCCCATCCAACTTGACAGAGCTTGAGAGGATCTGCAGAGTAGAATGGAGAAACTCCCCAAATACAGGTGTGCCTAGGTCCCCCCTTTCCCCCTCTTTTACACTGCTGCTACTCTCTGTTATCATCTATGCATAGTCACTTTAATAACTCTACCTACATGTACATATTACCTCAACTAACCGGTGACCCCGCACATTGACTCTCTACCGATACCCCCCTGTATATATTCACACTATTGTTATTTTACTGCTGCTCTTTAATTACTTGCTACTTTTATTTCTTATCTGTATTTTTTAAAACTGCGTAGTTGGTTAGGGGCTCATAAGTAAGCATTTCACTGTAAGGTCTACCTACACCTGTTGTATTCGGCGCATGTGACTAATAACATTTTATTTGATTGATTTGATTTGTAGCGTCATACCCAAGAAGACTCGATGCTGTAATCGTTACCAAAGGTGCTTCAACAAAGTACTGAATAAAGGGTCTGAATACTTATGTAAATGTGATATATATAAATATTTTTTTATATATACATTTGCAAAAACCTGTTTTTGCTTTGTCATTATGGGGTGTTGTGTGTATATTGATGAGGGATAAAACAATTTAACGTGGAAAGTCTTTCCGAATGCACTGTATAGGATGTCTTGGGAACAACACTTCAAGGTTTTCCTTGTGCATATGTTATGTAGTGTTTTCTGCTGCATTAAACATCAACAGCTTTGTATGATGATATTCTAAACCTTATCAAATATCATCCCATGCAGCGAAAAATAGAAAAGAAGCTTGTTAACCCCAAGGTGTGAGGGGTTGTGGTATGATGATACACCAGGGCCCCTGAACACAGGAATAGAGTGGAGGGGAGGAAGAGGACATTACATTACTGACCTTGGCTTTGGGTATTCTCTGGTAGCCTGTCTGTCAGGCCACCGTATAATAAGAGAGATGTCATGGTTCATTAGCATTGGACCTGGCGCTTCTGAAAGACCCCACTGTTCATGTGAAGCACAATGTGAAATTACCATGGCGATCGCTGATGATATAGCCTATCAGAGCACCGAGTTGACTTCAAAGTGTCTCCGAAACTAATGGGGCAGGTTACCTGCCTACCTATACCTCATAATATCTGACCATGAAAATACTCTGAGGAAAACTTTATGTATGTGATATTTTAAAACTCTTATTACTTAGTTTTTTGCATTTCATATTTAACTGATCATGTTAACTGACTAAATGGGATTTTTTAGGGTTTTCTATTTTGGTTGGAATGTAGTTCAATAACTAGTTCATGTATCCTGCACCAGGTGACCCAATAGAGGGCACTATCGTCAGTGTTCCACAGTGTCATTGCCTTGCACTTCAAACGCTCCTGTTCAATGTTTGATCATGTTTAATGCACAATGAAAGCGAACCTCTAAATCAGCACTGGTGTTTGAATCGGAAACATTTAACGTAATACTCCACAAAATCATCACATCCTCCTTAATCTGAGACTCATTCAAAATAAATCATAAATATGCATTAACCAAACTGTGTCTTTATGTAAGGTCTATTATCAATGTGTTTAGACCAGGGGTTCCAACTTTTTCAGCTCGAGACCCAAATGAGAACTTGATGTTCCTCCTGTGACCAAAATCGTCCTTCATCAACCCAAATTAAGAAGAAATAGTGTGTGATTATTTTCATAACCCTTCTCTCACATACATGCCCAGGGCCCACTTTGGGTCCCAACCCACATTAAAGCCAATTCTGCATGTGTTGTCTTGAAAACCTGGACACAGCATTTTTGGAGGTCTTCAACTGATGATTTAGGTTTCTTTTGGAGGGGGGGTTGTTTAGGTAGTTTGTTGGGGGGTAGAGGAGGATGGAGGGCTGAGACAGGGAAGGCTGGGGGGTATAGAGGTGGAGGGAAGGCTGGGAGGGGATAGGCAGGGGAGAAGAGAGCGGGAGGGAGGGGATAGGCAGGGGGAAGAGAGTGGGGAGGGAGGGGATAGGCAAGGGGGAGAGGGGGGGATAAGCAAAGGGGGGGGGGATAGGCAAGGGTACTGGAGGGGCTGTCCAATGTATTTTCTTAAATTAGCTGTTGGGGGCGGGAGGCATTCTCTCCATGTTGTCAGAGGGAGGAGTCTGGGGACGCTGTCACTGTCTCCTGCTTCAGTATTACCTGCACCATAAGATCAACTACACTTTTCCTGTGTGAGTGTGTGTGGACAGAGAGAGAGAGAAAGAGGGAGCAGAGAGAGAGAACAAGAGACCCAAGCTTCAACTTTTCAACTGCCAGAGTGGGGTTTACTTTTTCTCATATTCTTTCTTCTCTGGAGAGATTTGATTTGAAGGACATTTATTTCTGCTGAGTTATACAAAGTTGCAGGGCAACTGGCAGTGGACATGGCTGGTTGTCTGCAAAGGACAGGACTTTGTAAAGGGCAGGCACGTTTGTTGAGATGCCTCTTTGTGCTTTTCACTCTTGTCTTTTGCTTTTCCTCTGTGGACGCGGAGCACCACCAATTCGATCAGGCTCTCCTTTACCGACAACGACAAGGACATCATGCTGACAGCATCGTTGTGGCCAACAATGGCCTCCGTGTTCCCTTCGGGAAGTCTGTGTACTTGGACGCTGTCAATGACCTGGTGACTGAGGTGCAGCCCGGAGACCGCTGCTCCATCACGGTCCTGGAGAATGACCCACTGGCCCAAAAACCCGGAATGCTTAGCCCTAAGAAGTTCCCCTGTGCGTTTGGCGGTGATGAGGTGAAATACACTCATTTTGGTTCCCGGAGCCCCAGTAAAGACAGGGTGAAGCTGCAGCTACGCTACGACTCCCAGACGGACACGGTGGTCATCCCCTTCATGCTGGAGGTGGAGGTGGTCTTCCAGCAGCTGGAGGTCCTCACCAGGAACATGCCCCTGGCTGTGGACAAGCTCAACGGCAACAGCAACCCCATCGACAAAAAGGGCCTGGACTTTTCCTATGAGGATGGTGTCACTCAGTGCAAGGTCGCCACGCTGGTCGGCGCCGGCGGTCTCCCCAGGTATGGCACCCTTTTAAATAATTCCATTAATGGCCAGATGATGGACTGTGATGAGTTTCTTAAGCAAGGCATTCGCTACAAGCACACATCCACCACCAACTCTCCTAACAGAGACTATATCCCCATGTTGGTAGAGCTGCAGGATAATGAGGGAAACACCATTATGCAGGAGCATTTCCAGATCATGGTTAGAATCAGAGAGGGTACAGAGAACACCCCTCCTAAGCCTAGTTTTGTTGCTATGATGATGATGGAGATTGATCAGTTTGTGATGACAGCTATCACCAGTGATATGTTGGCTGCCGAGGATGTTGAATCTGATCCAGATGACTTAATATTTAACATTACGTCCCCCCTGGACCATCAGCAAGGCTACATCATCAGTACAGATGATCAGAACCTCCCCATCACCTCGTTCTACCAGAGAGACATTAAAGATTTGAAGATAGCCTATAAGCCTCCGTCCGAGGATTCAGAAGTAGAGAGGATTTTCCAGCTCGAGTTTGAAATTGTAGATACAGAGGGCGCCGTCTCTGATACGTTTGCCTTTATGATTGTTGTGAAGCCTATGAATACTCTTGCTCCCGTAGCAACCAAGAACATAGGGCAGCTTTTGTTTGAGGGCCAGTCCAGAACTCTCTCCAGCTCTCACAACTTAGAGATCAGTGATGAAGATAACCTGGACAATGTGAAAATCACAGTGGTGGATGGCTTGAAGCACGGCGAGCTGACAGTGCTCGGCGCGCGCAGGAAATTCTTCACACCGGCCGATTTAGATGCCGGCATCGTGGTTTACCAGCACGACGGCAGCGACACCTACAGCGACAACATCATTTTTAGAATGACTGATGGCAGCAATGAAGTCGAGTTTTTGTTCCCTATCACTATAGCCCCCACTGACGATGAACCCCCTATTATCAATGCAAACACCGGCCTGGTGCTTTTCAAGAATGAAATCATGCAGATTTCCCCCTTCATTCTGAGCGCCACAGACATAGACTCAGAGGATTCTAGCATTAAATTCATCCTTGAGGCCCCATACTCCACTGTAGGGGAGCTTATCCTCAGACAAGTGGAGCCTCCCTCTAACCCCTCTCTCTGGAAGTTCAGTGAGACAGATGAGATGTTTGAACAGGTGGTGACCGAATGTTTCCAGCAGGACATTCTAGATGGGAAGCTCTTCTACCGCCACATTGGGCCTCACAGCACCACCACTGTGATGGATCAGTTTGTGTTCCGCGTCCAAGACGACAATAACCCACCAAACCAGTCCGGTGAGCATACCTTCACCATTAAAATCCACCCGGTGGATGACCTCCCACCAGAGCTCTACCCAGGGACCACGCTTCACATGACAGTGCAAGAGTATGAGCTGACTCACTTCAAGAAGACGTTTTTGCGTTACACAGATTTGGACTCGGATGACAGGGATCTGAAATATACTGTCACCAAGTCCCCCACTGACACAGACGAGAACAACCCGGCCCCCCTGGGTGACATTGTTCTGACTGACAGTCCCAACTCTGTGATCAGTGAGTTCACACAGGCGCAGGTCAACCACCACAAAGTGGCCTACAAGCCCCCAGACCAGGAACTGGGCATCACTCCAAAAGTCCTTCAGTTCACATTCATTGTGGAGGATACTGCTGGGAATACAGTAGATGGACTATTCACTATTTTCTTACAGCCCGTTGACAACAAGCCTCCCTTTATCACCAACACTGGTTTCACTTGCCAGGAGAGAAGCACGTACATCATCACTAAGAAGGAGCTCGATGCCACCGACCAGGACACAGAATATGAAAATATTCTATTCACTGTGACCCAGATTCCTCGCTATGGGCAGTTGCAGTATTTAGGGATCGATATGTCGAACAGTGAGACATTTGTCCTGGAGGACATCGAAAATGGCCATATTGCCTACATCCATGGCGGGGAGGAAAGCCTCAGTGACGTTATCAAGTGTGACGTCAGCGACGGCTTCCATGAGGTACCTATCATCATCAAGATCTCCATTAACCCAGTTGATGACAAGACCCCCACCATCACGCTCCCTGCTGGCCTTCTAGGGGCATCCATCGATGTCCTGGAGAACGGGGCAACTGAAATCACCAGCAATGTCATCCAGGGCCGTGACGAAGACACTGACGACCTCATGCTGACCTTCATCGTTGAGGAGCCCCCCAGGCTCGGTGAGATCCTGGTGAGCGGTGCACGCGCCGAGAGGTTCACCCAACAGGATATCATCAACGGCGTGGTGATGTATGCCCACACTAGTGGTGAGATTGGCTCCTTCAAAGAGCATGACTCCTTCAACCTCACCATCTCCGACATGTCCGATGAATGGGTCGTCGGGGGCAACAAGGTCCAAGGAGTCCGGGTGCTCGTCACCATCCTGCCCGTCGACAGCATCCCACCCATCGTCAGTGTCGGGGAGCAGTTTGTGGTGATAGAAGGGGAGAAGAACGTCATTACTCTGGATCACGTTATGACTGAGGATATGGACACAGACAACAATGACATCCTGTGCACCGTTATTGTCCAATCAACATCCGGGTACGTGGAGAATATCTCCCCAGCTCCAGGTTCTGAGAAGTCCAGAGCAGGCACCGCCATCACCGCCTTCAGCTTCAAAGATGTCTTCCTCAGTCATATCTACTATGTCCAGAGCATCCACAAAGGTGTGGAGCCTGTGGAAGACAGGTTCACCTTCCGTTGCTCCGACGGCATCAACTTCTCTGATCGCCACTTTTTCCCCATCGTCATCATCCCTGCCAATGATGAGAAACCAGAGATCTTTATCCGTGAGTTTGTCGTGATGGAGGGCATGAGTCTGGTCATCGACACACCCATCCTGAATGCGGCCGATGCAGACATTCCAGGGGAAGAACTGGAGTTTGAGATCATAAAGAACCCCAAGCATGGCAAGATAGTTCAGCAGCTTACAACGGGCACAGTCCCTGTTGTCAGGTTCTCCTTGGAACAGATCAATGAGGCCTCCAACATCATCTACGAACACGACGACTCAGAGACCAAAGAAGACAGTTTCGAAGTTAGGCTCACAGATGGGAAACACACAGTGGAGAAGAAGATTCTCATCATGGTGATTCCTGTCGATGACGAGACACCGAGAATGGCCATCAATGATGGACTGGAGGTTGAGATCGGAGAAACAAAAATAATCAACAACAGGGTCATGAAGGCTACTGATCTGGACTCGGAAGACAAAGAGCTCATCTACGTTGTGCGCTACGGCCCAAGCCAAGGCTATCTCCAGCGTATCACCAAGTTCGGACACGTTGTGGGCAACATCACCCTCGACATGAACTTCACCCAAGACGAAGTCGACAAAAACCTGATCCAGTATGTGCATACGGGCCAGGAGGGTGTACGTGACCTGCTTAAGTTCGACGTTACCGATGGCATTAACCCCCTTATCGACCGATACTTCTACATCAACATCGGAAGCATCGACATGGTTTTCCCCGATGTCATCAACAAAGGCGTGACCCTAAAAGAAGGGGGCAAAGTGACTCTCACCACTGACCTGCTCAGCACCACTGACATCAACAGCCCAGATGAGTTCCTCAGCTTTAGCATCACACGTGCCCCTAGCAGAGGCCACCTTGAATGCACTGACCTCCCAGGTGTGCCCATCTCCACCTTCACCCAGCTGCAGCTGGCCGGCAACAAGATCTACTACATCCACACCTCAGACGATGAGATGAAGATGGATAGCTTTGAGTTCGAGGTGACGGACGGCTACAACCCGGTCTTCCGCACCTTCAGAGTGTCCATTACGGACGTGGACAACAAGAAACCTGTCCTGAGCGTCCATAAGCTGCTGTTAGGAGAGGGCGAAAACAAGCTCATCACCCCATTCGAGTTGACCGTGGAGGACCGTGACACCCCAGACAACCTGCTGCGCTTTGTGGTCACCCAGGTGCCGGTTCATGGCCAGTTGCTGTTCAACGGCACCCAGCCAATCAACACCTTCACCAAGCAGGACCTGAATGAGAACCTCATCACCTACAAGCACGATGGCACCGAGTCCAACGAAGATAGTTTCTCGTTCACCGTCACCGACGGCACACACAACGACTTCTACGTATTCCCTGATACCGTGTACGAGACACGTAAGCCTCAGATGATGACCATTCACATCAGCACTATTGACAATGGGGTCCCCCAGATCGTGGTCAACAAGGCTGCCCCGTCACTAAGGGTTCTGCATAGCGGCCACCTTGGCTTCCTAATCACCAGCAAGGCCCTGAAGTCTGAGGATCGAGACAGTCCTCACAAAGTCCTCAAGTACTCCGTGGCCGAGGCCCCACAGCACGGCTTCATCATGAACACCGCCCTGGGCAATGACAGCATCAAGGCCTTCACACAAGGTACGACTAGCATTTAATATGACATATATAACAATTTAAAAAACAATTGAGGAAAAAGTGAACGAACATTCATACAATTAAAATCTGACATATTTACCTCTTTTCCCATTTTATTCTATCTAATTGATTGAAGTTCTGTACTTTGGGCAAATTATGTTTACAATATCAGTAAGACCAGTATTCACACTCCTGCCAGAATCAGTATTTTAATGCCTTTGACTTGGACATAATCTAAAATTATGCCTGAGGGCTGTAAGTAACCTTCAGTAGAAAGTGGAGTAATCATCTCAGATGTTCTAAAGAATGTAGAGATTCTCCTCCTTACATTTCCAATTCACCCTTTCATGTCATCAGCTGATATCGACGAAATGAAGATTTGCTACGTGCTGCTTGATGGTAGCAATGCCACAAGTGATATCTTCTACTTCACAGTTGAGGATAAAGGTAAGACCCTCTTTTTTAATATTTGAACCTCATGCTCATTGACGTTGTTGGGTCCCATTACTGCAGACTTATGTCACATGGCCTGTAGGCATTCTTTTCGGCTTCATCCTTCTTTTAAGATTGAATCTCTTTGAGATTGAATCTTCCTGCTCTCTGTCAATCTCCAAAGTGTTTGCATCACAAAGACTTAAACGCAGTTCGCCATGACTGACAGCTAGCACAGAGCCCCTTCTCTCTCCTCGCCCCACTGCTGAGGGTGGCAGGTTTAAAGAAGGTTTAAAGAAGGGGTGGAAGAGGTCAGTGGGGACATGGGCAGAACAGTGTCCCTGGGTGTGTTAGGAGTGAAAGGGATGGAACGCCCGGCAATTAAAATAGCTCTGAACTTTATTGTATCATGAACAATGGGGGTTTTCCTTTGTGGTTTTTGTCCTGGGTTTTCTTCAGTGTTTGAAGTGATAGCATGCCTCCAAGGCATTCCAAGTATTCATCAAACCATATGTCCGTTTTTATGGAAATCGATCCTAGATAAGTGAGAATAGCATGAGCCTTTGACCCTGTGTGTAGAGGAAACTACTAATTTTGAATAGCAGTTTTGTAATGATCAAGGTGACTGTTAACCTGCTTCATTGCTTCTCTAGGTTAGTGGAACAGAAACATAACTATTTCATAGTGAAGTTAGCAAGTTTTGCTTCACAATCCAAAATTCTCATGGAATCGTTTAAAGTGCTTCTATTTTTTGGGATTCTATTTTCTGTTTGACTAGTCATCAGAAAATAGAAAATAGACTAGTCATTACCATCTGATATGCCAGATCCATTCCTTACCTTCTCTAGGGATCCTTTGCTTGGAAGGCTTTGGATTTCAGTAGCTGTGTGTATTTATATTCCCCTAGAAATTAACGTTTGGTCCGATGTCATATGAACCGTACCTTATTGGATTTCATAACTATCCACACAGGTTGCATCTCTATCGTGACAATCCTATTGGTGTTTTCAGTATGCAGTAATTAATATGCATGATTATGATGTTAGTGTTTGTATAACGTAGCTTTTCTATGGTATTGTCGGTAGATTTCAACTATTGGAGTAAAGCATGTTTATCATAAAATAGGTTTTTGGTTTCAAAGTACATTCTACATATTCTACACATTTGTGTATCACACACAGGCTGTAGAGTTTTGGAACGAATCAGTTGTTGGATATTCGTTTGCGCTTTGTTATGGTTCACTTCGTCCAAAGTACCATTGTGGACCTAGTTTATCTGCATAACGGATATATATAGCGAATGCAAAGCAAAGGAACAAAATATAGCAGTTGGGGATGGGGACATGCGTTGCTATTTTAACATCAGCTGTAAATGCTTAACACATTCTGAGGTTTTGAAATGCATCCCTCCATGACACACTGTAAGAAAAGTTTGGGCTATATTTATGCTGGATTGAGGACTAGCTAGCTAGCACAATATCACCATCATCATCATCATCATCATCATCACCATGGTTGATGGCCACGGAAATTTTAGGTGTCATGGCCTTTTGGTCAATTCCTCTTGTTGTTTTCACCACGTTTAACCCCTAAGTTAACCCTTTCATCTTCATGTTAGTGTTCACGCCCAGTAATGAACTCTCCTGTTAGGACAGAGAATTGGCTGTGAGAACAGAGTGGGAGAAAGGTTGTTAACTAGTTTCGGAAGATATTGCACAACAAGGAATTCTTTTCCCGTACTGTCCCGATCCACACATGCTGAAATACTAAGACTTATTTTATTAATTATTTATATTTTTTAATGCATGTGTCTTCCCAAAGTTTCCATTTGTTTTGGATGGACACGTCCTCTTACTCTGCTAAAGCAGAACATGCTGAATTCCAGATGGCCATAAATGGCTGTCGCTCTCAGACTGTATAGCCTTAATGGATAATAGGGATTTCTTTCTCAGGGCTGTCTGTAATTGAGGGTCTGGCTACAACAGGAAGGGGACACAAGGGCTTCAATTAGCTCCACAATCCCCTGTGTTTGTAGTGTAGTCTGTCCCACTGTTCTGTTTGAGATTCCAGCTAGCACATCTGAACCAGGTGCAGGGTTGGCTCTATACCTCTCTGCCATCTGTCTAATGTGACTTTGTTTCTGTCTGACTACGTTTAACATGTGCAGAGCACTGAGTCAGGGCTGGTAGGACACACACCACACACACACACACACACACACACACACACACACCGAGTAACATCAAATAAAGGCATGAAAAGGCAACAATTGCCTGAGTCTGTTACTGGCATGTAGGAACAAGTTGACACATCATTCTGTTGGTCAGCGAATTTCCCCCTAAAAGTTTAGTGTTTTCTTAATGTGTGTGAGAAACACCGTTGGACGTTCTAGATTCTATAGAATAAATGCAGTGGAGCAGGTTGAGAGCTTCAGGTTCCTTGGTGTCCACATCACCAACAAACTAACATGGTCCAAGCACACCAAGACAGTCGTGAAGCGGGCACGACAAAACCTTTTCCCCCTCAGGAGACTGAAAAGATTTGGCATGGGTAATAAGATCCTCTAAAGGTTCTACAGCTGCACCATCGAGAGCATGGTTACATCACTGCCTGGTATGTCAACTGCTCGGCCTCCGACCGCAAGGCACTACAGAGGGTAGAGCGAACGGCTCAGTACATCACTTGGTCCAAGCTTCCTGCCATCCAAGACCTCTATACCAGGCGGTGTCAGAGAAAGGCCCTAAAAATTGTCAAAGACTCCAGCCACCCTAGTCATGGACTGTTCTCTCTGCTACCGCACGGCAAGCGGTAGCAGAGCGCCAAGTCTAGGTCCAAGAGGCTTCTGAACAGCTTCTACCCCCAAGCCATAAGACTCCTGAACATCTAATTAAATGGCTACCCAGACTATTTGCATTAACCTCGCTCTCCATACCACTGCCACTCTCTGTTGTCATCTATGCATAGTCACTTTAATAACTCTACCTACATGTACATACTACCTCAACTAACCGGTGCCCCCGGACATTGACTCTGTACCGGCACCCCCTTGTATATATTGCTATTTTTTACTGCTGCTCTTTAATTACTTTTATCTCTTATTGTTATCTGTATTTTTTTAAACTGCACTGTTGGTTAGGGGCTCGTAAGTAATCACAACACCTGTTGTATTCGGCGCATGTGACTAATACAATTTGATTTGATTTGATTTGATGAACTGTGTCACCCTGGCTACACTACAGCTGACCAGGCCTTCCTGGGGCAAGTGGGCACATCTCTTGATTGGGGTTCTGACAAGGAGAGCCAGGCAGGCTGAACTGGGTCCAGGCAGGCTGTACTGGCTCCAGGCAGGCTGAACTGGGTCCAGGCAGGCTGTACTAGTTCCAGGCAGACTCAACTGGGTCCAGGCAGGCTGTACTGGACCCAGGCAGGCTGAACTGGGTCCAGGCAGGCTGTACTGGCTCCAGGCAGGCTCAACTGGGTCCAGGCAGGCTGTACTGGGTCCAGGCAGGCTCAACTGGGTCCAGGCAGGCTGTACTGGGTCCAGGCAGGGTGGCGGTGGCTCTGGTCCTGTGTGTTTTGAAGGGAGAGACCAGAAGAGAGAGGGGGTTCAGCTGAGTCAGATACTGTGTGAAATGTGCCTTTTACTCTATGTGCTACCACACCTTTTACACTTTCTAGCTGCACACAATGTATACGGAAGTGTCATTACTGAGTTGAATCTTTTCATCATTCAGATGAACATGTTTCCATTGAGGAAATAGTCCTGCAGATACATTGATAGTTTCAGCTGTCTTTAAACTTTTACTGCAGTGGGCTAAAGTTGCAGCTGTCTTTAACCTTTTAGGGTCATACAGAGTGATTCTTAGTAGTCTTAAACAAATCTACTTTGAAACAAAAGTATACACCTCACACACATGGTTATGGGCTTAAAAAAAGAAGACACCTGTACCATGTCAGATATAGAGTTGAAATATATTACATTTGGAGTTTGCATCTGACAATTGATCTAGTGTCAGCCCTCTGTTCTGTCACAATAACAACACTATTTGACATAGAAACACCGTATTATTTGTATTTTTCATAATGTTTATTATGAAATTCTGAAAAGTAGTGCACTATACAGAGAATTGGATGCCATTTTGGAGGTATCCCATAGCTTTCTAAGGGACAGGCTTGTTAAACACATATCATTACAAACCTGCCTAGCAACACAGGACCTCAGCCTCCCCAGGCAGTCAGCCAAAACCTATGTGTAGCGGTCCGGTATGCATCCTCCCTTTTCAATACATACTGTACCTGTCTTTTCTGTACCAGTATATATGTCAAAGATTAGAAGTCTTGTCAAGCTACACATGAAAAAGAAAAGCACACTAGGAGCTCAGCTGCAATAATTGAATAACCTAATATCCAACATTTCGACAGAGAAGCTGTCTTCATCAGGGTATAATGTACCTATCCATCTTGCATGTGATGGATAGGTATACACTCAATCTCCTTACCTATAGAGACTTACAGTCTCCATGGTGGAGAAGGTGGTGATGGGGTGAGGAAAGGGTGAGGAAAGGGGGATGAAAGAGGGAGGAAGGGGGAGGGAGTATTCCCAAGTCCCAGCAGGTGTTGAGAGACACAGAGGCAGCGGCGGCTCTACCCATAGCACGGCTGTGTGTGTGTGTGTGTGTGGGGGGGGGGGGTGACTTCCCAGTGTCTCTGCATTGTTCAAGAAAGGGGTCAGCAGTTGCCACACTGCGGGAAGTCTTGTCTCTTGAAATGGACAGTGGCCACATTCCAAGTCCTGGTAGCATATGCTGTCCTTTTTCAGTCAGGACCCCAGAGGGAGGCCCTGCGGAGTGCCTGTTTAACTTTTCACCCTTCGGGGAGATCCGATGGATGGTGGAATGTGTAAATCATCAGTCAGCCCTGAGGGGTAGCAATTAAAAAATGTAAATGCATTTTGGAAATGGTTGTTTAGAAACTGATGTCAATGTTATACAACAATAAGCAGACTGACTGAATCATAAGTGACAAACTCAGACAGGTTCCCTTCATTCAAGCCTTAATGTATTATTTGATGAGGGAATACCTTACCCCTTGAGGCCCATAAGGACCCAACCAGCCCACTGGTTCTGTTCTGAGGGGCGATTATAAGGTAGTCTGATGGATAAAGTGAGCTGAGGTATAGACCTACTCCCTCATCTCCAGGCATATGGCCATGTAGAGATGTCTTCTTCGTTGAGTGATGGACTCAAGGAGGAGTTGTTAGAACAGGTTAGAACGGTTAGGGTTAGGAGGACGGGGTATTATTACCATCACTACACAGATAACTGATTATTGATCTAGTGTCAGCCCTCTGTCCCTTCACCTAATCCTGCTGAAAGACACAGCAAAGCCCTGACCTGGATTCTGCCTCGCTCAAAATGGCCACCTTTGAATGTTTCCTCAACACTGTTTTTGTTATTGTTGGCTATCCCTGTGTGATAATAGGTTTATGACAAGGTGCTTGTATGAAAGGCAGTGTCATTCTATCATAAAAGGCCAGATGTATTTTTCAATTTCCATATAGCCTCTTCAAAAGAAACTAGTCTAATGGCACAATGACTATTAGCCTCTGAGCTCTATCCCAATAATGAAGTTCAGTGTGTCAGTTGGGGTTACTCCTCTTCTGTCATCCAGGACTGTCTACAGACGAGTGGTCCATCAGGCCAGGGCCTACGCTGCCAGAGGCTAGTAGTAACCCCTTTAACAGAACAATGTCAGACTCGTCCAGACTCGTCCAGACTTCTGAAGGTTTTTTCTTCCTCCTTTGTCTTTTTACCTGTTGAACCAGGAAAAGCCCATTGAGACCTGGTCAAGAAGGCAGAAGCATCAATACAACATTACAACATTAAAAACATACAATAAAGCATCAGCACATCAATACACTACAATCAGCACAACAATACAATTCAGTTTGTCCGTGATGTGTACGCCGAAGAACTTAAAACTTTCTACCCTCTCCACTACTGTCCCGTCGATGTGGATAGGGGGGTGCTCCCTCTGCTGTTTCCTGAAGTCCACGATCATCTCCTTTGTTTTGTTGATGTTGAGTGTGAGGTTATTTTCTTGACACCACACTCCGAGGGCCCTCACCTCCTCCCTGTAGGTCGTCTCGTCGTTGTTGGTAATCAAGCCTACCACTGTAGTGTCGTCCGCAAACTTGATGATTGAGTTGGAGGCGTGCATGGCCACGCAGTCATGGGTGAACCACCTGGGGGCGGCCCGTCAGGAACTCCAGTACCCAGTTGCACAAGGCGGGGTCGAGCTTGATGACGAGTTTGGAAGGTACTATGGTGTTGAATGCTGAGCTGTAGTCGATGAACAGCATTCTCACATAGGTCTTCCTCTTGTCCAGATGGGTTAGGGCAGTGTGCAGTGTGGTTGCGAATGCGTCGTCTGTGGACCTATTGGGGCAGTAAGCAAATTGGAGTGGGTCTAGGGTGTCAGGTAGGCTAGAGGTATATGGTCCTTGACTAGTCTCTCAAAGCACTTCATGATGACAGAAGTGAGTGCTACGGGGCAGTAGTCGTTTAGCTCAGTTACCTTAGCTTTCTTGGGAACAGGAACAATGGTGGCCTGCAGCCTTGCGAGGGTTAACACGTTTAAATGTTTTATTCACATCGATTGCAGTGAAGGAGAGTCCGCAGGTTTTGGTAGCGGGCAGTGTCAGTGGCACTGTATTGTCCTCAAAGCGAGCAAAGAAGTTATTTAGTCTGTCTGGGAGCAAGACATCCTGGTCCGCGACAGGGCTGGTTTTCTTTTTGGAATCCGTGATTGACTGTAGACCCTGCCACATACCTCTTGTGTCTGAGCCGTTGAGTTGCGACTCTACTTTGTCTCTATACTGACACTTAGCTTGTTTGATTGCCTTGCGGAGGGAATAGCTACACTGTTTGTATTCGGTCATGTTTCCGGTCACCTTGACCTGGTTAAAAGTAGTGGTTTGCACTTTCAGTTTTGCGTGAATGCTGCCATCAATCCACGGTTTCTGGTTTGGGAATGTTTTAATGGTTGCTGTGGGTACGACATCACCGATGCACTTGCTAATGAACTCGCTCACCGAATCAGCGGATTCGTCAATGTTGTTGTTGGACGCAATATAGAACATATCCCAATCCACGTGATCGAAGCAGTCTTGAAGCGTGGAATCAGATTGGTCGGACCAGCGTTGAACAGACCTGAGCGCGTTAGCTTCAGCACAACAATACAATCAGCACAACAATACAATACAATCAGCACAACAATACAATACAATCACCACAACAATACAATACAATCAGCACAACAATACAATACAATCACCACAACAATACAATACAATCAGCACAACAATGCAATACAATCACCACAACAATACAATACAATCAGCACTACAATACAATACAATCACCACAACAATACAATACAATCAGCACAACAATACAATACAATCACCACAACAATACAATACAATCACCACAACAATACAATACAATCACCACAACAATACAATACAATCAGCACAACAATGCAATACAATCACCACAACAATACAATACAATCAGCACAACAATACAATACAATCACCACAACAATACAATACAATCAGCACTACAATACAATACAATCACCACAACAATACAATACAATCAGCACAACAATACAATACAATCACCACAACAATACAATACAATTAGCACAACAATACAATACAATTAGCACAACAGTACAATACAATTAGCACAACAATACAATACAATTAGCACAACAATACAATACAATTAGCACAACAATACAATACAATCACCACAACAATACAATACAATCAGCACAACAATACAATACAATCAGCACTACAATACAATACAATCACCACAACAATACAATACAATCAGCACAACAATACAATACAATCACCACAACAATACAATACAATTAGCACAACAATACAATACAATTAGCACAACAATACAATACAATCACCACAACAATACAATACAATCAGCACAACAATACAATACAATCAGCACTACAATACAATACAATCACCACAACAATACAATACAATCAGCACTACAATACAATACAATCAGCACAACAATACAATACAATCGGGACAACAATACAATACAATCGGGACAACAATACAATACAATTAGCACAACAATACAATACAATTAGCACAACAATACAATACAATCAGCACAACAATACAATAAGCACAACAATACAATACCATCCAATCAGCGTAACAATACGATCCAATCAGCGTAACAATGCGATCCAGTCAGCGTAACAATACAATTCAATCAGCATAACAATACCATCCAATCAGCGTAACAATACAATTCAATCAGCATAACAATACCATCCAATCAGCGTAACAATACGATCCAATCAGCGTAACAATACAATACAATCGGCGTAACAATACGATCCAATCAGCGTAACAATACGATCCAATCAGCGTAACAATACGATCCAATCAGGGTACCAATACGATCCAATCAGCGTAACAATACGATCCAATCAGCGTAACAATCCAATCCAATCGGCGTAACAATATGATCCAATCGGCGTAACAATACAATCCAATCGGCGTAACAATACGATCCAATCAGCGTAACAATACAATACAATCATAGTAACAATACGATCCAATCAGCGTAACAATACGATAACAATTTACACTCCGCCTGAACAGAGTCTTGCATCAGAGTTTTAAACTCATCCAGGTAGTTAGATAGATATGGGAAGTCTACATCAGATTTTTTAAAGAGCGCTCATTAAGAAAATGATAGGCTAGTGAGTAGATAGTGAATATTAGCTTCCAGGCAAACTCTGCCATGGTTAATACGTTATGCAAGAGGAGGTTGTGCCGTTTTAGTTTTCATAGTAATAGCGATGATAAAAATGTACATATATAGTCATGCTAATTGGTTGTATCTTGAAAATAGCCTCCCTGTGTTGAATAGAGTTGAATCATTCTCGGTTTTATAATCTGGTAGCTTCCCCTTTCACTCCAGGCTCCTGCTGCATGGGGAATGACAGTAGACCAGTGGCAGAGGTAATAGTGTTATGCGATTCAAGACTCCCGTCTCCTGCCACACACACAGACATACCTGAAAGTGAAGTTGGAACCCTAGTAGACAGGTGTATGGGACTGGGAGAGTTCCAAGACAGGCAGTATCCCCTTTCATAGTCCCCCACAGACCCCACTCACAACCCCCAGAGATCAAAGCCAATACTCAGATAGGAACGTTTGACTGCATTACAGCCCCCTGTTCTGTTCCAGAGGGGTAGAATGGCACTTTGTCAGAGGAGGGGAATTATGGGTCGCGGCCATTTTACACAGCAGGCACCATGACTTCCTAAGTGTGTGTTCGGATCTAACCTGTCAGCCATGTCAACAGCCGGCCAACGATTTACTGTCCCCTGGTGCCAGTCGAAGGTCTACCTACATGTATACTGTGACTGTGAGGCGGAGGCTTCTTCCTCTCCCTCTCTCTCGCTCTCTCCTTGCCTCCTGACACGGGGCAGATAGATTTATTGGGGTTGGGAGAGTGTTGGTGTTATGATGTCTGGCCCCTAGAGGTTATTCATGTCTGCTTCCATATGGCAAAGCTGTCTGCTTTTAAAACTGTCTTTATATTCTATACTTTACATTATATTCTACTCTCTCGCTGTCTGTTTAAAGATGTGTCACTTGCACACTTGTTCTGCACAGATGTAGGGTCTTAATTTGAGCCAGTTTGCCACAGCAGGAAAATTATCTTTCAGCAACGGGAAATGTGAATTATTTTCATAATTAATAGACATTTTTGTAGGGGTGGATACATGTTTCATAAGGGAAAATTAAGTCTGACATTTCAGAGTGTAAATTACAAATTTCAGAAGCATTTTTCAAACCGCAAGTACACTACATGTTTTAAATGTCCTACATCACAGAAAAGTTATCCTGCAACAGGGGGATCAAATTAAGATCCCACATCTGTATGTCAGTATCTATCCTCTCTTTCATTTATATTTACATTTTAGTCATTTAGCAGATGCACCTTCCCTTTCCTCTCTCTCTTCTATCACTCCTTCCCTCAGTCTGTACGTTCTGTGAGGACTCACTAAGAATCTTGACACCACTTAGTCGTTTCATTTAGCTCCGTTATTAGAGCATGGCTCTTGCAATGCCAGGATAATGGGTTCGATTCCCGGGATCACCCATACGTTAAATGTATGCAAGCATGAGTGTAAGTAGCTTTGGATAAAAGTGTCTGCTAAATGGCATATAGACTGAGTGTGCAAAACATTAGGAACACCTTTCTAATATTGAGTTGCATCCCTCTTTCCCTCAGAACAGCGTTCCACAAGGATACTGGCCCATGCTGACTCTAATACTTCACACAGTTGGCTGGATGTCCTCTGGGTGGTGGACCATTCTTGATACAGACGGGAAACTGTTGAGTGTGAAAAACCCAGCAGCATGCCGTTCTTGACACACCAGTATGCCTGGCACCTAGTACCATACCCCATTCAAAGGCACTTAAATATGTTGTCTTGCCCATTCACCCTCTGAATGATACACAATCCATGTCTCAATTGTCTCTAGTCCTAGAAATCCTTAATTAACCTGTCTCCTCCCCTTCATCAACACTGATTGAAGTGGATTTAACAAGTGACATCAATAATGGATCAAAGCTTTCACCTGGATTTACCTGGTCAGTCTGTGTCATGGAAAGAGCAGGTGTTCTCAATGTTTTGTACACTCAGTGTTGTGTATATATATGATTAAATGATTCATTATGGCCAGTTGCCATGGGACAGTTAGGTTCGTTTTCTCCAAAATGATGCAATAAGCGCCAGTGGCACCATTGGGGGGTGACCCAGTCTCTCTGTCACCTTGTGATGTGCGGCATACTGCCTTTCCGACCCAGATCAGGTCACTGTTCTGGAGTCAGTGTTATTTTACAGTGCACGGCAGTGGCCAATAGGATCTATTAATATGCCTGGCTCCTCCAATCCAAAATCCCAACCATGGGATCTTCGGAATGCCCCAGAGGAAACTGAGTTGAGCACACTGGCATTTGAGAATATACTTTCTGTACTGTTGCGCCAACCTTACAAAAAGAGAAAGCTGTTGTAATTGAAAAAATTGTATAGAAATTCTGACCACGTGAAATTATTGGGGGGGATTATTATTATTATTATTGTATATATGTGGTTGTTTTGCCTACTTTAGTTGATTGCAAATCACTCTGGATAAGGGAGTCTGCTAAATTGCTCAAATGTACATTTCTGCAAGTTTATACCGGGCCATGTCGCAGAGTGCAATGTGACCCAGTATAAATAAAAAGAGGAATGAGGAAATGTAATAATCATGGTCCTCATTCCTGTCACTCAGCAGGGATATACTTACATGGGCGCCGCTTTCTGTTGCTCACCCTTGCATCATTCTCTTGGCTGTCAAAACCTCATTCTGACCAATGATATCCCCCCCCCTCCTCTTGAGTCCCACCCACCATCCTAAGTATATCTATGTATGGCTATGAATACTGTAGCAATGTAAATAGGACCTGATGACCTGATGAAGAAGGTGGAATG
This sequence comes from Oncorhynchus kisutch, assembly GCF_002021735.2. NCBI lineage: Eukaryota > Metazoa > Chordata > Actinopteri > Salmoniformes > Salmonidae > Oncorhynchus > Oncorhynchus kisutch. Next base: position 1,588,854 of record NC_034180.2, on the reverse strand, counting down.
AAAGGACACTGGGGGGGGGGGGGGGGGGGGGGGGGTTGGGGGGGGGGGGTGGATTGCTGACCATGGTCGAGGTTGAAGATGACAAAGGTTAAAACAAGGGTATCTAATATCCCATAACTCTTTGCAACAATGGGACCTAGTTAGCTAAGGTGCTGGTAGTTAGCAATGGCGGACAGGCTCATTGTAATGGCTGGAATCGAATAATGGAACGGTATCAAAAACATCAAACATATGGAAACCACGTTTAACTTCGTTCCATTTATGCCACTTTAGCCATTACAATGAGTCCGTCCTCCTATAGCTCCCCCCACCTCTGATGTACAGTCAGGAGATACAATCAAACATGTTTGGAATCGGAATGAACCTAACTGATGTCTCCATTATATCCTTAGTCATCGAGGCTCACAGGAGACCATCTTGAGAATCTTGGCAAATCCCCTGACAGGTCATTAAAATGACAGTGGTAAATTAATTTGACCTGTTAGCCACTAAAGTTACATGTTGTTGGAGCATAGGGGGGCAAGCTAGCTAGCTACCGTGTGAGTTAGTTATCCAAAGATGGATGCACCGTAGGGAGCTCCATACCTGGAAAACATCTGGTCTTCTCACTCAGGTCTAAGAACATAAAAATGTCCAGGGGCCAACACTTAGAAGTGGCTGTGATATACTGGCTGTGCTTACTGCTTACTCAAACGATTAGCCTAGCATTAATAAATCACTCTAAGGACAAATTTATTAAGAGCCTGAAACAGGGGCGTTTCAAAATGCCGTCTTCTATAAAACATTTCATCTGATGGTGAGAACTAGTATTATTGTCAGTTTGAAACGCAAAAGAAATGTAAGCTGGGAGTGTGGTTGATATGTTAGTTGTAAAGATTGTAATAAATGAGTTCGTAAATCAGTTAGAGACATCAGAACCAGCAGGGACACCTGGTTCAGAGGGAATGTGGCCATTACTTAGCCTTATATACTCTACCCACGGTATTGCTCTCATAAATACCAAGGAAGGCGTCCCTCTCCACTTCTGCAAGATGCCTCAGTTCATTTCAATAGGCAGCAGCGCTGAGCACTAATCAGTCTATATATCATTTGAAATTGAGTTTTAAACAAACACTGAAATGCTACCACTCAGTTTCACTTTAGGTTTATCTGAATCAGTGCTATTGATGTGACCTTCTCTAATGGAAAGCAGAAAGTGTATAGTGTGCTTGACAACACACCACTGGATCTGTGTCTGGTGTGGTTGGATTCCATGCCAGGTCTGGACACGGTATCTGACAGGATTCACAAAAGGAGCCAGAAGAGGATTCCCTCCTTTGAGTTTGAGAAAGGAAAGCAGGCAGGCAGGGAGGGAGGCAGAGAGACATGCCAGAGCAGTGGGCTGTGGGCCACCCAGACAGTGGCCTGCTGTCCCTTGTTCATCCTGGAGGGACAAAGCCAACATAGGGACAGAGAGATGGGGTGGGAGGGCACAGCTGTCACTCAGCTTCTTTTTCCGGAATCTGAAGCTCTGGCAGGAGATCTCTGAGACACAGAGCGAGAGCGAGAGAGCGAGAGAGAGAGAGAGAGAGAGAGAGAGAGAGAGAGAGAGAGGCTGACTGAAGTGTCACACCGGCCGGATCTGAAGCCCCCTATCTCACGGTCATGTCTATGGCTCTGATCATGTCCACCTGGGGGATGGAATGTGATATTAGTGTAATTGATTATACACAGACAGCTCAGATTGTAATGATATCACCTTGTCATTTTTTAAAGGGTATGTTTGTGTGCTTGTATCATCATTGTAGCAGGTGCTGATTTGTTTTTGAGGCCTGCCTGCCAGCCAACTCTCTTGGACGACACACAAAATATATGGATGATGACGACATTGCCTTTGTCATAGTTGTCATAGCGTTTTCAAAGGCTCAGATATCACACAGCCAGGGCTTTGAGGTCCCCTCCACTGGCTGTGCGTCTATGTATAACATGATGTATGTATAGCGTCACAGCGATGTCATGGTGTCACAACGTATCTCTATCAGGTCTGGGAAATGGAGACATGGTTAGGGAAGACTTTTCCTCTGCTCTTTTTTTTCCAATTGACTCCCCCCCCCCCCCCCCCCCCCCCCAACCCCCGGTCGGAAATCCAACTCTGTTCTTTTAACAGGCGTCAGGTCAGGTGGTAAATGCTAGATGTCCTTAAATCTCATCTGTCCTATTTTATCGGCCTGTTGATTTAGGTTATTCTGAGGATTTCAACTCAAATGAACTCCAAGACCTTATTTCACCCTGTTAATTGAGTGACAATTGAGAAATAACAGCAGCTGATCAATTCAATTAAATATTGTCATTAGCGCTCATATTAATTAATTTCCCCAGTGCAGAATAGTCTGTTTCTAATTCTTACAGGTCAATTGACTCCTTTGTTTTCAATATTATTTTCCTTACATAGTCTCGTCATCTACAGTATTTCACCAGACAAACTACACCATGTTAGAAATTGTATTTCTATGCAATACTCAAGATAAAATAGCATTATTACATGTCTTGAGGGTAACAGTGTCAGAGCTGAAACCAGAAGCTGTCAGATAGGCTGCCAGTCTGGATGCCAGAGCGATAGTCTTTTTGTTGCTGACTATGTTCATACGATAATCCTATCTGACACACAATACAGGCTCACTAAGCTCAATATCAGCTTTGTGTAAACTGGGCAGCCTGCCTAGGAACACGTGCCTTTCTGAACAGAAACACTCCTTCAGATTCTGTGGGTTTGAGGAGATATGAGCAGAAAGGTATACAGGTTTTATAAATCAAGTTTCTCCCTTGATAAGTGATTATTATACTTTATGTGATGGACTGAGGTGTGACTAATGTGCCATGTAGCATTTTGTTTATGTGCACTGTACGTTATAGGTACAAGTGACGGACGAACGTCAACAGTCATTGCACTTCCATTTTACATTTCAAAGATGCTCAAGAAGTGTTTGATATTTCCACTCAGGCTAAACGAAAGTACACTGAATCAAACACTCAAATCTTCTTTGGAAGTTAACTGGCTCATCTTGTCTATCAATTGGCCACATGCACACTCATCAAGCGTGGTGGAATTTGGGGCAGGCAAAGACAAACATGATGAATGCTTCCTGTATTTTTAGCCGGAGCTGTCAGAAACATGAGCATGGTCAAGGATAGACACCGTTAGGTGCTAGGGGCTCCTATGTCAAACTGGGACTCCATGGCTACTATACTATACATTTGGGGGATGGCTGGGGTGGGAGGGTGGCGGGTTCTGGTGTGTGTGTGTGTGTGTGTGTGTGTGTGTGTGTGTGTGTGTGTGTGTGTGTGTGTGTGTGTGTGTGTGTGTGTGTGTGTGTGTGTGTGTGTGTGTGTGTGTGATTTACGTGAACAAGTGAAACGATCCAATTGAATCAATCCCCCCCAAAAATTAACTAGTTGGTATCAGTTCAATTCAATCCACCGTCATTGACATCCAGGCTTGGCGGAGTGTGGTTTGTCCCTGGCCCTGTTGTGTCTCGGTTATGGCCCGGCGTGCCATGTTGACATGTGGGTTTGAGGAAGTGGCCCCATCTCCTCCCTCCAGTGTTTTCATTCTCCCCAGTCACATAGCAGAACGCCCACAGCTCCTTTCTCCCGCAGCCAGGCAAAACCAACCCCAATGTAGGCTCATTGTATGAATGAACCAGATGCTCCATGCTCTTGTCCTCCATAAAGCCTAGTGAGAGTTTATTTCTTTAGTTAGCCTCCTCTCACAGGTTCTCTGTCACCCCTCAGAGGATTGGTTCTGCTTCCTTTCCTTAGTGTTCTGTTATGTAGGTGTTCATATCCAAAGGGTCTTTTCTCCGCATTGATCTACCAAATCCTCGACTCTGGTGCTGCAACCATCATGCTACAAGAGTGCGTTAATAATGATATGAATAACACATAATAATACATTGAATTTAGAGCACCTTTCAAAGACCCCAAGGACACAACAGGGTTAATAATATCAAGGGTATTTACTTCTTGACACGGACCTAACCAAATCCACCACCGTATGTTGGCAACTAGTGCTAGTGCTAACACTAGCACTCCTCTGCTAGAGGGAGATCAATGGTTAATATCACACAGCCTTTTCTCAGTCTACCTAACCAAATCCACCACCGTATGTTGGCAACCACTATGCTACTAGGCTAACACTAGCACTCCTCTGCTAGAGGGAGATCAATGGTTAATATCACACAGCCTTTTCTCAGTCTACCTAACCAAATCCACCACCGTATGTTGGCAACCACTATGCTACTAGGCTAACACTAGCACTCCTCTGCTAGAGGGAGATCAATGGTTAATATCACACAGCCTTTTCTCAGTCTACCTAACCAAATCCACCACTGTATGTTGGCAACCACTATGCTACTAGGCTAACACTAGCACTCCTCTGCTAGAGGGAGATCAATGGTTAATATCACACGGCCTTTTCTCAGTCTATCTACCAAATCCTCAACTCTGGTGCTACAACCATAGAAATAGAGTGATATTCTGATGACCACAACCACCATGGAGCTACACTAAAGGAAGTGAAGGGTTAATATGAAAGGGTCTTATCTTGACATTGACCTACTTCCTCCATGGCTGCTCAGAGTTAGACTCAGGGGTCAGGTTAATAACAGGCTAATAAGGCCTTTCTGCCACTGTGACCAGCGGTGCAAAACCGACCAACACCTCTCTAACCTCCTCGGCTCTCTGAATCCACTAAGCTCTGGCCAATCAGACACAAGGTGAAGGGTCCTCCTAGGGCCTGTCAGAGAGGGGATAAGCCAAGGCGTTTGGACGTTTGGCCACAGTTATTAAAAAGAAGCCTGGGATTAAGATTTAAGCATTAAGAAAGCTACTGGATAAGTAAGTAACTCCTTCTGTCCAGAGTGGCCCATGTCAAGCGGCGAGTGGAATACTTTCTTTTGAAGGATAAAAGAGTCATGAGATAGTATGGATTAAGGGCAGAGGAAGCAATGTATAGTCAATGGTGATCAGTGCCAGGTGACTACGAGCTTCAGACCTGGGTTCAAATACTGTTTGATATCTTATTTAATACCTTATAAAAAAAGGGGGGGGGGGTTGTACTTTTGGGACTATTATATTGGTCCCATTGCGTCAGGTAAGCTTAATAGAGACCAGGCAACATATTTGAAATGATTTAGAATAGTATTTGAACCCAGGTCTGGTTCATATGTGTGTTTTATGGCACCTGTTCTCTTCATGGGGCCTAATGAGGTAGATACACTTCAAGCTGAGAAAAATGACCTAGATATGAAGTCTTAATCGCTTGAAATCTGAGGTTTTACAGAGGATCCTGTCCAGGTGTGAGGACAAATGTGAGCTACTTTCACAATACTAAGGTTTAACACCAAGGGGTAAAAGGTCTATTTTAAGCCTATAGACATGAAGTAGACATGAAGTTACCCTTGTCCCTCAGAGGTGCTGCTGGTGCTTAAAGGGATAACGCCGGTGCTTAAAGGGATAGGGCTGATGCTTAAAGGATATGGCTGGGGCTGCCATGTCAGTGAGTCACCAGGAGTAATGGAGCCTCTCTCTGCACCTCACCTTTAACCCCTCTGCTAATACTGTTCTGTTTGGGTCAGAGGTGTGTGTGTGTGTGTGTGTGTGTGTGTGTGTGTGTGTGTGTGTGTGTGTGTGTGTGTGTGTGTGTGTGTGTGTGTGTGTGTGTGTGTGTGTGTGTGTGTGTGTGTGTGTGTGTGTGTGTGTGTGAGTGTGAGTGTGAGTGTGAGTGAGAGAGAGAGAGAGAGAGACAGAGACAGAGACAGAGACAGAGACAGAGACAGAGACAGAGACAGACATTCCCTTGAACAGACTGTCACTTACAGTATCTATCTGAGTCACTGTCAGCAAGTGATCCATTAAAAACTGGTCTCTCTGTCCTGTTTTGGCCCATTCCCCGAGACTGGTAAGAAGGTAAGAGTCTAGCCAGGGGCAGGCAACCCTGCCAAAGGAGCCAGGAAACTGACACACATATCTGGGTGAGGAGGTGAGAAACCCTAGCCAGGCATTGACTGAGAGTGGGGGGGGGAGAGAGAGAGAGAGAACAATGGAGTGAGAGGGGAAATTAGAAACAAGGCATCACTCAAGACTCCTGTGATGGAGGATTTGGGGGTAAGCCCTGACATTAAGTTATCAAGTTATCCTTCACAATTTAAAATATCTGTCTTTTGTCATAGGGCTCAATGAGTTTACAAAAACTGATGTCAAAGTTTCGACTTCCAGGTGGAAACAAGCTGAAGCCGCAGCCATTCCGGCTCAACTGGTCGTGGATCAGCCTGGAGAAGGAGTACTATCTGGTGGATGAGGACGCCAAATTCCTGGAGGTGACGCTCAGACGCAGGGGATACCTGGGAGAGACATCCTTCGTCAGTGAGTATTGGAAGTCTTACACAGTATTTACCACAGATCTACAGCAGCCTTTACCTAAACAGATAAATACAATGACTAAAATGGGACCCATAGCAATATTTACCTCTAGACATAGATATAGAATGACTAGACTGGGTCCTATAGGAGTATTTAACTCTAAACATTGATATAGAATGACTAGAAGGGTCCCTATAGCTGTATTTACCTATAAACATAGATATAAAATGACAAAAATGGACCCTATAGCAGTATTTACTTCTTGACCTAGAAATACAATGACTAGAATGGGACATGTGAAGTGTTCCAAAAAGAATGTTTTCACATGATTTCACATGTGAAATTTTACGTGAAATTGTGATTTTCCACATGTGAAACCATGTGTTTTTTATGTAAGGGAACATAGATATAGAATGACTAGAATGAGGACCCATTAGCAGTGTTTACCTCTAACATAGAAATAGAATGAATACAATGGGTACAGGGCTCCTCAGTCATTTTACAGAATACTAATGGGTACACTCAATATGGCTGACATGGAGATTCTATGTCTATGGTACTGAATGTCTTGAACAGGATTTACATCAGATCTATAGTATTTTGGTTTGATTTTGGATTTATTAGGATCCCCATTAGTCGATGCCAAGGGCATACACTCTTTGAAAAAAGGTGCTATCTAGAACCATAAAGGGTTATTCGGCTGTCCCAACCCTTTTTATTGCAGGTAGGAAACCCTTTTGGTGCCAGGTAGAACCCTTTTGGTTCTCTTATAGGGACAGCTGAAGAACCCTTTTGGAACCCTTTTTCTAAGAGTGTACCATGGTAGATCCTGTTGGAACTGGTTTGCACTTTGTTGGTTCATCCCCCAAGTGACATATCTGAGTTAGTACATTTCTCCCATTGTTTTCTCTGCTTGCCATTCAGATAAAGGTAGTTTTAAAGGTAGTTTTAAATTGTAAATATTTCAATCACCCACCACCATCAACTCTGACTAGGGGTACTTCGAAAAGATGTAAATGTCAGTGGAGAGACTATTCAGAAAGCAGGACCTATTAAACTGTCATTGTGTTAAAAGACTGATTGGCCCTTTAAGGGTCTTCATTGAGTGTATTTGTCTGTTATTACCCTGCCATTAGAAGAAGCCTAAGAATAAAACAGACCCCCTGGTTATCAATCTGCCCTGTGTGTGTTCCTGTTTGACTGATGACCCATTTCCTGTCTCGCTGGTAAAAAACCTTGTTTGATTGAGGGGTCAGATAGCCCTTCCTCATAGAGGTCACCAGGTAACGTCAACATGCTTGTCTGTTTGGCTACATCCAACACACAAGCTTTTATACATAGGCTCCTATATTTACAGTTGTTTTTTTACGACACAGTAGTGAGCAAATATGAACAAAGACAGACAATGAGAGCTAACCAGGCAACAACAGTCTGTAAATCACAGTCAACCTTCAGTCAACTCACATCCTCTGAGGCCCTGCAAACTACACAGTGCTACGTGCCATTATTATAAAGCTATTCAGTTCAATTAGGTTCAGTTCAACTCAATTCAGTTCAGCTCAGCTTACCTCAGCTAAATTACAATTAAATGTAATTAAATTAGGTTCTATTTAGTTCAGTTCGATATGGTTCTATTCAGGCATCACCACCAAGGATGGCACTGCGGAGAAGGACAAGGACTTCCGGGGCAAGGCCCAGAAGCAGGTCCAGTTCAACCCAGGCCAGACAGTGGCCACCTGGAGGGTGAAGATATTCACGGACCAGGAGTTTGAGACCAGCGAGACCTTTGAGATCCAGCTGTCGGAGCCTGTCATGGCCGTGCTGGAGTACCCCGATACAGCCACTGTGGAGATAGTGGACCCTGGTGATGGTAAGAATGAACGGCCTTATCTGCAGATTGTCTGTTTGATTTGCCCTCCGACATGAAGTCCTTTATGAATAGTAGACAGGCTTTAAGTCAATTGGAAAGGCTACATTCATTTACATGGATTGACACAGTAAAAATTATAATTGTATCCTTCATTTAAGATCCCCGAATCAGATCATGATTATTGTTACATTGTTGGGCAATTTGATGACCGCAGCAAATATGCATGGATCAAATAAGTACAGACTCACCTGGGCTTGTAAACTCTTCTTCTCTTGTTCTCTTTGGCCTATCCTCTGTGTTTCTCCCATAGAGATCCTATTAAATTACTATTCTAATTCTGAATTCTATGGTTTCTCCCTCTTTCCTCTGCAGAGTCCACGGTGTTCATCCCCCAGGCAGAGTATAAGATAGAGGAGGACATTGGGGAGCTGCTGGTGCCTGTTCGCCGCTCTGGAGACCTCAGCCAGGAACTCATGGTTGTCTGCTACACCCAGCAAGGTGAATACAGTCAAATATATCATTCAAATACATAGGTTTTTACAAAGATTAAATGCATGAATAAAATACACATAGATATACAGTGCATTCTTAAAGTATTCAGACCCCTTCCCTTTTTCCACATTTTGTTAAGTTACAACCTTATTCTAAAATGGATCAAAAATATTATTGTAAAAAATGTAAAACAGAAATACCTTATTTACATAAGTATTCAGACCCTTTGCTATGAGACTCGAAATTGAGCTCAAGTGCATCCTGTTTCCATTGATCATCTTTGAGATGTTTCTACAACTTGATTGGAGTGCAGTTGTGGTAGATTCAATTGATTAGACATGATTTGGAAAGGCGCACACCTGTCAATATAAGTTCCCACAGAAGACAGTGCACCTCAAATCAAAACCCAAGCCATGAGGTCGAAGGAATTGTCCGTAGAGCTCCGAGACAGGATTGTGTCGAAGCACAGAGCTGGGGAAGGGTACCCAAGAACACAGTGGCCTCCATCATTCTTAAATGGAAGAAGTTTGTAACCACCAAGACTGAGCAATCGGGGGAGAAGGGCCTTGGTCAGAATCCAATGGTCACTCTGACAGAGTTCCAGAAGGACAACCATCTCTGCAGCACTTTATGGTAGAGTGGCCAGACATAAGCCACTCCTCAGTAAAAGGCACATGATAGCCCTCTTGGAGTTTGCCACAAGGCACCTAAGGAACTCTCAGACCATGAGAAAAAAGATTCTCTGGTCTGATGAAACCAAGAGTGAACTCTTTGGCCTGAATGCCAAGCATCCCCTCTGGAAGAGACCTGGCACCATCCCTATGGTGAAGCATGGTGGTGGCAGCATCATGCTGTGGGGATGTTTTTCAGCGGCAGGGACTGGGAGCTTAGTCAGGATCGAGAGAAAGATGAACGGAGCAAAGTACAGAGCACTCAGGACCTCAGACTGGGGCGAAGGTTCCCCTTCCAACAAGACAACGACCTAAGCACACAGCCAAGACAACGCAGGAGTGGCTTTGGGCCAAGTCTCTGAATGTCCTTGAGTGTCCCAGCCAGAGCCCGAACTTGAACCCGATCGAACATCTCTGGAGAGATCTGAAAATAGCTGTGTAGCGACGCTCCCCATCCAACCAGACAGAGCTTGAGAGGATCTGCAGAGAAGAATGGGACAAACTCCCTAAATATAGGTGTGCCAAGCTTGTAGCATCATACCCAAGAAGACTCAATGCTGTAAAGGTGCTTCAACAAAGTACTGAGTAAAGGGTAAGAAAACCTGTGTAAATGTGATATTTCAGTTTTTGCTTTGTCATTATGGGGTATTGTGTGTAGATTGATGAGGGGGAAAAACGATTTGATCCATTTTAGAATAAGGCTGTAACATAACAAAATGTGGAAAAAGTCAAGGGGTCTGAATACTTTCCGAATGCACTGTAGATATATTGTAACATAAAACTACTCTCCTTCCCCCACAACTGCCTGTCATTCTTCTATTGACCCTTAACCATTGACCCCTGAACTCCTTTTCCCAACAGCCAGTGCGACGGGCACCATCCCCAGCACGGTCCTCTCCTACAGCGACTACATCACGCGTCCCGAGGACCACACCAGCGTGCTCCGCTTCGACAAGGACCAGAGGGAGAAGCCCTGCCGCATCATCATCATCGACGATTCGCTCTACGAGGAGGAAGAGAGCTTCAACGTAACCCTCAGCATGCCCATGGGGGGCCAGGTGGGAGCCACCTTCCCCAGCGCGAAGGTCACCATCCTGGCCGACAGCGACGACGGTGAGTGGGTTTGTTGGGCGTATGGTGGGTGGTGGCATCTATAGTCACCTGTTGAATACAGAGGTCAATCAATTGTCATGAAACCCTACTTGAAACTTGAAACCCTAGTTCAAATAGTTCAACACACAGGTTCAAGTCAACTTAAATGCTACTCGTCAATGGCAACAGACTCAATGATTCCTGACCCTTTACTATATTGACTATAAAGGAAACTCTACCAGTATCAGAATTACTTCCTATTCGACCCCCCAGTCTCTTGGGTTCAGTGAACAGGGGTACACTCTTTAAAAAAAAGTGTGATCTAGAACCTAAAAGGGTTCTTCGGCTGTCCCCATAGGATAACCCTTCAATAAAAAAAGTTTGGTTCCGGGTAGAACTCTTTTGGGTTCCCCTTCCACAGCGGGTTCTACCTAGAACCAAAAAGGTTTATCCTATGGGGCCAGCAGAGTAACCCTTTATGAACCCTGTTTTAAAAGATAAACAAATGAAGTGTTTCAAAGGTGCTCCTTTCAGCTTTTCTCCATGATTTCCTGGGTCTTCCTATGGGCCACTCCTAATGATATGACTTCCTGGGACTTCCTATGGGCCACTCCTAATGATATGACTTCCTGGGTCTTCCTATGGGCCACTCCTAATGATATGACTTCCTGGGACTTCCTATGGGCCACTCCTAATGATATGACTTCCTGGGACTTCCTATGGGCCACTCCTAATGATATGACTTCCTGGGTCTTCCTATGGGCCACTCCTAATGATATGACTTCCTGGGACTTCCTATGGGCCACTCCTAATGCTATGACTTCCTGGGTCTTCCTATGGGCCACTCCTAATGATATGACTTCCTGGGACTTCCTATGGGCCACTCCTAATGATATGACTTCCTGGGACTTCCTATTGGCCACTCCTAATGATATGACTTCCTTGGTCTTCCTATGGGCCACTCCTAATGATATGACTTCCTGGGACTTCCTATGGGCCACTCCTAATGATATGACTTCCTGGGACTTCCTATTGGCCACTCCTAATGATATGACTTCCTGGGACTTCCTATTGGCCACTCCTAATGATATGACTTCCTGGGACTTCCTATTGGCCACTCCTAATGATATGACTTCCTGGGACTTCCTATTGGCCACTCCTAATGATATGACTTCCTGGGACTTCCTATTGGCCACTCCTAATGATATGATTTCCTCTATGTTTGTTATGGGGGCTTAACTGTTGCCCGAGACACTTTGATGTGCCCAGTTACAATTTACAAGTGTACAAGTGTGTGTGTCTTTGTCTCTGGGTTTTTGTGTGTCAGTCTCTGTCTGTGCTGTGTGTTGTGTGTCAGTGTGCACCTGTGATGCCTTAGCAACCAAACCCTTTCATCCACATTGATTTATGATCATTTGATCTCCCAGCAGTTGTCTAATATTCAACACAGTGGCTGAAAACACAGAGTCGTGCAACTAGATACAACACTATTGAACTGATAACAGGGTCATTACTTTTCACTGACGATAGACACGTATCAATAGCATTACTTTGCTTCACACTTTGTTCTCCTGTTAGTGAGGTAGAATAAAGGAACAATTGATGCAGCCATGCCAGAAGCACTAAGGTAAAGAGGAAAGACAGGAGACTGAAAGAGAGAGAGAGAGAGCTGGTGCCAAACAGTAGATGAAAGGAGAGAGGAGAGGCAGGAAAGATGTGGTTAGAAGTTGGTTTATCAACAACAAAAAACAACTGAGCCACATAGGAACTACAGTAGGGCTTGTGAGAGCATGTAGACTGTAGGACAAAGCCTAGTGAAGCCTCTTTGGTGAGAGTGTTACCATCAACACCATAACTCAGAGGCCAGGTGCTGAGGATCCTCCAGCCACCATCAACACCATAACTCAGAGGCCAGGTGCTGAGGATCCTCCAGCCACCGTCAAAACCATAACTCAGAGGCCAGGTGCTGAGGATCCTCCAGCCACCGTCAAAACCATAACTCAGAGGCCAGGTGCTGAAGATCCTCCAGCAACCATCAACATCATAACTCAGAGGCCAGGTGCTGAGGATCCTCCAGCCACCGTCAACACCATAACTCAGAGGCCGGGTGCTGAGGATCCTCCAGCCATCATCAAAACCGTAACTCAGAGGCCGGGTGCTGGGGATCCTCCAGCCACCATCAACACCATAACTCAGAGGCCGAGTGCTGGGGATCCACCAGCCACCATCAACACCATAACTCAGAGGCCGAGTGCTGGGGATCCACCAGCCACCGTCAACACCATAACTCAGAGGCCGGGTGCTGAGGATCCTCCAGCCACCATCAACACCATAACTCAGAGGCCAGGTGCTGGGGATCCTCCAGCCACCGTCAACACCATAACTCAGAGGCCAGGTGCTGAGGATCCTCCAGCCACCATCAACACCATAACTCAGAGGCCAGGTGCTGAGGATCCTCCAGCCACCGTCAAAACCATAACTCAGAGGCCAGGTGCTGAAGATCCTCCAGCAACCATCAACATCATAACTCAGAGGCCAGGTGCTGAGGATCCTCCAGCCACCGTCAACACCATAACTCAGAGGCCGGGTGCTGAGGATCCTCCAGCCATCATCAAAACCGTAACTCAGAGGCCGGGTGCTGGGGATCCTCCAGCCACCATCAACACCATAACTCAGAGGCCGGGTGCTGGGGATCCTCCAGCCACCGTCAACACCATAACTCAGAGGCCGGGTGCTGAGGATCCTCCAGCCACCATCAACACCATAACTCAGAGGCCAGGTGCTGGGGATCCTCCAGCCACCGTCAACACCATAACTCAGAGGCCAGGTGCTGAGGATCCTCCAGCCACCATCAACACCATAACTCAGAGGCCAGGTGCTGAGGATCCTATAGCCACCATCAAAACCATAACTCAGAGGCCAGGTGCTGAAGATCCTCCAGCAACCATCAACATCATAACTCAGAGGCCAGGTGCTGAGGATCCTCCAGCCACCGTCAACACCATAACTCAGAGGCCGGGTGCTGAGGATCCTCCAGCCATCATCAAAACCGTAACTCAGAGGCCGGGTGCTGGGGATCCTCCAGCCACCATCAACACCATAACTCAGAGGCCAGGTGCTGAGGAACCTCCAGCCACCGTCAACACCATAACTCAGAGGCCGGGTGCTGGGGATCCTCCAGCCACCATCAACCCCATAACTCAGAGGCCGGGTGCTGGGGATCCTCCAGCCACCGTCAACACCATAACTCAGAGGCCAGGTGCTGAGGATCCTCCAGCCACCATCAACACCATAACTCAGAGGCCGGGTGCTGGGGATCCTCCAGCCACCATCAACACCATAACTCAGAGGCCAGGTGCTGGGGATCCTCCAAGTACCATCAACACCATAACTCAGAGGCCGGGTGCTGGGGATCCTCCAGCCATCATCAACACCATAACTCAGAGGCCGGGTGCTGGGGATCCTCCAGCCATCATCAACACCATAACTCAGAGGCCGGGTGCTGGGGATCCTCCAGCCCGGGTGATGCCCTTCTTTACTGTAACCACTGGTCTCTATGTGTAATCTATTCCACTACAGGTCCACTCATGGATGGTACCATTCCCCAAAGCCGCACACAGACAGACAGTGGCACACAAACACACTCAACCCAAGACAAAAGCACCTCTCCCCACATGTTTGTCTTGACTCCCCTCTCTTTGCCGGGTCTTTCCCCTCCTCCCTGCTCCCTCCTCTCGCTCTACCCCTGACTACACACTCCAGCTGTTCTATCCTATACTTCTAGTAACAGGTGGTAGAACTGGGAAGAGAGAAAATAGAATCGAACAGAAACTCCACTCTTAACTACACTGGACAACCCTCTGTCATGACACATAAAACAGCTCTCTGAACGTGTTTTGTTCTGAGACACTCCTCCAACTCCACCGTTCAGTGGAGCTGCGGGAAAACAGAGGGCTTCCCTTTGTGTTGCAGGGGCCAAGAGGCAGGTGGGGAAACAGGGGGAAACAGGGGTTTGTGGGAGAGGAATGTCAAATGACAGGCATGTTTTTCCTCCGGCTCCTGTTTGATGGCGTTCAGCCTCCATTTTTGTTTTATTTGTGTAGCTGTTATCTGAGATGGGGGTGATGGTTTGTTTACAACTTCAAGGACGCTCTGGAAGTTAAAAAAAACAAACATATTAGGATATCATATCGACATAAATGTTCCCTCTTTTCATTTGCATGTACGTCAAATATCACCCGTAGGCTTTAGATGAGAAAGAGGAGATGTGTTTGTTTGTTACACAGGTAAACCAAGAAACACGTTCAATGGAGATTTAATCCAGGACCAGTCTTAAGGGTCCAATGCAGCCGTTTTTATCTCAAAATCAAATCATTACTGGGTAAGAATGAATTACCTCACTGTGGTTGTTTTAAATTAAAATGGGCAAAAATACACAAACATTACTTCTTAGCAAAGGGTAATTTCTCAAGCAGTAACTTTTCTAGGAATGTCTGGGAGTGGTCTGAGTGGGAAGGGGAAAACTGAAAATGAGCCATTACTGGTAGAGAGGAAGAGAAATCTCTTTCTTATTACCACATGGTGATGTCACCATGGAAGGCCAAAACTCCATCCCACCAAAACAGGCGGCCTTTTCAAACAGCTCTTACACTAACAGCTATTTCACAGTATTATTCCAAACACAAAGTGTGGAAATATATATAAAACAAAAATCAGCCTTTAAGCTGTGTCTGGGAAACTGCCCCTTAGAAAGTGATTTACTTTCTGAATCTGAGGCCACTCTGACTGAATGAGTCATTTATCTCTCTTTAGTTGTCTCTCTGAGCCGTTCCTCTTCCTCTCCTCTGCACTTCTCTCCTCCTCTCCTTCCTCTCTCCCACCCTTCAGAGCTAATTTATTTCACTAACTGGTTTATTCTAATGACAGACACACTCACAGTCAGGGCTACACTCCCCACTTCCTCCCCTGTAATTTGGAGTACAATGGAAACGTTATGTCTAAGTAATCAGCGTGCATTCCCAGACATGATCTCCAGGCGACAAGAGGAGATGTCTTCTCAATGTAAAGATCCATTCCTCCATTGTGCCACAAACTTCTTGGTGGGTCCTGAAATCTAAAGTGACAACACTGTGTGCACGTGTGTGTGTGTGTGTGTGTGTGTGTGTGTGTGTGTGTGTGTGTGTGTGTGTGTGTGTGTGTGTGTGTGTGCACGTGTGTGCACGTGTGTGTGTGTGTGTGTGTGTGTGTGTGTGTGTGTGTGTGCACGTGTGTGCACGTGTGTGCACGTGTGTGTGTGTGTGTGTGTGTGTGTGTGTGTGTGTGTGTGTGTGTGTGTGTGTGTGTGTGTGTGTGTGTGTGTGTGTGTGTGTGTGTGTGTGTGTGTGTGTGTGTGTGTGCGTGTAAACCCATCTTCCAGGCTGAGTAAACCTGTGGTTGGGACCCCGGCCAGCATTAGGCTTCATTGTTATTAGTCTGGCTCTTCCTTTCTCAGTGATCCTTTAGGGATTGCCATGTCTCCTTCCCCCTAACCAGCCGCCCCTGGTACTAAACAGTGTCTCTGGTGATTGAGAGGCATTGAGAGTAAGCCAAGTTTCAGCGGGTCAGCGGTGGTTTTCTGAATGTGGCAGTACAAGCCCTAGTCTAAAAACATCTCTAGACCACCTCTTAAAATCCTCTTCACCTAACAGTCAGTTAAATGTGTACATACTTCCTATTCTCCATGTCTTACTTTTTCTATTTTATCCAGCTATAGACTAAATAATCATGAGTGTCACAATATTGTATCTGCCCCTTATAGAAATGGCAGAAAGCTCAATTATAGATCAACCTCATTAGTGGATGTACAGTAGACAGCAGTAGCTTGTCAGTGATGATCAGTCTGGCTGTTATAGAGGGGTGTACAGTAGACAGCGGTAGCTTGTCAGTGATGATCAGTCTGGCTGTTATAGAGGGGTGTACAGTAGACAGCGGTAGCTTGTCAGTGATGATCAGTCTGGCTGTTATAGAGGGGTGTACAGTAGACAGCAGTAGCTTGTCAGTGATGATGAGTCTGGCTGTTATAGAGGGGTGTACAGTAGACAGCAGTAGCTTGTCAGTGATGATGAGTCTGGCTGTTATAGAGGGGTGTATAGTAGACAGCGGTAGCTTGTCAGTGATGATGAGTCTGGCTGTTATAGAGGGGTGGACAGTAGACAGCAGTAGCTTGTCAGTGATGATGAGTCTGGCTGTTATAGAGGGGTGGACAGTAGACAGCAGTAGCTTGTCAGTGATGATGAGTCTGGCTGTTATAGAGGGGTGTACAGTAGACAGCGGTAGCTTGTCAGTGATGATGAGTCTGGCTGTTATAGAGGGGTGGACAGTAGACAGCGGTAGCTTGTCAGTGATGATCAGTCTGGCTGTTATAGAGGGGTGGACAGTAGACAGCAGTAGCTTGTCAGTGATGATGAGTCTGCCTGTTATAGAGGGGTGGACAGTAGACAGCGTTAGCTTGTCAGTGATGATCAGTCTGGCTGTTATAGAGGGGTGTACAGTAGACAGCGGTAGATTGTCAGTGATGATCAGTCTGGCTGTTATAGAGGGGTGTAGAGAGATTAATCCGCTGTGTGTTCCAAAGATATGCATTCCTTCCCTCTAGTCTATTACTCAGAGAGGGAGAGGTAGAGAGATCCTCCTGTCTGTGCTGCCTCCCCCGACTCCTCCCTCTTATCAGTGCTACTGTCATCAGACAAGGTGGACATCCCATCCCTCTTCTCCCCCCAACTCATCCCCCTTTCACTTATCCCCCATTTCTACCTGGCTTTTCAGGTGTGCACTGTAGACCTCTGGCACTGAGTTCAGACAACACTGTCTGGCCTCGATGAGGGGAGGATGATGAAGGGATGAGTGGGGTGACAGGTCTCTTCCTGGAAAGAGAGGGAAAGAGGGGGATGACCCCGTCAGCCGTACCAACTGTATCTGACAAGCAGAGTTCAGACCAGAAATGTGGATTATCCCATGACAGCTTCTTCCCCAAAGACATCCTTAATCAAAACCACATTTTTGTAACTTAATGTTCATATCTGTAAGATGTAATATACTGACCTGACCTCTCTCTCTCTCCCCTCCCTCCCCCATCTCTCTCTTTCTCCCTCTAACCCACAGAGCCCTCTCTGTATTTCGGAGAACTAG
The DNA here is from genome assembly GCF_002021735.2 of Oncorhynchus kisutch. NCBI lineage: Eukaryota > Metazoa > Chordata > Actinopteri > Salmoniformes > Salmonidae > Oncorhynchus > Oncorhynchus kisutch. Next base: position 1,571,163 of record NC_034180.2, on the reverse strand, counting down.
ATTACATTGTGGATGAGAGTTCAGGCTATGTGGAGGTCAGGGTCTGGAGGACTGGCACTGACCTCTCCAAGACGGCCACAGTGACCGTCCGCTCCAGGAAGAGTGACCCCATCTCTGCTGAAGGTCAGAAGAAGAAAGTGAATGTTAGATCTATTATTCCTATCCTCTTTGTGGTGTAGCGTTTCCAGAATACAGTGCCTTGCAAAAGTATTCATCCCCCCCCTAGCGTTTTTCCTATTTTGTTGCATTACAACCTGTAATTTAAATGTAATGTAATGGACATACACAAAATAGTCCAAATTGGTGAAATGAAATTGAAAAATAAGAATATATACTGTATATTCACCCCCTTTGCTACGAAGCCCCTGAAGAAGATCTGGTGCAACCAATTACCTTCAGAAGTCACATAATTAGTTAAATAAAGTCCACCTGTGTACAATCTAAGTGTCACATGATCTCAGTATATTTACACCTGTTCTTAGTGGTGTTGCAGGCCCCAGAGTCTGTAGCACCACCAAGCAAGCATCACCATTAAGACCAAGGAGCTATCCAAACAGGTCAGGGATAAAGTTGTGGAGAAGTACAGATCAGGGTTGGGTTATAAAAAAATATCCGAAACTTGAACATCCACGGAGCACCATTAAATCCATTATTCAAAAATGGAGAGAATATGGCACTACAACAAACCTGTCAAGAGAAGGCCGCCCACCAAAACTCACGGACTAGGCAAGGAGGGCATTAATCAGAGAGGCAACAAAGAGACCAAAGATAACCCTGAAGGAGCTGCAAAGCTCCACAGCGGAGATTGGAATGTCTGTCCACTTCAAGCCGTACACTCCACAGAGCTGGGCTTTTACGGAAGAGTGGCCAGAAAAAAGCCATTGCTTAAAGAAAGAAATAAGCAAACACGTTTGGTGTTTGCAAAAGGCATGTGGGAGACTCCACAAACATATGGAAGAAGGTACTCTGGTCAGATGAGAATAAAATTTCACTTTTTGGCCATCAAGGAAAATGCTATGTCTAGCGCAAACCCAACACCTCTCATAACCCAGAGAACATCATCCCCACAGTGAAGCATGGTGGTGGCAGCATCATGCTTTGGGAATGTTTTTCATCGACAGGGACTGGGAAACTGGTCAAAATTGAAGGAATGATGGATGGCGCTAAATACAGGGAAATTCGTGAGGGAAACCTGTTTCAGTCTTCCAGAGATTTGAGACTGGGACGGAGGTTCACCTTCCAGCAGGACAATGACCCTAAGCATACTGCTAAAGCAACACTTGAGTGGTTTAAGGGGAAACATGGAAATGTCTTGGAATGGCCTAGTCAAAGCCCAGACCTCAATCCAATTGAGAATCTGTGGTATGACTTAAAGATTGCGGAACCCATGCAACTTGAAGGAGCTGGAGCAGTTTTGCCTTGAAGAATGGGCAAAATCCCAGTGGCTAGATGTGCCAAGCTTATCGAGACATACCCCAAGAGACTTGCAGCTGTAATTGCTGCAAAAGGTGGCTCTACAAAGTATTGCCTTTGGGGGGGTGAATAGTTATGCACACTCAAGTTTTCATTTTTTTTGTCTTATTTCTTGTTTGTTTCATAATTAAACATATTTTGTATCTTCAAAGTGGTAGGCATGTTGTGTAAATCAAATGATACAACCCCCCCCCCCCCCCCAAATCTATTTTAATCCTAGGTTGTAAGGCAACAAAATAGGAAAAATGGCAAGGGGGGTGAATTCTTTCGCAAGCCACTGTATGTGTCACAGTATTTACAATTCCCCTGGAGCCCCTCAATCTCTGTTTTCACATTATTCACAATCTCTCTATCAGTGCAATTACACAGAATTCCCAATCGTTCCTAATATTTCTCAAACATTCCGGTGTCATCTCTTTCTCTGTTATGGTAGTATTCCAATGCCCTTACTGGCTCTCTCTCCATAAAGATATATGTGTAATGTTCTATTTCTACGTTCCCCGTGTCCCCCTGCCAGCCGGCCTAGACTACGTGGGCATCAGCCGTAACCTGGACTTTGCCCCCGGGGTGACCATGCAGACATTCAGAGTGACCATCCTGGATGACCTGGGTCAGCCGGAGCTGGAGGGGCCGGAAACCTTTGACCTGGTGCTGAGGATGCCCATGAACGCTGTGCTGGGAGAGCCCAGCAAGACCATCATCACTATTAATGATACTGTTACTGACCGTGAGTTATACACACTCTGTAACACATCCCCACACATGTAGATATATAGGCCCCAGCAAGACCACCATCCCGGTTAATGATACTGTTACTGACCGTGAGTTATACACACTCTGTAACACATCCCCACACATGTAGATATATAGCCCCCAGCAAGACCACCATCCCGGTTAATGATACTGTCACTGACCATGAATTATACAGACACACACACTTTTTCACACATTGTTTTAGTGTTAACATAACCACTGTTTTAGTGTTAACATAACCACTGTTTTAGCGCTAACATAACCACTGTTTTAGCGCTAACCTCTGTTTTAGCGTTAACATAAGCGCTGTTTTAGTGTTAACATAACCACTGTTTTAGCATTAACATAACCACTGTTTTAGTGTTAACATAACCACTGTTTTAGCATTAACATAAGCACTGTTTTAGTGTTAACATAACCACTGTTTTAGCGTAGAACATATCCACTGTTTTAGCGTAGAACATATCCACTGTTTTAGTGTTAACATAACCACTGTTTTAGTGTTAACATAACCACTGTTTTAGCGCTAACCACTGTTTTAGCACTAACATAACCACTGTTTTAGCACTAACATAACCACTGTTTTAGCTCTAGCATAACCACTGTTTTAGCGCTAACATAACCACTGTTTTAGCGCTAACATAACCACTGTTTTAGCATTAACCACTGTTTTAGCTCTAACATAACCATTATGTTAGTGCTAAAACAGTGGTTATGTTAGTGCTAAAACAGTGGTTATGTTAGTGCTAAAACTGTGGTTATGTTAGGGCTAAAACAGTGGTTATGTTAGTGCTAAAACAGTGGTTATGTTAGCGCTAAAACAGTGGTTATGTTAGAGCTAAAACAGTGGTTATGTTAGCGCTAAAACAGTGGTTATGTTAGTGCTAAAACAGTGGTTATGTTAGCGCTAAAACAGTGGTTATGTTAGTAACCACTCTTTTAGGACTAGCATAACCACTCTTTTAGCGCTAACATAACCACTCTTTTAGCGCTAACATAACCACTCTTTTAGCACTAGCATAACGACTCTTTTAGCACTAACATAACCACTGTTTTAGCTCTAGCATAACCACTGTTTTATCTCTAACATAAACACTGTTTTAGCATTAACCACTGTTTTAGCACTAACATAACCACTGTTTTAGCATTAGCCACTGTTTTAGCATTAACCACTGTTTTGCATTAACCACTGTTTTAGCACTAACATAACCACTGTTTTAGCATTAACCACTGTTTTAGCATTAACCACTGTTTTAGCATTAACCACTGTTTTAGCATTAACCACTGTTTTAGCTCTAACATAACCACTGTTTTAGCATTAACCACTGTTTTAGCTCTAACATAAACACTGTTTTAGCATTAACCACTGTTTTAGCACTAACATAACCACTGTTTTAGCGCTAACATAACCACTGTTTTAGCATTAACCACTGTTTTAGCTCTAACATAACCACTGTTTTAGTTTTAACATAACCACTGTTTTAGCATTAACCACTGTTTTAGCACTAACATAACCACTGTTTTAGCATTAACCACTGTTTTAGCGCTAACATAACCACTGTTTTAGCGCTAACATAACCACTGTTTTAGCGCTAACATAACCACTGTTTTAGCGCTAACATAACCACTGTTTTAGCGCTAACATAACCACTGTTTTAGTGCTAACATAACCACTGTTTTAGCGCTAACATAACCACTGTTTTAGTGCTAACATAACCACTGTTTTAGCGCTAACATAACCACTGTTTTAGCGCTAACATAACCACTGTTTTAGTGCTAACATAACCACTGTTTTAGCGCTAACATAACCCCTGTTTTAGCTTTTCTCTTTGTATGAATTGTTTGTGTTTTGTTATCCATATAAAAGTAGCTTTGAGATGATTGTCTAAGGCACATTTAGTCAGTGAGCAATGAGAAATTAAACAAAAAATTTAACTAACTCCCTATGCAGAAGCCATGGAAAGAATATTGAGCTACTAGAAAACCACAGTACTGATAAGTAGTATTCTGTTCTCTTCAGAGCCTAATTCAAATCTACTTATCATTCCAGTGCCCAAGGTTCAGTTCAAGGATGCTGCCTATAAGGTGGATGAGGCGGACGGGGAGATGAAGGCCGTAGTGTATCGTAGTGGAGACATCAGTCACAGGTCTACGGTGCGCTGCTACACCCGCCAGGGCTCTGCCCAGGTCATGATGGATTATGATGAGAGGCCCAACACGGACGGGTCACTCATCACCTTCTTCCCAGGTAACCCCGGTCTCTCTCTCTTTCTGTTTCTCTCTCCATCTCCCTCCCTTTCTCTGTCTCTCTCTCCCTCTCTCCTCTCTCCTTCTCTCCCTCTTTACCCCCCCCTCTCTCCCCCTTCTCTTACTCTCTCTCACTCTCTCCCTTCCTCCCTCTCACTCCCTCTCTCTCTCACTCTCTCCCTTCCTCCCTCTCACTCCCTCTCTCTCCCTCTCTCTCCCTCCTTCCCTAGCTCTACCCCTTCTCTCTCTCAATGTCTTTTTTATATCCTCATATTTCTATGTGTTAACGCTGTGTTCCCCCTGTCCGTCTGTCCCACAGGGGAGAGTGAGAAGGAGTGTGTGGTGAACCTGGTGGATGATAACCTATTCGAGGAGGACGAGGAGTTCCGTCTGGTCCTGGGAACGCCCAAGAGCAAGTCACCCTTCGGAGCCTCCACAGGGGAACAGAGCGAGGCGGTGGTCACCATTACTGACGAGAAAGACAGTAAGCTTTCCCCAAGGAACACGGAGAGATATCTACCACACCGAACATCGGGCTACATTGTATTGATCTATCTAACAAAGTATTACAAATTAAATGCCAAAACACTCTGTTTTATTAATTATTTGATTCAGTCTAACTGGATTCTCTCTCCTCAGAGCCCATCATCCGTTTCAGTGAGATAAAGTACAGTGTACGGGAGCCCCAGATCCAGGGGGAGACAGCCGTGGTGAAGATTCCTATCCTGAGGCTAGGAGACACCTCCAAGGTCTCCCTGGTCAGAGTCCACACCAAGGACGGGTCAGCCACCTCAGGAGAGGACTACAACCCGCTGTCGGAGGGTGAGTCCTACCATTAAGTTATCATATAGTTTAATAATGTAACACAGACATAACTAACCCTAACGTCCGGAGGGGACTACAACCCACTGTCGGAGGGTGAGTTACACATACAGGAACTGTAGTCTATGTTCCATTATCCACTCTAGCATCCTTCTTAGATTGTCCAAAACATTGCTTCATTCTAAGTGGGATGTTAGTATGGGCGTTAGAACAGAACCATATGAGAGAAGGGTAGGGGCCTTACCACAGTAACAGAATGATGCTGAGACTTGCTTTAAAATGGATGTCAAAGAAAAAACTATGATTGCAAAGTTAAATAAACCATACAACTCTATGCACAAGGACGACTTTTAACAATGTCCACTGAACATTTTACAAAAACACGTTTAGTTGAAGAAACAGCACATACCGTCATTCTGTTACCAAACTTTTCATCTGCACTGTTCTTCAAGTAAATTAGTTTTTATGTAAAATGTTCAGTGTCAGTTGTTAAAAGTAGTCTTGTCAGAGAGTTGTATGGTTTGTTTAAGTTTGCTATGATATTTTTCTTGTTTGACATACATTTTAAATTCTCAGCATTATTCTGTTACCGTAGAATGTACAGCCATCGTGTTGGGCACTGTCGTGTATAACCCATTCACACCAAAAACGATGTGATACATTTTTAATAGAGATCCTTATTAAGCTCTTGTTTAACCTTGTGTGTGTCTCTGAAGATGTGGAGTTCAAGGAGGGCGAGACAGAACACTTTGTGGAGGTGCAGATCCTGTATGACGGCCAGAGAGAGATGAGAGAAGCCTTCGTCGTCCACATGAAACCTGATGAGTACATGGTCGCAGAGATGCAGGTGAGACTGAGGGCATGGGCTCTCTCTCTCTCTCTCTCTCTCTCGCTCTCTCTCTCTCTCTCGCTCGCTCTCTCTCTCGCTCTCTCTCTCGTCAGTTGACTGAGAACACATTCTCATTTACAGAAACAACCAGGGGAATAGTTACAGGGGGGATGAATGAGCCAATTGGAAACAGGGGATGATTAGGTGACCGTGAAGGTATGAGGGTCAGATTGGGAATTTAGCCAGGACACCAGGGTTAGCACTCTTACGATAAGTGCCATGGGATCTTTAGTGACCACAGAGAGTCAGGACACCCGTTTATCGTCCCATCCGAAAGATGGCACCCAATGTCCCAATCACTGCCCTGGGGCATTGGGATCTTCTTCATTTTAGACCAGAGGAAAGAGTGCCTCCTACGGGCCCTACAACACCACTTCCAGCCGAATCTGGTCTCCCATCCAGGACCAACCCTGCTTAGCTTCAGAGGCAAGCCAGCAGTGAGATGCAGGGTGGTATGCTGCTGACACCCAACTAGATCACCCACCGAGACACACACACACCATATAAATACCCTCAGTGGGTCTCAAGGCATGCACACACACACTTGAACACACAAATAGCCAGGCAGCAGCTGCCATTGTCAGCGGCCCCAGCACCCAAATCACCAGCTATTATAAAAAGACTTCCTGGTTGAGTCCATGCTATGAGAATGTCCCTCAAGTCAACCCACAGAGCAGTGTGACCTATAAACACAGCTATGTGGCATCCCAGACATGTACTGTACCATACCACTAACCTGACACAAATAATGCTAGAGGTGTACGCTCACTTTAACTCACTTTTCTCCTTTGGTATTACAAATATGCTGTTCTCCACTTTCTCAAACGTCCAAGTTTACAATGTAGAACACCATAAAGTGTACTATACCCATGGAATGGTGTTTTGAATCTCTCTCTCCCGTTCATCAGATGAGTAAGGCAATTGTGTACATCGAGGAGATGGACAGCGTGGCAGACGTCACCTTCCCGGCTGTGCCTACTGTGGTGTCCCTGCTAATGTACGATGACACGGCCCGCGCCAGGGACAACCCTCACCCCTCTACTGGCTACCCCATCGTCTGTGTGACGGTGAGTGGTGGCCACTGGGCCTAGACACACACACACGCAGAATGCAACCCCCTAGACACACAGACACACACACACACAGAATGCAACCCCCTAGACACACAGACACACACATGCAGAATGCAACCCCCTAGACACACAGACACACACACACAGAATGCAACCCCCTAGACACACAGACACACACACCTTATATCCAGGTGTTTAAACATGTAAAGCTAGCGACAAGGTCGGAATACTTTCATCCAGTCCAGAAAGCCGAGGCTTCAAACTGAAGGTCTTTGTGTTTCATAGTTTCAAAACCTGTTGTTTAAGTGGAAAATCAATCCGTTTCCCATTGAAATGCTTTCTCCAGTTCTGACTGAATCCTAAACATGAGACCCGTTCACCGGCATAACAAATCTCAAATACATATTACCGATATACCATTGCATATAGCCTCGTAAACTTCCCTTCACGTGTTGAGCGCGGTTTACAAGACGACTGTGTATAGTCCTATTACATACCATAATACCACGTATCTGTGGCCCCTCCCTCACCTGCAGGCCTGCAACCCCAAATACCACGACTTTGACAAGACGGGCTCCATCTGCACGGCGGAGAGCATCAACGACACCCTGACCCAGTACCGCTGGCTGGTCAGCGCCCCCAGCGGGTCGGACGGGGTCACCTCGCCCCTGAGAGAGGTGGACACCAACACCTTCTTCACCAACACTAAGTCCATCACCCTGGACTCCATCTACTTCCAGGCTGGGTCGAGAGTCCAGTGTGCTGCCCGGGCATTCAATACGAACGGGGATGCTGGTCTGGAGCTGTCCAGTCCCATCCTGGTGGTCAGCAAGGAGGAGGGTGAGTGGAGACTGGGGGGGGGGGGTTCAGAGTCCAGTGTGCTGCCCGGGCGTTCAATACGAACGGGGATGCTGGTCTGGAGCTGTCCAGTCCCATCCTGGTGGTCAGCAAGGAGGAGGGTGAGTGGAGACTGGGAGGGGGGGGGGTTCAGAGTCCAGTGTGCTGCCCGGGCGTTCAATACGAACGGGGATGCTGGTCTGGAGCTGTCCAGTCCCATCCTGGTGGTCAGCAAGGAGGAGGGTGAGTGGAGACCGGGGGGGGGGGGGGGGGGGGGGGGGTGTTCAGAGTCCAGTGACATCAACCTTCATGACTGTTGATGACATCTGGTATATGTCCTTATTAGGACAGAGTTACGTAGGACTTGTGATGGAGAGTTCAAGGATGATTGTCTATCCGACAATAATATGCCTCGTGTGTCTGTGTAGGTCTGTGTCAACCACGTATCTCTGGCACGGTGGGAGCTGAGCCCTTCTCTGCTAAGATCCGCTACACCGGCCCTGACGACCCTGACTTCCCCAACCTCATCAAACTCACTGTCAACATGCCGCACATGGACGGTGAGTAACAGGCTCTGTCATGTCCTTACCTACTGGTCTAGAGTCAGTTTGATTGTTGACAATCGTTGACAATAGGACTGAGGTAGAAAGAACTGATTCAAGATCAGTTGTCAAGGGTAAAAAGTTACCAGGTCATTAAAATATTTATTAATAATGCAATGGATTGATGATGTATTGAAACCGTCTCTCTCTCACCCCTCTTCTCCTCAGGCATGTTACCGGTCATCTCTACGAGGCCCCTGTCCAACTTCGAGCTGACCCTGTCTCCGGACGGCACGCGCGTGGGCAACCACCGCTGCTCCAACCTACTGGACTTCAACGAGATCCAGACGGGCCACGGCTTCATCACCGACGCCACCAAGAACCCTGAGATCATCGGCGAGACATCGCCCTACCAGTACAGCGCCGACATGCGCTCCACCAACAGCCTGAGATTCTACAGGAACCTGAATCTGGAGGCTTGTCTGTGGGAGTTTAATAGTTACTACGACATGTCTGAGCTGCTCACCACCTGTGGAGGTTCTATCGGGACGGATGGACAGGTACTGGAGAGAGAGAGAGACATACACACATATGCACTGATGCAAACACACACACACATAGACACGCTGGCTGTTCTCTGTGTGCAGCTCTCGATTACTCAGTCTGCTGTCGTTGTTTTCTCAGTAATCTGTCAAATTGAAAGTAGACATTTTGAAATTCCCTCTGTGTTAAATTCCCTCTGTGTTAAATTCCCTTGGTGTTAAATTCCCTCTATGTTACCTTTCATGCTTGAATGCTCTGAAGTGTTCCTATCCTTCTGTTTTGTACTGTGGTATATGCTGATCCAGGTACAGTTGAAAGTGACCCTGACTATGTATCTCTGTGTTGCTATTCCTCTAGGTGCTGAACCTGGTCCAGTCCTATGTGACTCTGCGCGTGCCTCTCTATGTGTCCTACGTCTTCCACTCCCCCGTCGCCGTGGGAGGATGGCAGCACTTTGACCTGCAGTCAGAGCTCAAGCTCACCTTTGTGTACGACACCGCCATCTTGTGGCAGGATGGAATCGGCAGCCCGCCGGAGGCTGAACTACAAGGTACAGCCAATTCGGCCCACTGTTGGCTATTTTAAGTACTACAGTGAGGTGGATGGCTTGCAGTATTACTCAGTTAATACCTGTATAATTAATAGTCTGCAGGCACATTTGATTAGAATCTCTGAGCCGACGAGGTGAAAAATCTGTCGATGTGCCCTTGAGCAAGGCACTTACCCCTAATTGCTCCTGTAAGTCACTCTGGATAAGAGTCTCTGCTAAATTACAAAAATGTAAATAATGTCTTATGCATTATTTCACCAGTGAATGATAGAGGTGGACAATAACCCTGGTTTGATGTAACTGTGTCCCTATAGGATCCATGTACCCCACCAGCATGAGGATCAACGAGGAGGGACGTCTGGTGGTCAACTTCAAGACTGAGGCCCGCTTCAGGGGACAGTTTGTCATGTCCCACCCAGGTATTACGCACGCACACACACACACACACACACACATCCGATAGGGTGATTGTATAGCTTTCTCTCCTATTGGGTTGCACTGTTACCCAGATCCTGTATCGCTATTAGAATGGAACCGTCTTAAGGGTTGTTCTGCCAAATGTCAACATGACATTACCCTTTTCAGTAAGAATAAAACTACCGTCAACAATGTAAAATGTGTATACCTTACAACGAGGTGCGTTCATTTTGAACTTCGACATACAGTACAACGTCGGTCTTAAGATGTTGTGTTCATGTATGCCCTTTGTCAGACACATCGAGCAAAGAAACGCTTAACAGAAGTGTACGTGTGAGACTAAAGAGAGGTTTGACTGTGTGTTTCCAGGAACCACTCTGTCGTCCATGGTGATGTGTGCTGACCTCTCTGGCCTGACCTTCACCCTGGCCCTGATCAGGACTGAGCCCACCTACAACCAGCCCATGCAGCAGTGGAGCTTCGTCTCGGACTTCGCTGTGAGCTGCCATTTTGATCATTGGCTGTCTTAGAGGTAGACTCAGCGATATGACGTGGCCACGAGCTACACCGTAGATATTGCGATGAGCGAGAGACAAGACTTCACTGTCACACACAGTATCTGCGTATGTGCACCGGTTCAATTCACGTTGTCAGAGCGTGGTAGATGCAGGACCAAAACAGCCGAGCGCTCTTAGTTGTTGAGGAAATGGACCCACTATGCTGTTTACTTTGTGTACCTACGTCATATCGCTGAGTCTACCTTTAACTTTGTATTCTTAGTGTTTGTGCTGAAGCCAACTGGTAGACGGTAATGACAGAAGACTAGGGTTTAGCAGCACGTACAGCATGGATACCAGACCAGCAGTAAACTACCTTAAATGGTTGGTGTGTTTTAAAGTTGTTTTAATGATGTTGTAATGTTGTTGTCTGTAGGTGCGGGACTACTCTGGCACGTACACAGTGAAGATGATCCCCTGCAGTGCCTCTCCCAATGGGGAGTTCAGCATTCCCCCTGTGTGTCACCCACGAGAACCCCTCACCTTCCACATGGACATCCGCTTCCAGCAGGTCACCACCACCACTGCATACCCACAGTCTCTGGCAGACTAGCATACCCAAGACGCTAGAATCAAGAGGAAACTTTGTCATTCACCAATGCTGATTTGTCTTGGTGTTGTATGAGGCTAAAAACAAGTCGTAGCAGATACTTGTTAATTAAATGCATTGAACCAAATGTTCCAAATGCTCTCCTGTGTTTGACCTTTGCCCTCTGACCACCCCAGGTGAGTGACCCGGTGGCAGCTGAGTTCAGTCTGAACACCCAGATGTTCCTGCTGTCCAAAAGGGAGCTGTGGCTGTCAGACGGATCCATGGGCTTCGGAGAGAGCACCGACACAGCCTTCTCAGAGGGTACTGGACTACTACTGACCCCTAGTGGACACTCTAGGAACCACTAGTCAACATATAGATAGATACACCACCAGTCAACATATAGATAGATACACCACTAGTCAACATATAGATAGATACACCACTAGTCAACATATAGATAGATACACCACCAGTCAACATATAAATATATACACCACTAGTCAACATATAGATATATACACCACTAGTCAACATATAGATATATACACCACTAGTCAACATATAGATAGATACACCACCAGTCAACATATAGATATATACACCACTAGTCAACATATAGATAGATACACCACTAGTCAACATATAGATAGATACACCACTAGTCAACATATAGATAGATACACCACCAGTCAACATATAGAGAGATACACCACTAGTCAACATATAGATATATACACCACTAGTCAACATATAGATATATACACCACTAGTCAACATATAGATATATACACCACTAGTCAACATATAGATATATACACCACTAGTCAACATATAGATATATACACCACTAGTCAACATATAGATAGATACACCACTAGTCAACATATAGATATTTACACCACTAGTCAACATATAGATAGATACACCACTAGTCAACATATAGATATATACACCACTAGTCAACATATAGATAGATACACCACTAGTCAACATATAGATAGATACACCACCAGTCAACATATAGATAGATACACCACTAGTCAACATATAGATAGATACACCACTAGTCAACATATAGATAGATACACCACTGCAACATAGATAGATACACCACTAGTCAACATATAGATAGATACACCACTAGTCAACATATAGATAGATACACCACCAGTCAACATATAGATATATACACCACTAGTCAACATATAGATATATACACCACTAGTCAACATATAGATATATACACCACTAGTCAACATATAGATATATACACCACTAGTCAACATATAGATATATACACCACTAGTCAACATATAGATAGATACACCACTAGTCAACATATAGATAGATACACCACTAGTCAACATATAGATATATACACCACTAGTCAACATATAGATAGATACACCACTAGTCAACATATAGATAGATACACCACTAGTCAACATATAGATAGATACACCACTAGTCAACATATAGATATATACACCACTAGTCAACATATAGATATATACACCACTAGTCAACATATAGATAGATACACCACTAGTCAACATATAGATAGATACACCACTAGTCAACATATAGATAGATACACCACTAGTCAACATATAGATATATACACCACTAGTCAACATATAGATATATACACCACTAGTCAACATATAGATATATACACCACTAGTCAACATATAGATAGATACACCACTAGTCAACATATAGATAGATACACCACTAGTCAACATATAGATAGATACACCACTAGTCAACATATAGAAATATACACCACTAGTCAACATATAGATAGATACACCACTAGTCAACATATAGATATATACACCACTAGTCAACATATAGATATATACACCACTAGTCAACATATAGATAGATACACCACTAGTCAACATATAGATATATACACCACTAGTCAACATATAGATATATACACCACTAGTCAACATATAGATAGATACACCACTAGTCAACATATAGATAGATACACCACTAGTCAACATATAGATATATACACCACTAGTCAACATATAGATAGATACACCACTAGTCAACATATAGATAGATACACCACTAGTCAACATATAGATAGATACACCACTAGTCAACATATAGATAGATACACCACTAGTCAACATATAGATAGATACACCACTAGTCAACATACATGCTCTTTCATGACATATACTGACATAGACTGATCAGGTGAAAGCTATGATCCCTTGTTGATGTCACTTGTTAAATCCACTTCAATCAGTGAAGATGAAGGGGAGGAGACCGGTTAAAGAAGGATTTTTAAGCATTGAGATAATTGAGACATGGATTGTGTATGTGTGCCATTCAGAGGGTGAATGGGCAAGACAAAAGATGTAAGTGCCTTTGAACGGGTTGTGGTAGTAGGTGCCAGGCGCACCGGTTTGTGTGTCAACAACTGCAACACTGCTGGGATTTTTCACGCTCAATAGTTTGTGCATTAAGAATGGTCCACCACCAAAAGGACTTCTAGCCAACTTGACACAACTGTGGGAAGCATTGGAGTCAACATGGGCCAGCATCCCTGTGGAACACTTTGGACACCTTGTAGAGTCCATGCCCCGACCAATTGAGGCTGTTCTGAGGGCAAAAGGGGGTGCAACTCAATATTAGGAAGGTGTTCATAATGTTTTGTCCACTCAGTGTACATTATTAGCTGTTTTATCCTATAGAACTCACACAGCTTTCTGTCTAACTGCTTTCTGAGTTTGAACGTAAAGATAATATTTAACAGTCTAATAACCATTTAATGAAGCTTTCAGTGCTTGTTGAAGTGTCACAGAGCAATGGGACACCACCCTCCTCTAATCTCTCCCACCATCCCCCTCTCCAGGCTCCTCTATCTACGGCCGTGTGATGGTGGACCCAGTCCAGAACCTGGGTGACTCCTTCTCCTGCAGTATAGAGAAGGTGTTCCTGTGTACAGGAGCTGACGGTTACGTCCCCAAGTACAACCCCACCAACAAGGAGTATGGCTGCCTGGCCGACGCACCTTCACTGCTCTACAGATTCAAGATCCTGGTGCGTACGGCAATCACTTAACACATGATGCCTCCACTCAGGGGGAGATTCCTCTGGAGTTTTTTTTATGGTCACTTTGAATGCAGTTTGGTCAGTTTTGCTATATCAATTAATTAATTCACAAGTCATTTCTTGCTTCAACCATCTATGACCATTTGTGTTCTTGACATCTCAGTACAGGTGAGCCATGCTGCTGTTAGGCTGTTGAAATACATTTGACGTTTCAGTCATTTAAGCAGACGATCTTATCCAGAGCGACTTACAGGAGCTATTATGGTTAAGTGCCTTGCTCAAGGGCACGTCGGCAGATTTTTCACCTAGTCGGCCACCGTATTCGAACCAGTTACCTTTTGATTACTGGCCCAAATGCTCTTAACCGCTAAGCTACCTACCTCTAATCCATAGACATCCTATACAATATTTCTAAGTTAGGTTCTATCTGTAATGATTTCAGTGGTCTAACCTGTGTGTGTTTTCCTCCTCAGGACAAGGCTCAGCCAGAGACCCAGGCCACAGCGTTTGGAGATGTGTTGTTTGGTGCCACTCTGGCCCTGGACACTCCTGGAGGCCTGCCTCTGGTCAGACAGCCTGGTTCAGACGGATTCGCCCTGTCCTCCTCACCTCTCTTCCAGGTCAGCTGTAAACTGGATAACAATGGGAAAATAGTCTCTGTATGGTTGAATTAAATCTGGTTTCTGAAATCTGAGTTTGATTACTTGCACACAAAAAACACACAGATTTTGTTTGAAATCACACACTGAAAGGTATAGGCCAAAGTCTTTATCACTAACCTCAAGCTCCACTGTGTCTGGATGTTCCAGGTGGCTGCAGGTCGGGAGTGGTTCATCCACACCATCTACACCGTCCGCTCCCGAGACAATGCCAACCGTGGCATCGGCAAGCGCAGCCTGGAGTACCACCACAGCCTGTCCTCCGTGGCCGACCCTCAGCCCGACCTCCACACCTCCTCCCGGGGGCGCTACCGTCGTGCCGCCCCCACTCCGGACCTGGCTCAGGACATCGGCACCGACAACAATCGGGGAACCAACATCCAGCACATTGCTCTGGACCGCACGGACCGCCTGGTGGTGAGCCAGCGCCAGCCATGGGGTGGACGTGACCGGGCTGGGTCGGACCGCGACTCACCCTTCCTGGAGCGCCCCCTCCTGGAGAGCTCCGGCAGGGAGCCTGTGGACACCTCCACCCTGCCCATGCTGGTAGGCCTAGCCGGGTTGATCCTTCTCACCTGCCTGGTGGCCATGGTGGTTATTCTGCTGGTGCGGCGCAAGAGGAAGAACCAGAAGAAGAGCCAGTTCCCTCCCTACTCCACCTCGTCGTGCTCGGCCTACAGCGGAGGGAGTGGAAACAGCAGAGAGGGCATGATGGGTACTGGGAGCAGCAGCTTGGACAGCTCGGAGGTCTAGGCTCATGACTAGAGACAGCCCTCCTACCAACACCATCCCGTCCCCGTGGCCTTCTGATAAGACATTGACAGTTGTCAACAGTTCCACCCTCTACCACTGTGGTGCCGTCTAATGGCTCTATCCAATCCTTACCGCTGAAGAGTTATAGATTGCGTGATAAAAATGCAAAGGTCATTTCCGATTGAGCCGACATATGCAGGGTTTACCGTGAATACAGTCTCCGCTAACTCGGGAACACTGGCTTTACATTTCAATCGCGCTGTAACACTTGAACTTCAGCAATACGGATTGAATAGAGCCCTAAGACGGGGTTAACCCTGCCTTCCGCTAGCACTGAAGACAGCACAGCCAGCACAGACAGTTGATGTCAGTTGATGTGTGTTGTGGGCCTATAACCAGAGTATGAATGCATGCATGGCTGGCCAAGCCTGGAGAGAAAGTCATGTGAGGATCCATGAACCCTCAATGAAGTGTTTTCACCCCTTTTCCTGTGGTACAACATGGGTTTTAGTCCCCCTCAACAACCCAATTGTCAGAACTCCATTCAGGTGTGCTTTAGTTCATGTGTCAAATATTAGGAATCCCCGAGGGCTGATGTTGTGGAGAATACCCCTTCCAACTATGCTAACTGCCATAGCTGAACATCCCAATTAAATCTTAAAAACAGTAATTTCATCTACAGAAGGTAAAAGCAACTAAACGTCCCCCTTGATAGTGCAGAGCAGCTTTGAGGAGACTATTCTGTCCTGTTTTTCTTAAGAGAACTAGCATTTCATGGTATTTTTGTTGTCGGTCGTTCAATCAGTGTCAACTAATATTTGTTTTTATGAGTGCGAGATAGAGAGCCAAGTGGATCGAATGTTGGGTTGTGTCGGTCCGGTCGAGGCTGGCTGTATCAAACGTGGTAAATGTGTGTATTTTCTAATATTGATTGATGCACTGCTATGCTTTACAAAGCCCTCGGTAGTCAGCAGGTGTGCCCACTGCAGCAGAGCACAGACATGGTGCTATTCAATGGGATTGTGACATTGTCCATTTTAGTCATTCAAGTGCTTAAACTATTCATTCAGAATATTTTTATACATTTTTGTTTCAGGTGAGGTTTAAAATCACATGTGTATATTATTAACTCTTAGAAGTCTGTGTACATACCTGCATGTATAGGATGTTCAAAGTCAACACAGGACAATGCAAACAAGAAAAGGTATTAATTACTAAAAACCTGGTGCAACTTGAAGAATATGTTAACCCCACATTTGATGCTGTTTCTCAACTGAAGTATGTGACTATCTTATGCAAGTGACAGTATAAGTTAATAGGTGCCAACTAGAAGGTATAGAAATTTGTCTCCGACCAATTTAGATCAAATTGGTGACTTATCAATTGTGATAATTTCAATCAATTGTTTGATGTCCTCCAACTTTAACTGCCAAATACAAATGTACTTTTCTGAATGATTTGTCCTAGTCTTCACTTAGACTGCTTGTGAACGTCCACTGCTCTTTGTGTGAAAAGCTTTGCACAAATATTCAACAGAAGTATATATATTTTTTGCATAAGAATAGACTTATTTAAAAAAGGAGAAGTTTATTAGTGACACGTTCCAAAAATACATTTTCTACAATGTAGGTCGGTAACATAACAGAGTGGTAGGGGGGATAGATACAGGTATCGGTACATAGAGGTATCGGTACAATCAATGGAATGTGATAACATAACCAACAGGCATAAATTAATCTCTCGTCACCTCAAGAACTAGTAAAAAAAAAAAGGTAGAAAACTAAAACAACAAAAAGAAAATTCTACTAAATCAGCGCAGCTGCAGTATGTCAGTTAGTCCCTACTAGCAGGCCTGTGAATAGAAGGAATACAACAGGGAGAGGAGGATACCTAGTCAGTTGTATAACTGAAATGTGTCTTCCGCATTTAACCCAACCCCTCAATCAGAGAGGTGCGGGGGGGCTGCCTTAAATCGACACTAAGAACCTAGGTTCCCTTCTGGAATCTTCTAGATAGAACGACACGCTATAGTGAAGAAAAGTTCAGTCCTTTTGGGTTTTATACAGTAAATCATCATCATCATCATCATGTATCACCACGGTAACCCGTACAAAACAAACAGACGCTACGACTACTATACTGCTGCCTGCCGCTGCCCTCATTCTGACCACCACCGCCTCACAGCTTTAGCTTTTTCCTGCGGCCTCCTCGCGGGTCTGGGGTCCCTTCTCCCTTACGCTTCTGAGCCTGAGGAAGTGTGGGGTGAAGAGGAAGACAGAAACGGAGTGTCAGCTCAAATGATCATAAAAATCGTCACTTCATACAATAACGTCTGCTTACAACGGAATATTGGTTTAGACAAGACTATATAGTGGAAAAGAACATTGTGTGCTATTGTTAGTGTCGTGTGTGTGTGTCTTCCTGCACAGTGAGAGGACTGCATGACCAGAGAATTCAGTGATGGGCAGGAAGTGGAGCGTTGTGATCTTACAGAAGACTGACTCCGTGGTCCTTTCTTCTTCTTCTCTGCCTTCTCTCTCTCCTCCAGCTCCATGTTCTCTCGTTCAATCAGGGTGATCAGGGTGTTGCATCGCCTCTGGAGCTCCTACACACACAAGTATACAACCACAACATGTGTAATGTTTTGAATGAATGGGTATGTTACTGAAGAAGTAAAGACACATTTCCATCTACAGGTTGTACTCTATTGATTCTACAACAAAGTTGTACTTAATTCCACTGTCGGCCCAGGGCCACTCCGCTCACCATGGCGGTCCTGGACTTGAGGAACCAGTCGAAGCGAAACTGGGGCGAGTTGCGGATGCACTGGCGCAGCTCGTCGTAGACCGACTCCTTTTCGAAGCCCAGCTTGTGCAGCATGCAAATGAGGAAGCGGTCCTCCTCCTCCGTGTAGTTCTTCCCCTTGTTGGTGCCATACGAGATCCTCAACTGGTGGAACGGTGCCTTGTAGCGACCAATCTACAACGAGGGAGAGAAAAGATGTCCTTCAGGGTGTATGGTAAGCCTCTGGTAGACATGATCAGACACCAGCTCCAGACACATACCTTCATAAGGGTTGGGAGGGCCCAGACACATTCCTTCAGAAGGGTTGGGAGGGCCCAGACATATACCTTCATAAGGGTTGGGAGTGGCCCAGACATATACCTTCATAAGGGTTGGGAGGGCCCAGACACATACCTTCATAAGGGTTGGGAGTGGCCCAGACACATACCTTCATAAGGGTTGGGAGTGGCCCAGACACATACCTTCATAAGGGTTGGGAGTGGCCCAGACACATACCTTCATAAGGGTTGGGAGTGGCCCAGACACATACCTTCATAAGGGTTGGGAGTGCCCAGACACATACCTTCATAAGGGTTGGGAGTGCCCAGACACATACCTTCATAAGGGTTGGGAGTGCCCAGACACATACCTTCATAAGGGTTGGGAGTGGCCCAGACATATACCTTCATAAGGGTTGGGAGTGGCCCAGACATATACCTTCATAAGGGTTGGTAGTGGCCCAGACACATACCTTCATAAGGGTTGGTAGTGGCCGAGACACGTACCTTCATAAGGGTTGGGAGTGGCCGAGACACGTACCTTCATAAGGGTTGGGAGTGGCCGAGACACGTACCTTCATAAGGGTTGGGAGTGCCCAGACACATACCTTCATAAGGGTTGGGAGTGGCCCAGACACATACCTTCATAAGGGTTGGGAGTGGCCCAGACACATACCTTCATAAGGGTTGGGAGCGCCCAGACACATACCTTCATAAGGGTTGGGAGTGCCCAGACACATACCTTCATAAGGGTTGGGAGTGCCCAGACACATACCTTCATAAGGGTTGGGAGTGGCCAGACACATACCTTCATAAGGGTTGGGAGTGGCCCAGACACACACCTTCAAAAGGGCTGGGAGTGCCCAGACACATACCTTCATAAGGGTTGGGAGTGGCCCAGACACATACCTTCATAAGGGTTGGGAGTGCCCAGACAAATACCTTCATAAGGGTTGGGAGTGCCCAGACACATACCTTCATAAGGGTTGGGAGTGGCCCAGACACAAACCTTCATAAGGGTTGGGAGGGCCCCAGACACATACCTTCATAAGGGTTGGGAGTGGCCCAGACACACACCTTCATAAGGGTTGGGAGTGGCCCAGACACACATCTTCATAAGGGTTGGGAGTGGCCCAGACACACATCTTCATAAGGGTTGGGAGTGCCCAGACACATACCTTCATAAGGGTTGGGAGTGGCCCAGACACACACCTTCAGAAGGGTTGGGAGTGGCCCAGACACATACCTTCATAAGGGTTGGGAGTGGCCAGAGGTTTTCACAGCTGTATCGATCATCTGATCAAAATAAAAAGGTCTTGGCTCCCTAATGTTGTTCTTGTTAACGATGACCTCACTGAAATGGCTTACCTTTGTGTCCAGTGCTTTCTTGATGCTGATCCTCCTCTGGATGCGGGCCTCTCCCCTCTCGATCTGAGCCATGATCTTCTCAATGTCCTGCAGCTCGTTGCAGCGCTCCCAGAACACAGCTGTGTGTACACACACACACACACACACACACACACACACACACACACACACACACACACACACACACACACACACACACACACACACACACACACACACACACACACACACACACACACACACACACACACACACACACACACACACACACACACACACACACACACACACACACACACACACACGTTTAGATCATAATACTCTAGATCTCGGTCATACACTTGGGAGTAATGTCCACTAGCTATATAAGAAGAAGATTCAGATACATTTCCGCAATTTGAAAAGAAAAATAAGGGATTTTTTTCTCTTTTTTTCTTACCGGAATATTCAATGACTTCCTCTGGGGTTTTGCCCTCCACCTCTCTGGCGATGTTCTCGATGTCGTCTCTCCCCCACTTCTCATTGGCTTTGATGAACTGGTTAAAGTCACGCTTGTTCCAGATGGTGAAGCCCTGTGGAGAGATCGATGACAGTTTGTAACGACACAAGCCACAAATGCTAACATTTGTCTCTAGTTTGTAGTTGAAGCCATTAAAGAGTATCTCAACTGAACTACATGTAGTTCTATAAATATGACGGAGTAGGGCGTCTATGATGGAGTAGGGCACTATGATGAATGTCTAGTGTTTAAGTTGGAGGTCTTGTTTCAGCCAATTACCTGCGAGAGGAGGTTCTCCTTCTCCTCCAGCTCCTCCTCTGATAGGCCCTCGGCCTCGTCAATCTTGGCCTGCTCCTCCTTCTGGTGCTGTGCCGAGTTGGGCAGTTCTGGGTTACGAGGAACCTGGAGAGATAATGTATATCACATATATACTTAAACACTCAACAGATACATCCCATTCTAAACCAAACCCAACTGTGTTGGTTTGAAACTGCAGAGGAGATCCAAAATGTCCGCTGTCTGATGGAACATTATCACACTGACGGCGTCATAATTGACCACAGAGGAGGCTGGTGAGGGGAGGACGGCTCAAACACATATACACCATTCCAGCCATTAGTATGAGCCCATCATTCAATTTTAAGTGGCACCTACCATCACTGATGTACCACCAGTTACACTAGTAACAGTACATGTTGTACCTTGTAGCCGATAGTCTTCCTGTAGAATAGGATCTCTTTCTCCAGCAGTTCAAACAGCCTTGGGGGGAAGAACTGGAAGTCCTGCACATTGGGCTGCTTAGGTGGACGAGGAGCCTGGAAGAGGAGAACAGGAGTTTTAGTCATGGAGAAAGATGGCCTGGAAGAGGAGAACAGGAGTTTTAGTCATGGAGAAAGATGGCCTGGAAGAGGAGAACAGGAGTTTTAGTCATGGAGAAAGATGGCCTGGAAGAGGAGAACAGGAGTTTTAGTCATGGAGAAAGATGGCCTGGAAGAGGAGAACAGGAGTTTTAGTCATGGAGAAAGATGGTCTGGAAGAGGAGAACAGGAGTTTTAGTCATGGAGAAAGATGGTCTGATTCAATCCACACTGCTATCCCAGTAGCGTGCGTATACATAGCCAGAGGCCGGCGGTAGCGAGGCTTACCTTGGGTGCTTTGGGCTCGCTGACACGCAGGGCCTCTCTGAAGTAGGCATCCACTGCGTAGTTGGCCTTCCTCTCCCTCTTGGGTGGCTCGATCCAGTTGGTGACCACCTTCTTCTTCTCCCTGTAGTCCTCTCCTTCGAAGGTGTACACACTGTTGTCGGACTCCATGGTGAAGTTCCTCAGGGAGCTCTCGCCCATGGTGTTCATCTTCTCCTTCAACTCCATGGTCTGTCAGATACAAACACAGAGCAAAGCGTTAGCATCTAGCTACACATTGCTAATGTGTTTGGCCTCTAGATACTGCCATATCAACCAACATATAGCAATGCTAATGCTATCACATATTATATAAATGATCTGAGTACAGATAAATGCTAATGCTAGGCCCAATGCTAGCGCTAGGCCCTTGTCCGTCTGCGTTCTGACCTTCTTTTCGCCTCGCTCCAGGATCTCGTCGATGTCATCGTCGGTGATGTCGCTCTCCTTGGAGGCGAAGACGTGCGTGGCGCCGTGCCGGATGATAGACAGCATCTCGTCCTTCCCCAGCTTGTTGGCATTGGGATCCACTAGCCTTCCTGCAGAACAGACACAGTAGACAAGTCAGCCAGTTGCATTGCCAATTGACTTCAATAGCGTAGGTTTGAAACTCGGAAGAGGAGATCCAAAATGGCCACCGGTGCAGTACCTTGCTGGATGACGATGGAGTCCAGTTGGAGCTTCATCTCGGCCCGCTCCACGATCCTCTCCTCTACTGTGTTTTCCGTGATGAAACGGAACACACGCACCTGCTTCTTTTGACCAATCCTGTGAGCTCGGTCCTGAGAAGAAAAGTTAAATGAACCAATCAGGTAAGTGTCTAACAGTTACCAGGTAGAATCATCTTGATCAATTAAGTTACTGGTGAGAGATTCTATTGAATGTAAGCTCGCTTGTTGTGATATGATTCAAACTAGGGGGAATTGAACATGTTAAATCTGTAGTGCAAATAGTAATAGTAAAATGTCATATAAAAGACTGACTAATTAGTCCACTAACATGGGTGAATGAGAGGTACTGACCATGGCCTGTAGGTCGACCTGAGGGTTCCAGTCTGAGTCGTAGAGGATGACCACGTCAGCTGTGGCCAGGTTAATACCCAGCCCTCCGGCCCTGGTGCTCAACATGAAGATGAACTTAGGGCTGTCCTCCTCATTGTACGCGTTGATGGAGATCTAGAGGAACATGGAAAATGTCGTGTTTAATGAAGTGTGTTCAAACTGCAACGAGTTAAATTGTTTGAATTTACAAGCCATTTATTAGCCTGGTCCCAGATCTGTGGGTGCTGCCCTGCCAACTCCTATGGTCAATGTCACACCAAGGCAGCACAAACAGATCTGGGACCAGGGTAATAAGCCAGTGCCGTTAATGAGATCCAGGAGTGGGAGTCATAGTCGTACCTGTCTCTCCTCATGGGGCGTCTGTCCGTCCAGGCGACAGTAGCCGAAGTTGCGCCACATGCAGTAGTCCTCCAAGATGTCCAGCATCCTGGTCATCTGGCTGAAGATCAGCACACGGGAGCCTGGGAGAGGGAGGGGAGTTCAAAATGGCCGCCAATCAATCATCCACCATGCCTACACTGCTGCAACTTTAACATAGTAGTTTGAATCACAAAAAGTCTGAAATAGCCTTTACACAACACTGTCTCCATATCAACTTTAGAGTTGAAAGTGCCAAAGAGCCACCAAACAGGCCATAAAAACACAAATTTTGTAACGGGTCTTAGTGGGGAGTCTTTCGTCCACCCACCCTGAGCCTTCATCTTGGGCAGCAGCTTGTCAAGGACGGCCATCTTGCCGCTGTTGACGGCCAGGTGCAGGTCGGTGGTGTAAGGCGGGCCGGGCTCGGCCCCGTCAAACAGGTACGGGTGGTTGCAGCACTTCCTCAGCTGCATCAAGACGTTGAGCAGGCGCATCTTGTCCATCTTCCCTGCAGAGTTCAGGATGTCTATGTCCTTCATCAGGATCTTGGTGTACCTGAGGAGAGACGGGACAGTGTTTTCAAATGCACGTTATAGTGCACGGGGCTGAAGAATTAGTTTGGCAGGGAAAGGGCATACGTTGACTGTGTGTGGGCTACTCACCATTCTCTCTGCATCTTACTCAGCCCCACGTACATCTTGATCTCTTTCTTAGGCAGCAGAGACTTCTCCACCTCATTTTTGATACGACGCAGAAGGAAAGGACGCAGTACCTACACACACGTACACAGAGAGAGAACAACCAATGAAAGGTAAGGGAAGGCCCCATAACACTATTTGATAAAAACCTACATGGATACATGTTTAGTTCATTAGGATCCCCATTAGCTGTTGAACATGCAGCAGATACTCTTCCTGGATCCACAAAAAAAGTTAGACAAGAACAACACAAGATGTTACTACATTAAAATCAAAAGTAATACATTGTCAAGGCACCAAGAGACAAAAATACTATTTACTCACTATTCATATATACACAGTACACATTCATACAGTACAGTTAAATGTAAGGAAGTGTTTCAGATACTTACAGTGTGAAGACGTTCCACCAACTTCTGATCCCCCAGGCAGTTGTTGGTGTCAAACCATGAGTCAAAGTCCTTCGAGAGAAAAACAAAAAGTTAATTAATGGAGGGCAATTGTCTGTATGTTCAACAATTTGTCCCCCTCAGGTACATTAAAGTTCATCCTGTTTTATCTGCCTCTTACCTCTGAGGAGTTGAAGACGTCTGGCAGCAGGAAGTTGAGCAGGGCCCAGAGCTCGTGGAGGTTGTTCTGCAGCGGGGTGCCGGTTAGCAGCAGACGGTTGGTGGTCTTGAATTCACGCACTATCTCTGACAGCTACAGCGCAAACATACACAGGTCAGACAAACCATCTAAGAGTATTTTGTGAGTTGAGCCAATTGACGTTTCGTTAGACGTTGACGTTTCACAGATTTACATTTAATCAAATATGTATACAGTGTGTGTCAACTTTAGAAGCTCCCGAACCTTTGACTTCTCGTTCTTGATCCTGTGGGCCTCGTCGATGACCAGGTACCTCCAGTTAAACTTCTTGAACACGGCCTTCTCTATGATGAGCATCTCGTAAGAGGTGACACACACATCCCACTCCCCTGGCAGCAGCACATCTCTGATCAGGGCATTCTGGGGGGGGGGGGGGGAATACAGGGTTATCGGTGGGGCACAAGACCAAAGCCCCAGCAACATCACCAGTCTAACTTCTGTAGTGCGGTACTACAAGTTATTGAAAAATGACTGACTTGCATTGGATTGCATTATGCAGAATATCCATTAGGCGTCTTATGTCGCAGGAAATCTACGTGTTACGTTTTCATTTGCAGAAGGAGATAGAGATGAACTGACTATTTCCATGACAACATTTCTTCCCAATATGGAACATTGGAAAACACATAAGTCTCAACACTGTCCCACAGTCACCACCCAATGCTTTCCAGCTGATCTACCGCAATCAACATGCGCTGTTCATTTTACATTAGAGAATTCATGTAGTCTGCTGCTGCTCATAGCTCACCCTCTGCTCTCGGTCTCCGATGAGGCAGACTGCTTTGAGGGAGGGGACCCAACGTTTGAACTCGTTCATCCAGTTGTACAGGGTGGACTTGGGCACCAGCACCATGTGAGGCCCGGGGATGCTCCTGTAGTGCTTCATGTACCCCAGCAGAGAGATGGTCTGCAGGGTCTTACCCAAACCCTGAAGGACAACAGGCAAGGTGAGTGTATATATAAAAATAAAACACAATAATTTGAATACCGATTTTTAGCATGAATGGGTATTTGGATGCTGTTACTGCTGTTGTCCAGGAGTAATCTTCATGAGTCACACACACACCAAGAGATATGCATGTAGAACTACCGGAATACCAAAATATTTTTCACTTTAGTTTGAAACAAGAACCTACCATTTCATCAGCAAGGATCCCGTTGATTCCGTTCTCGTACAGAGAGATGAGCCAGTTCAGACCACGGACCTGGTAGTCTCTCATTGTACCCCCTTTTACAACTGTTGGGAGATAGATACAGCACAACATACTCAGTATTGCACAAGTTGACATACTTCCCATTCAGATATGGACTATAGTAGTCCCGGTCAGGACTTTGCTACATGAAAGATGCACTATGCAGAAGCCATTTCCTGTTTGCCTAAATTCTAATAGTTCACCTAATTTCAGTCAGTGACAAAACAAGCAAGTTTAGTGCAGAGAATCTTTGTACCATCTAAACCATTGTGAAATGTATTTTCCATAACTAAAACATTTTGTATTTTCAGCTGTTTGAAGCTGGTGTACAAAACCGAAAGTAAAAGATGCTAAACTAAACCACG
The DNA here is from genome assembly GCF_002021735.2 of Oncorhynchus kisutch. Classification (NCBI taxonomy): domain Eukaryota; kingdom Metazoa; phylum Chordata; class Actinopteri; order Salmoniformes; family Salmonidae; genus Oncorhynchus; species Oncorhynchus kisutch. The sequence goes on along the minus strand of NC_034180.2, from coordinate 1,545,000 downwards.
GATAGCATAGAAAATGAGAACCTAGAACAGATATACCGCATCTTAGACTTGCTTTCAATGAGAAGGACAGATCTATAACACACATTTCTATGAGAATTTGGTCGGGTCGCCCAAGAAGTTATATATTGTAGCTCTAATGAGTAAAACCATGTGACTGCTTACAGGAGGGAGATTCGTCAAAGCGGGTGCAGACATTGGTGGTCTTGCTGCTTTCGCTCAGCAGCTCTTCATCCTCTTCCTGCTCTGTGCGACGATGGCGGTTACTGTCAAAGAGAGAAAGGGGTACCCGCAATTCATCAGAGACAGCATATCAAATGCCCCACACGTACACCCAATGTACTCCCACGGAAGACTGACGAATCATCGGGTCAAGTTGTTCTGCGTGTTGTGTTGTATACTCACTCTCCGACCGAGAGGAGATTCTGTTTCTCGTCCTTCTTGACACGAGGGCGCCCTGGCTTCATCTTGAGTGGGGAGGTGGGGGTCTTCTGGGCCGCGGGTTGGATGAAATGGGCAAACACCTCTGTCTGCTTCAGTAGGTACTCAAATCTGTTGGTCCGGTCTGATGCCTACACACAGAAAAGCAGTGAAACTTTGTGAGCAACAAATTACATATTAAAACTGTAAATGAACATCTAGCAGTGTGCCATTACCACTTTCTCCTCATAGGCTGGCGCTGTAGATGAAGAGGGGTCCTCATCTTGGGCATCCTGTCCGGCTTCAGAAGACTCCTCCTTGCTGGCCTCTGACGCATCATCCTTTTCCTGGAAAAGAGGAATGCAACGCCACTTTCAAAACAACTGGGAACTCAGAAATCTCAGACTTCCGACCCAAGTGCCTTCAAGATTGGGGAACTCAAAAGAAAAAACCCATTTCCGACTGGGAAAAATATTTTGAATTCCAGGTTCCAAGTTGGAAACTTCTTTCTAGAGCAGTGTTTCCCAACCCTGGTCCTTGAGTACCCCCAACAGTACACCTTTTTATTGTAACCCTGGACAAGCATACCTGGTTCAACTTGTCAACAAGCCCTAAATGAGTTGGATGAGGTGTGTTTGTCAAGGGGCTACAACAACGAATCTGTTGGGGGTACTCGAGGACCAGGTTCGGGAAAAACTGCTCTAGAGCTCCGACTTCCCAACCTGAAGATCACTGACGTCACGACTTGACTGGGACTTCCCAGTTGTCTAAATGTGAGATAAGCTGCACAAGTATACAGAGGATCGAATGCAGCGTCAAACAGATGTAAACAACTGCTACAATTGTATAGAAACCCTTGATGCGTATTCAAATAAAGTGTATCAGGTGTATCGTTAGCTAGCATAGTTAGATGACTGTTTATTAAACAGGCTAGCTGATAGCTCTACTATACAGTACTGCGAGACACACTCTCCGGGAAGATGGGTCGGAGCTGTTGATTAACGTTAGCTAACGACGCTAATGCTAGCTAGCTAAACAACTCGAGCTAGCAAAGACAAAGTTTGTGATGGCTCGCTTTGGAAGTGACTTTAGCATAATCTAAAAGTTGTTGAGCAATTTTTTCTAATGATGGGCTCAGAATTTGTATTATTATTATTTTGTTCAGGCTCACCTCCACTCCTCCGGTTTCTTCAAGTTCAACTGCTCGCTCTTCCCGCAGCTCCACGCCGTTTCCAGTCTCGGACATTGCTACCGAATTTCTTCCTCGATTTAAATCGATCGTCTGTTTATTCGATTACTTCGTCCGCCTATAAATGGCAGATATGGTTTTCAAAAACTTTATTTCAGAAAATACGCTGCTATAGTCCTACTGTTTATTATGAAAGAGACTGGCTGGCTACAAGTGATTCATTCGCTAGCTTCCTTTCCCCGCTACCCGCGTTCTCAAAGGTTCCGCTTTGTCTCGCGAGACTTTCGGAGCGTGGCTGCGTGTTTTCCCCCCGAAATGCAAAATCTGCACAAATTTACAAGTTATAACCCATCTGCTATATCTACCAGTCTAACTGCTATGCCTATCCAATGGCTATGAGCTCAGTTAATGCGTAAAAGAAGTCCGTGGAATAATACATTTCGTTTTAAGTCATTACAAACCATTGTCAGTATGTTTATATTTGTATTTAAACAAACCTGTAATTCACAAAAAGTTTATATATTTTATTTTATAGTCGCATTTTCGTTCTTTATTAAACAGGCAATGAGATCGTCAACAGCAGAAGACTCCTAGAAAAATTCGTGGTCCATCGGAATGACGTTTCTGCAGGGCTTTTAAATTAGCTGATTTTATAATGTCAAAATAAGAGATGATTGAGCTGTTAACCGGCGACTAATGTCAACTGGCATTTTATGATATTTTCATCGGATGCTGGTGTTATGAATTATATTGGTACGTGATGTTTGGGAAGATACATTTCTGCTAGCTAAGTTAGTGACATCTCCGGCCTGCTTTGTTGCAATACCATACACAGCTAACGTCATGCTAGCATCGCTAGCTAGTTTGTTAAAGAACGAAAAAAAGTTTGTTATCCACACATGTTTTATTTGTGCATCGATGCCTTTTAATCTAAGTTAATTTGAATTCGATAACATGCCGCTTGTGGTTACTGTAACTAGCTCAATGTGTTAACTTGTTTAGCTAGCTAAGTTAGCTAGCTTTGTGATGATAAGGCAAAGCATGATGCTTGTTGTTTTTGTTTACCTGTGGCTAGCTTCATAGCCGTGTGATATTGCTATGCTTATACAACTTTTCAGTAATGGTAAAAACGATTACAGTTTGTTATTTACAAGTTGTTGACCGAATCATACGTCTAGCTAGCTAGCTGTGGTAGACATGCTATGAAGAAATGGAAAGCTAGCCAGAATAAGTAACTGGTCACTAATGGTGGTTGATGTCCTGCTCGCTCTCGTCTTTTAGGTGTGGACTGCTCCCTGATCTTTCCCCTCACAGCTATATAGATCGCCTGCCATCATGGACAAGATTCTAGAGGCGCTGGTTAGCTCCTCTCACTCAGTCCCAGTGAAGAAGGCCATCGTGAAGAAGGTAGTCGAAGCCGCAGAGAAAGAGGTCACGGCGGAGCAATGTCAGGCCCTGTACACTCTCACCACTCGCCTCATCTTCTTGGGCGAAGACGCCTTCCAGAAACAGGTGGGCTTCCAGGTGCTGGAGGCCTATGCCCGCTACCACCGTGCTGATTTTGAGCTCTTCTTCAGCAAAGACTTTGTCCTGGGCCTGTTACAGCAGGGCTACGGCCCCCTGGACCGCAAGGACCCGGCCGTGGTTGACTACATCCATGGCTGCCTGCGGCTGCTGATCAGCTGCCCCTCGGTGCTGGATATCTTCTCCATCATCCAGACAGAAATCCTAAGGATGGTGTGTGAACGGCCTGAGCCAGCCCTGTGCGCCCGTCTCGCCACCATGCTCTCAGACTTCATACAGTGCATCCCCCGGGAGAAGACGGCCATTTTGTTCTGCCAGCAGTTGGTGAGGACCATTGGGTACTTCCACTGTCCTGCCAGCCAGGAGCGGGAGCTGAGGGAGTACGTGGACCAGGTGACCAAGGTCAGCACGTTGCTGCAGAACATCTGGAAGGCGGAGCCGGTCACACTGCTGCCATCTCTGCAGGAGGTGTTCGCTATAATCTCCTCCACTGGTGAGACTGAGGGAGGGACCACCACACACAGTCACAGATGAGCACACACGCACAACTTGCACTGTATGTGTCTATGCATCAATGTCCCATACAAGTTGGAGCGGCAGGTAGCCTAGTGGTTAGAGCTTTGGGCCAGTAACCGAAAGGTTGCTACATCGAATCCCCGAACTGACAAGGTAGAAATCTGTCGTTCTGCCCCTGAACAAGGCAGTTAACCCACTGTTCCCAGGTAGGCCGTCATTGTAAATAAGAATTTGCTCTTAACTGACTTGCCTAGTTAAATAAATAAAGTTTTATAAATCATTTGAACAAAATGAGCCGTTTCAAATACAATATACATTTTTACTGTACAGAAGTAGAGTACACTATAGTATTTTCTAATGCAGCCACTAATTTACCTCCACCTTCGCCCACCTGTGGAAAAATGAGGAATGTCAGGCTTGTTAGCACATGCTTGAGACTTGGAACAGTAACTTCTTTGTCATTTTAATGATCCAGGGTGGTGGAGAGTTCATGCACTGCTCAATATCATACTTGATATGGGTCACTTGGTTAGGGTAGAGGTTGTAAACAAGACATTTGAATACAATTGGGGCATATTTCATAAGCTGTGACCCCCCCCCCCCCCCCCCCCCCCCCCAAAATCATCAGTCAATTATACTCAAGTTTTTTTTTGTGTTCTGCACAGACCCCTCCTTCGAACCCTCCATTGCCCTAGCCAGCCTGGTCCAGCACATACCTCTCCAGATGATCACAGTTCTCATCAAGAGCCTTACCACCGACCAGAACGTCAAAGACACCAGCATGACTCAAGCACTCTGCAGGTCACTGGGTGCCTTTTACTGTGTTTTTTCATTAGCTAAACTGAATAAATGAATCCGTTGTATTTGCAGTGTGTATACTAGATGGGATGTAGTGATTTAATAGGGCTTTTCTGCCCTTATTTACCGTTCTCTCCATCTCTCTCTCTTTCCTTCATCAGGATGATTGACTGGTTGTCTTGGCCTCTAGCCCACCATGTGGAGATGTGGGTCATTGCCCTGCTGAAGGGACTGGCTGCGGTGCAGAAGTTCACCATCCTCATAGATGTCACCCTGCTTAAGATTGAACTGGTGGGTAGTGTACTGACCACCATTACCTCAGCAGGGTGTGTCAATGCACCAATGAGCTAAGATGGTAGTTACACATGGTAATAGCAAATACAGTACTCTATGAAGATGGGCAGAAACTGCTTCTCCAATAGAAATCCCTGATGACACTTTAGGTGATGTCATGGCGACGTTGGCTAGCTAAGCCCATGCTCAGAAACATGTCATTGTGTCGAACAGTCGTCTAGGCACTCCTTCGATATAAAGTAGTATTTGACAAAAATGAAAATGTGTCAGTTTGTCACTTTCACAAGGTTGGAGAAATAACATGTTCAACAACTGGTTGGAATCTAGGCTGTGACTTTAGATTTTGAGACAAGTCACAACGAAGGAACAATTTTTCACTTCTCTCATTGACCCCGGCCTGATCTGTTTCGCAAGCGTTCCCGGAAGTCTTGCGATGTTGCGCCTCTGGGTTTAGAAACTCTGTGGTGATGGCATCTATAACTACATATTAACTTCAGTTAGAACTGATGAATAGATGATCACATGAACGAAAATGTGTTCCTGTAGTTTGGTCATTATGGTGTCTAGCTATATCACTTCTGAATTGTGTGTTTCTGTGTCAGTGTGTGTACAATACATATGCTATATGTTTTATCTTTGTGTGTAGGTGTTCAACCGTCTGTGGTACCCCATTGTGCGACAGGGGGCCCTAGTGGTTCTCTCCCATATGCTGCTGAGTTTCCAACACTCTCCTGAGGCCTTCCACTTGGTAAGAAACACACAATACAACTCGTTCTATTGCGCACCGCATGTCTTTCCCTCCCTCATTCCCCCTATTTAGCTGAAATACCTTCAGGCTCCATTAAACTCCATTTCCCAGATGCACTCTCCTCTCAGCAGGGCTCTTCCACTAATGAGGTGTAAAGTGTTTAAAGCACCAAGATGGTCCTTTAGTTGACTGGTGGTGGTTTCATCTGCCATGATTGTCAATTCCTTTTAAAAGGTTGATTACATTTAAGTCAGTGTGACCCCCCCCCCCCATGACAAAAAGGGAGGTTTAATGTAGCATGTGAAGGTTGATGTTTTTACCAGTCACTACATCAGTGTGTTTAGTGCTATTCTACTGCTATATGCAGTGCCTAGTTTCCTACACTGCACCTTTCCACCTTGTAACAGATTAGAACAGATGTGATGTGCACATGACCAAGAACATCATGTGTACCAGCACTGACTTTGCTGATGAGGATAAATTGACGTACCACGACTGTGATATGTTGGTTGTCTCACCTAGCTAACTGTACGTCTGCTAAACGACTTTACTGTAAATGTTTGTCTACAATACGTTCAATGTGTGTTCCCCAGGTCGTGCCACACATAGTGGACCTGGTTCAGAGTCTGAAGCATGACGGCCTGCCCACCAGTAAGGCTTTCCTGCTGCACTTCACAGAGCTCGTCCACTGTATGATGTACCAGTACTCTGGCTTCCCTGACCTCTACGACGACATCCTGGAGGCCATCAAAGTAAGACACCTTGACAACGAGTGATCACACGAGTGTTGCCCTTTTTTTTAATGTATCAAACATTTACTGTCCTTATATTATGATCCACCTGACATTGGGGGGGGGGGGGGGTAGGTTTACATTATTTATGTGACCAACTGAGTGTTTGTGGTGTCGTGAATGTCATTATTGATGGATGGACCTTCAAAACTCGGACAGTGTACAATACTACGCAGCTCGTGTAGTAAATGTGGTGTATGTAGTGTCTGAAAGCTGTCTCCCTCCCCTCTAGGAGCTACCTGGGCCTGGTGAGGAGAAGATCAAGCTGGTTCTGAACCAAAGTGCCTGGACGTCCCAGTCCAACTCGTTTGCCTCAGGCCTGCTGAGGCTGCCGGGCAAGTCTGAGACGGGCAAGACTGGCCTCATCAACCTGGGAAACACCTGCTACATGAACAGTATCATACAGACACTCTTCTCAGCCACAGAGTGAGTAGTGGATTTAGTACACACACAACTACACGTTGCATTTATATTGAGTTGACCGCATGGTTAACAAAGCTGTGTATATACATTCTGACTTGAATCCTCTCACAATAGAATGATATAATGCTGCAATATTTATGTAGGAAGTTCTTATGAAATGCTCTGCACGAACCTTCCTATGGTCCTGTCCCAGTTTCAGGAGGCTTGTCTTATCGTTACGTCTGAATGATGCCACTGCCAACACACTGATGAAGAAACTGCAGCTCCTCTTCACCTTCCTCTCACACACCCAGGTTTGTCTCCTGCTGCTGTTAGTGGCCATCAGGTTTTTCAATGGAAATGACTATGGATCCATCCCTGACGTTTCACTTGGTGTGTGTATTCGGTGAGTGGTCATTCAGTTTGTGTGTGTCTCTCCTGCAGAGGGCAGCGTATGCCCCCAGAGTCTTCTTTGAGGCGTCTCGGCCCCCCTGGTTCAATGCAGGATCCCAGCAGGACTGTTCTGAGTACCTCCGCTTCCTCCTGGACAGGTAGTACACCATCTAGTAGACTGCAGGAGCACCCTACAACTCCTTCCTCCTGGACAGGTAGTACACCATCTAGTAGACTGCTGGAGCACCCTACAGCTCCTTCCTCCTGGACAGGTAGTACACCATCTAGTAGACTGCTGGAGCACCCTACAGCTCCTTCCTCCTGGACAGGTAGTATACAATCTAGTAGACTGCTGGAGCACCCTACAGCTCCTTCCTCCTGGACAGGTAGTACACCATCTAGTAGACTGCTGGAGCACCCTACAGCTCCTTCCTCCTGGACAGGTAGTATACAATCTAGTAGACTGCTGGAGCACCCTACAGCTCCTTCCTCCTGGACAGGTAGTATACAATCTAGTAGACTGCTGGAGCACCCTACAGCTCCTTCCTCCTGGACAGGTAGTACACCATCTAGTAGACTGCTGGAGCACCCTACAACTCCTAAAACCTGTATGACTCCAGGTATAGATGGAAAGAATGTATGTATAAATCTAGTGTTTTGAGAGAAGGATTTTAAGATTTCATGTTCACTCGAATGGGTGTTATTGAAAAGGACAGCTCCATTTATTATGCTGTTACATTCATTTGCATGTTGTATTTTTGGTTGAACTTTCTCTTGTCTCCTCGTGTTCTGTTGCCAAGGTTACACGAAGAGGAGAAAACTATCCAGGTTCTCATGTCAGCCAAGCCAAATGTTGTCTCCCCTGGCAACGGACCGAGCAACGACACCGGAGGTGAAACCTCTGCGGAGGATGCCGGAGTGTCACCCGTGGCCCCTGTGGAGGGGAAGTCCGAGGGGAATGATGAGAGGACGCTCATTGAGAGGATGTTTGGAGGCAGGCTGAGCACGGGTATCCGCTGTATGACATGCAACAGCGTCTCGGAGAAAGAAGAACCTTTCACTGACTTATCCCTGGCTTTCTGTCCCTCCTCCACCTCCAGCCCTCTTCAGACCGAGGGCCCCTCAGAGGAACCCCGGGGCCCCTGCCAGGGGGCTGTCAACGGGGGCAGCGAGGCTCCCGAAATAGGCCCTTCTCCCAAACCCGTCACGGCCTCCACCACCGGCGTCCATTTTGTTCCAGGGTCCAGCGAGCCACCGCTGTCTGTTCCTGACCTGGTGGACTACTTCCTGGCACCAGAGATCCTGGACAAGGAGAACGCCTACTTCTGCCAGAAGTGTGGCTCGCTGCAGCGGGCAGAGCGGGGGATGAGGGTGGTGGTGGCGCCCGAGTACCTCATCCTCACGCTGCTGAGGTTCTCCTACGACGCCAAGTGCCACGTGCGCCGCAAGATTCTGGACAACGTCACCATCCCGCCGCTCATGAGACTGCCCGTGCACGCCCCTCCACCCAAACACTCTTCGTCCTCTTCCTCGCCACCATCCTCTCCACTCCAAGTGGACTCGCCCGAGAGCAGCGAAAACCTGGCCAAGAAACTGAAGCCGTCACAGAGAGAGGAGGAGGAGACTGGGCTAGAGGGTGACAACGGGATGGCAGGAGGAGAAAGTGAGGTAGGGGTGTGGCCGGCAGCCCGGTTCCTTCCCTACGTCCTCAGCTCTGTAGTGATGCACTCTGGGATGTCGTCGGAGAGTGGCCATTACTACTCCTACGGCCGCAACCTCAATGGGGCCGACGGAGCCCAACACCACCTAGCCAATCCCCTCGCCCTGGGGGAGGATCCTGGCAACGGGCAGACTGAGCCCATCGCACACACTTGCTCTGGGTCGACTCATCCCAAACAGGAAGTGGAAGAGGTGTGCGGAGGCCAGGCGGCCGGGGATTGGCTGCTGTTCAACGACAGCAGGGTAACGTTCACTTCGTTGGGGTCGGTTCAGAACGTCACAAACCGTTTCCCCAAGGACACGGCCTACGTGCTGATCTACCGGAAACAGGACGTTACGGGGGGGCAAAACAGTACCGGGGGAGTGACGGCCAATGGCATGAGACTGGGCTCTGAACCTCCGCTGCAGAAAGAACTGATGGACGCCGTCACCAAGGACAACAAGCTCTTTTTACAGGTGAGAGAAGAGGGTGTGAGGAGTTACAGTATAGTGAATGAGGTGTTTTCTGTTTGCTCGTGTTTATCCAAGGGCTCTACTCAATTTCATTTACAGTATGTTCATTTTTGGTTTGAAACCTTAAGGAAATCGTCTCTTTAGTTATCAGAGCAATTTTTTGTTTCATCGAATGAACTCTTAAATTGGTGACGTGTAAGCAGCCTCTTCCATTGGCTTTACAAGTAGGACAAGCCTCACCTTTGACCCCCACCCTCTTAACCACGAGGGCAACAACCCATATTATAATAATCTACTTTCATCTCTCTCTCAATGACCAGTTTTAGATAACAGAGTAGCAGACGGGTGAAAATCCGATTCACTCCAACCAATTATCTCTACATAAAAATCCCTCCTGTGTCGGCGCCTGTCATTTCTGTCACTAAATACAGGCCAAGGAGGGGTGACGCAGCCATTAGCATAACCGTTTAGTGTGATCCTGACCTAAATGATGCATCAGGCTATGCTAATGTATTGGCCCAGGGAAGTCGACTGTGTTCACTTATGATCACGCCAAGCCTCCAATAACCTTCCTCTAATTGCTTGATTAGCATGGGACGCTGAGGTGCATGCCTATTTACATTTTAGTCATTTAGCTCTTCTGCTGAGCAACTTACAATTAATGCATTCATCTTAAGATGGCTAGGTGAGACAACATATCATAATCGTATCACTACATTTTCCCTCAACAAAGTAGTTCTCAGCAGGGGTGCAACTTTCACTGGGGATGGGGGGGGGCATGCCTCCCCCCACACACACTCTGAAATTGCATTTCCCCCCCCCCCCCCAGTTTTATCATTGGAATGTGATACAAGGCAACAGTGTGCTTTAGGACCATGCGGTCGGTAGGCTGTTTGGCGTGTTTACCTGACTGGATACATTTTTTTATAAATGATGCCCCCCCCCCACACTTCTAAAACCAAAGTTGCGCCCCTGGTTATCAGTGATGGTGGGGAAAATATATATATATTTTTTTGTGGGGATGGCATCGGAATGTCAGACACGTTTCCGTATTCTTCAGGGTATTTCTGGTAATGTCACGCTTTGCTCTTCTCTTTTGGACTTGTTTTTGGAATTTGTCCTTTCAATTTGTGCCCATGTTCAAAATTTAACAGGACCCTGTTTTCCATGTATCCATTGATGGGATTAAAGTAGTTCTGAACAAGCTTTGATCAAAACATGTTGCAAGTATTCAGAAAGCCAACCATACACATGTTACACATTTCCCTTGTGCTTTCAAGATGCAATTAGTCAAGTGAAATTTCATGAGTTGTTAATCTCTCAAAAAAAGAAGACTTCAACCACACATTTGCAGTAACCACAAGAGGACAGCAGAGCTGCATTGTCTTGCTCAGACAGAATACCCAAACTCCTGGGTCATGTTCATTAGGACAGGTAACATTTTTAAACCGTTCTGCATTGGAAAATTAAACTCCAGGTAGTCCCTGCCTGTTTCTATTTTCTTCCATTTGGTCCCTAATGAATGACCCTCTGAACAGTGTTTTAATGGTCCCGAACTCCTTTTGTCCAATAGGAACAGGAGTTGAACGCGCGGACCCGAGCTCTCCAGGCGGCCTCTGCCTCCTGCTCGTTCAGGCCCAATGGACCAGACGACAACGAACCCCCGGGCAGCTGTGGTCCCTCGGGGGGAGGAGGAGGAGGTGGGGGGTTCAACACTGTCAATAGACTGGTGTTCTGATGGAGGAGGGACTGGGAAGAGTGAGTGAGAGACAAGTAAATATAGCACTGAAAGACCACTGGACTCTATATATGAGAGACATGCACAGAGAAGTCTGGTTGGCTCCTCATCCAGTGGATGGTGAAGCACATATGAAAGTAAAGAGAGAGAGAGCGCTGAATATCTTGGAGGGAGCACTTGAATACAGCGCATAATGTACACACCCACATGGACTTAAATCCAACACACAACACTGAACTCAACACTGGACTCAACCTTAGTGAGGGTCTTACCTCTCATGTCTGGCTCTGTCGTTTTATTATCGTCCATAACTCACAACTTTCTGCCTCGGGACAAGCTAGACCTCATAACCTTTTCTGGTTTGCATGCATTTCTCTTTTTCAAGCGGTGGGTTTGATTTTTGATAAGGAGATTCATTGATGTGTACTTGTCATAAGACATTTTCATATGCAATAAAATGTACAGATATGAGTGCGAAAGTATATTCAATAAACATGGAATATGATCAACTAATGCCATGAATACTGTATACAAAAAGTTTTAGATGCGATTAATCTTTTAATACAATGTGTGTGTTAATTGCATGCTGAACGTTTGACAACTTTCTTAAGGTGGGGTTATGGTTACTAACATTGACTCTATAATTAAGTTATTCATTCAGGGATACTTTTCTTTCGTTGCAGATTTTGTGCCTTTTGTTAGATATTATTAAACCTGAATTTACAAAAAGACTGACTGGAAAGACACAAACCTCAGCCTTGCTGTACAGTGTTTTAAAGTTATGTACAATACATGATTTTCCCCAATATTAAAGATGAAAGGGTCTTGTTTGTGTCTGCCTGCTCTGCCAATCTAGCGCTACCTACAAGCCCCCCCTGGTGAGTTTTACACCTTCATGTTTCACATTCTCCCACAAGTGTCATTTAGATGCTCTTGTATTATTGTCTTCTCTGAACACACTGCAGTAGCTAGCTATCGGCCGTATGAATGCATGGCTGTGTTCAGCTTCATGTGTTGTCAGTGCCCAGTCTGCCCACACACAATCAATGCCTCCTACCTTTTGTCTTATTCAACATTAAAATATTGTAAGTTAGGGTTGCTACGTGTATTGTTTATCTTTTCATGGCATTCCTCCGCTGTAGTCATACTGAACATTACATGTACTGGCTATGGTTCTTAGGTTTGCAATTGGACACTTGATGTTTGAGTGAATCGTAAGACTGGTTTTGAGACACTGTTAATGATTGAATGTCCAGACATTCACCTTTGGGCGATGTTCCCATCTAATGAAGCATGTTGCTGTGATACAGATGAACGGCATGCTAAGTTGCGGTAACATTTCCTCTGCCAGTGTGGATGTGATTTCTTCAGAGAACCTAGAGGGGTTGGGTAAAATGCGGAAGACAAGTTTCAGTTGAATGCATTCAGTTGTGCAGCTACCTAGGTATCCCCTTTCCCTAGATCAAAGACAAAGCAGAGTGGCTTTGAAGCTGTAGCCAAGACCACCTGCTTCAGGTGTGGTGCGTTTATTACTGCTGTGGCATCTCAATGTTTCTCATGCACAGTCCTGGCATAAGGTCAATTACCGGTGCTCTTCTATGCCCATAGGTGAATATGTTTGAGTAAGACTGAAGGAGTGTCCAGGAAGAAGGAAATAAATCCGTTCTCCTTGACAATCTTGTATAATACCACAGGTCGTATTCATTAGGCACCAAACGGAGGAAAACATCCTGAAACGGGGAGGTACTATCTGAAAATGTACGTAAAAAAACCCTCATTTTTGTTTTACGTTGCACCACATTGTGAACTATTTTGTTACGGTGTGCCCTAATGAACATGACCCGGTAGAGAGATTTATAGGAGTAACAGAAGGGAGAGTTCACGGTGATGTCAGACAGACCTCCCATGGGAAAGCCTCATCATTCAAATTACCAGCCAGGATAGGTTTCCTTACCCAGTGGAAACTGACCTAAAACCTCTTAGACGGGGCCCGACATGTTATAGAACCCTTACCCTCTCCAAAAGGATAACGAGAAGCATCTTTATGTAATGGGTCTTAAAACAGTAGCATCAGACTTGCAATAGTGGCACTACATGAATAGAGAATGGTATGCAACGGTTGACCCTATCAGCACACTTGCTGTTGCTAATGGCATAGCCAATATGTGTAATGTAGCAATGCAAGCTTGTGGTTTGTAAATGGGTGATTTCTGTGCTATTCGGTATCCCTGCCATTACGTTTACAACACACTGTAGTAGTAGCACTGTAATCGCCTCAAAAAGCATTTGGGAAAAAAATCAATGGCACTCAATTATTAATTGACCGACCCATTTGCGTTTCACTTGTACAGTTTTGTAAGGACACATCAAAAGTTTTATAGAGCAATGGCATTCCCTGTAAGTTACACAACTCAGTGTTGTATGATATCAAGTGTGGCCTTTTTTTGATAGCACCAGAGCAGCTTCATCAGCAGGTTCAGATTGCCCAAATATACTGAACAAAAATATAAATGCAACATGTAAAGTGTTGGTCACATGTTTCATGAGCTGAAATAAAAGATCCCAGAAATGTTCCATACTCACAAAAAGCTTATTTCTCTCAAATTTTGTGCACAAATTTGTTTACATCACTGTTAGTGAGCATTTCTCCTTTGCCAAGATCATCCATCCCCCTGACAGGTGTGGCATATCAAGAAGCTGATTAAACAGCATGATCATTACACAGATGCATCTTGTGCTGGGGACAATTAAAATTCACTCTAAAATGTGCAGTTTTGCAATGCCACAAATGTCTCAAGTTTTGAGGGAGCGTGCAATTAGCATGCTGACTGAAGGAATCTCTACCAGAGCTGTTGCCATATAATTGAATGTTAATTTCCCTACCATAAGCTGCCTTCAATGTAATTTTAGACAATTTGGCAGTGCGTCCAACCGGCCTCACTACTGCAGAACAAGTGTAACCACGCCAGTCCAGGACCTCCACATCCAGCTTCTTCACCTGCAGGATCGTCTGAGACCAGCGACCCTGACAGCTGATGAAACAGGAGTATTTCTGTCTGTAATAAAGCCCATTTGTGGGGGGAAACGAATTCTTGTTGGCTGGGCCTGGCTCCCAAGTGGGTGGGCCTATGCCCTCCCAAGACCACCAATGGCTTGATTAGGGCCTAATTAATGTATTTCAATTGACTGATTTCCTTATATATTCCTTATAACTAACTCAGTAAAATTGTTGCATTTATACCATTTTTCAGTATTGTATGTAGATTTGCCTGGCTGCACTTTTTAGGAGCAACTTTTTCAGTCTATTGTATTTACTGCCATGGTGGCAAAACAACTTCCCTCTGGGAACATGAAGTACACTACAATTCAATTCAATTGAAGTTATGAAATACTATTATTGTGGCGGTGGGCTTTAAAATGGATGCTATAACCCCTCTATTATTGCAGAGATTTCAATGTGATAACAATGAAGGCAAAAACCAACGTGGGATGAATTGATGAGCAGCTAACATCCCCACACATCACAAATGCATATTGTTTGATCCCTGTTTTGAATGTTTTTATTTTTCTGTGGTTGGTCTCCACCCACGACACGTCAAATGCAATTTGTTTTAATGCCTTTCTCATAAAAGTTTAAGTCCCTTGCAAAAGCATGAACTCTGGAACCACTCATTTAAAATGTAATTTAATAAACATAATGCCTTCTCTGTCTCCCACCATTCCTCTCTCTTTTTCCATTTCATTCTATTGGGGACCATGAAGTTGGGATTTATGCTCCTGTTAAGTTCCCCAGTGACTAGCATGGCTCAGCAAAATGCCAGTGACTAGAACTTTTACCACAGCAATATCTTTCTTTCAGCTCTATGGTGTCACAGACCCATCTTGAGGAGCACACAGTAAAAAGGAAAAATTATCTCCCAGGCTGAATAGTATTTTAGAAGACGTTGACAAGTAGGATCAATAGTATTATGGATGGTAGACTGACAAATGTACTCAATTGTTGTCCTCACTGGTTGGGCTTGCCTGCTGTATGGAGCTATGCTGTGACAAATATCTTTAATGGCTATGTGAATGTTTAAATGGATTAATATTAGAATGTAAAGTCTCACTCACAACTGGGTGGGTCATGACTGTACTTAGTTGTGAATCTGCATATGATTAATACATTGTTTGAATGTTATTGTGTTGCTTGAGTCATACATTGAAATGTAGGAAAGTCAATTAAGTCAATTAAGAACAAATTATTAATTACAACAACAGTCTAGGAACAATCAAAATGCCCAAATATGGATCCTGTGCTTAGTTCATAATTGGATTGAGAATCCTGGCTCTTCCACAATCATTGTTTGGTTATAATCTGCGTTTCAAGTGTACTACTGCTGAGGTACTTTAATTGTTAACTGCCTTGTTCAGGGGTGGAACAACAGATTTCTACCTTGTCAGCTCGGGGATTCGATCCAGCAACCTGCCGGTTACTAGTCCAATGCTCTAACCACTAGGATCCCTGCCGCCCTGTGATGGCTGTTGTGCACAATAATAGTTATTAATTTGTTTTAGTAAGTTATATGAAAAGTTCATATTTATTTTGGTACATCAGTTGACTATTTGTTAATCACAATATTGACCTTCATGTGTACTATGCTCAAACCCTACTCGAGTTTTGTTGTTTCTGGTTTTGGTGCTCACACTTACACACACAGATATAATGTAATGGCAATCGCCAACTTTCTAATTGTACGGTCATTTCTACGCTGTCCTCGAGGTTGCATGACTTCGAGCGCACAAATGGCGCGCATTGTGGTAAGTGTAGTTTCCACGTGCACATGGTAGGAGAGGTCCTACATTGAACACTGGAATGCAGGTTCTTTGTTATTCCGTTCAATCATAAGAAAGCCATATTTTCCCCCGGTATTCAGTCAGATGGGTGTAAATCTATACTAACCTTATGCAACATTTTTTAAAATCAAAATGCGGTTATTTGTTTTAGGGGGAGAAACGCCAAACAATTGAGAACTACATGTCCCATGGTGTGTTGGTTAATTTTTCCTGCACGCCGCCTCTCCCTCTGCCTGCGTGTTGCAAAGGAGGCTGTCAGGCCGAGTTCAGGGAAAACACAGAGTTGCCTATCTGTCAATCATAATTAGCAACCACAGGGAGTGAAACTGGGAGGAAGGTCGGTGAAACGCTACGTTTTTGGGTGAAAAGGCTTTGTACTTCCCGTGAAACAATTATGCTTCGGAAAGGAGAGGGAAATAAGTATCCTAGTGTGCTTAAAAATATTTGATCTACTTTGGAAGGAATTGCATAAAAGCGCGTTCACTGAAAGCCAAACTCGGCGAGTTTCACTTGCAAGCAACTATTCTGCTTGGAGTACGAAACATATCCAGAAGGTAACCACGGACGCACGACACTTTGGGATTTAATTTGGCTATTTAACACACTTCTTGACAAAAGTGGTTGACACATTTCAGAGGACTGTCTTAAAGTCGCTGTTGGTTACTCGCAGCGCAGACTAGGAGGTGTGACGGTATTTATCGCTTACCCAACTCCTAAAATCTCAACCAATGCGACATTCATTTTTTTCATATTATTTTCTTCCATTGACCGCTCCCTGTCAATATTTGCAGGTTCACTCAAAACAATCTCGGCCCAAACATCCAGACGGCGAGGAAGAAAGGAGGAAAGATGAGCGGGGGAGATGTGGTGTGCTCGGGCTGGTTAAGAAAATCTCCTCCAGAAAAAAAGTTGAGACGTTACGTAAGTCTGAGCTTGATCATATTCTTGTCTTGCTTTGGATCCTTACCACAGAGCGGATACATTGTAGCTATGCAAATGTAACACTTTCGATTATTTCGAATTTGCGTACGTTGCCTCGCTAATCACCTCCCCCAGCTGCACAAAGTTTATGCAGCATCTCGAATCTTTGTTTGCTACAACAAAACTATCGACAATTCATGAATAGCAAGAAGTGGATTTAAAATCCGATTGTAGTATTGTCAAGTGACAATGGCCTCCTAGGCTACATCTTGTTGTGATGACAGCCTGCATGCTGTTGAGCTTTTCAATGATTTGATGCGAATTCCAACACGGGGCCTATTTCAAAGCATTCATGAAAATGGTCCTATACTGTGCAACATTCGCATTCTAAGGCAAGGCAGCTGAAATGCTCGTCTAAGTCATAGCATAATAGTTTATGAGCACATGTTTTAATGTCAAAATCCTAAGTGTAGGTTTGACTAATGTAGGAATCTAACAAACGGATCACGTTGACAACTCTCACAATGTCGGGAATGAATTCCAATTGACTTGTGTTCTTAAAAGGAATGCTTTTGAAAGCAGTTTCTGGTTGTCACAGGAAATGAGAATGTTCAGTCTTCTCCATAGTCTAGTCTATGTAGACTATGTAGACTCACGCCACCTCGATACCGAAGTGACTTTTTTTTTTGTAGCAGGTTAGGAGAACTTACGCATCAGTTTAGGAGACTGAGGTTAAGGTTACCAAAAATGCTATGCTAACCTGCAACGACAATCACTTTGTATCAAAGTGGCGTGAAGAGTGTCCCATGTAGACTCGAGACTTGGCCTACTTACGAGACAGGGAGGTATGCCCATATAAATCAGTACAGTATTGAAATGATATGAAAATACATTTCAATCACAGTTGCATAGCTAGAACACAGTTATGCAAAATAATGGTTCTCTCTATAAATCACACACTTCTTTGGAAGCTGGATGTCATTGTTGATAGTCTTACATGACCTTTTTTTTTTCCTGAAAAGTATTACCATTTTCACACCCATAATGAAATTGCCACCCTGTATATGTCCCCTTTCTTTACTGTGTGAATCAGTGGGTGAATCAGTTGGCTGTATATTAGTTCCCATGATATTGGATCTGTTATCTATCCAAAGAACATCTATCGCCATTGTATTCGTGGGCCCTCTATCAGTTGTATTTGCTCCTAATCTACAAAGATGGCGTGTTAAAGAGACTGCACACCACAACTCTGGGACACAAATGACCATTTATAAATGAGTCTTGCTGTGTCCAAAAGGCTGTTAAGTGTTGTATTTGTGGCTTATTGGATATCTCTATTGATGTTTGCATTAGGAACTGGACGGCCCTGCGCTCTACATGTTTTCGCAGCAACCACAGTTCTCCTCAACCGATCTCTCCGAGAGAATCTCGATTGTATACCCCTCGCGTCCTCAAAACCCACTGGAGGCGAAGGACCTCTGGCTTTCTCAGCCAACGGGTTTTGAGAAGGAGGCGGGGCAAGAGGAGGATGTGAGGAGTATGCAATTGAGATTCTCCCAATGTCTCTGGTTGGCCATACTGAACCAAGGCATTGCCTGCCAAATACCATTCCTTCTGTGCTCCCTCCACTGATGCTATGATCAATCTGAATCTGCACAGAACTCAATTGTTCTCCTTGTAACTACATGCCTAGAACAGGAGTTTTTCCTGACTGCAGCCCTACTTAGAGCCTGTTTTTTATTTTATTTAACCATTATTTAACTAGACAAGTCAGTTAAGAACAAATTCTTATTTACAAGGACAGCCTACAGTGGAGCAGTGTGTTAACTGCCTTGTTCAAGGCCAGAACGGGGATTCGACCCAGAAACCTTTCGGTTACTGGCCCGACGCTCTAACCACTAGGCTACCTGCCGCCCCAAAGTTAGAACCTGTATCGAGGTCCCAGAGCGTTTCCTGTTCAGGTCACATGGTCAGGATAAGAAGTCCAGCCCCTAGTCATGATCAATCGGCACCCGGAGCTCAACACTCCCTCTGTCATTGTGAAGTATGACAGTCAGTCAGCCAGGGGGGTGTAGGGGTTACTATGGAGTGGTTAGTGGTGGTGACACAGTAACCATGGTGATACAGTAAGTAACTATGCTTTCCCACAGCAGGAACAGATGAGACAGGAGACTCTGATCACATGACACTTAGTGACCAAGACACTGTGTGTGTGTGTGTGTGTGTCACGTTTTAACTGAAGGGTAGTGTAGGGAGCCAGCCCAGCTGCTGTACACACTGAGGGTGTGTAACTGCTAACTTGGTGGACTGCAACACTCCGAGGTGTTCATTCATCAAGTCCATCTTACTTACAGCAGGTCACTCTGAAGTGACAGACTGGGAACACTTATCCTTATGTGAATGGAGCACTGAGAACGGTCTACTTCCTTAAAAAGTGGACATTTTGTTAAGGGCATAATCCAATGGGTAAATGCAGTGTGTTGCATTTCACCAGGCCCCTGAGCAAACTGGTTATGACCTGATTGCACTGTAGCCTACTACTTCACTACCCTCAGGTCTATAGACTAGTGTGTATTTATCTCACCCTACATTCATTAGACCCTAAGAATGTGTTAATCTATTTGTATGATTTGGTACGTGTCCATTCTGGCCTAAATGGCTTCATTGTGCCCCTATAACAGCCTGTTTTGCTGCTGCCTCTGTGGCCCTGTAGGAACAGCCTGTTCTACTGCTGTCTCTGACCAACTCTTTGACCCAATTCATCTGATTCACACTTCTGCCAAAGCCTGGCGGCGTCTGTTTAAACACCGCTTGTGTGACCTTTTGTGTGTGTGTAAGTTTTGGAGCTGTGTGTGTTTCCTTAATGGTGTTCGACAATATGAATGGCTGTATTTTGACCCTCCAGTGTTAATAGGATCTGTGTGGTGTAGATGAGGCCCTGCATGCAGTATGAGAAGGAACACTGATCACTGGCGAATTGTTGTTTCTGGTTGAAGCTGTTAGCTGGAGCCCCCGCTGAGTTACACTGGGCCAGGTGTGTGTGCGACCCACTCGCTGAGTGTGTGAGACTTGCCAGTGTGTGTGTGTGGCAGTGGCTAACGACAGCAGCGGTTGTGGGTGGAGGTGACCTCACTTGAGCCCTCTCAGGACAGCCTGGGAGTGTGAATAACCGAAACCAGTATGCCTAATATAGCCTACGGGTCCTCAGGATTACGCCGTGACATCATGACCCGTTTTCAGGTGCCCATCCAGATTATAGGCCAACCTTCTAATATACACTACCGTTCAAAAGTTTGGGGTCACTTAGAAACTTCCTTGTTTTTGAAGGTAAAGGACTTTTTTTTCTTTTTTTTTGTCCATTTTAAAATAACATCAAATTGATCAGAAATACAGTGTAGACATTGTTAAAATTTTAAATGACTGATGTAGCTGGAAATGGCTGCTTTAAAAAACGTTTTTAATGGAATATCTACATAGGCCCATTATCAGCAACTGTCACTCCTGTGTTCCAATGGCATGTTGTGTTAGCTAATCCACGTTTATCATTTTAAAAGGCTAATTGATTATTAGAAAACCCTTTTGCAATTATGTTAGCACAGCTGAAAACTGTTGTTCTGATCAAAGAAGCAGTAAAACTGGCCTTTAGACTAGTGGAGTATCAGCATTTGTGGATTTGATTACAGGCTCAAAATGGCCAGAAACAAAACTTTCTTCTGAAACTCGTCAGTCTATTCTTGTTCTGAGAAATGAAGGCTATTCCATGCGAGAAATGGCCAAGAAACTGAAGATCTCGTACAAAGCTGTGTACTACTCCCTTCACAGAACAGCGCAACCTGTCACTAACCAAAATAGGAAGAGTGGGAGGCCCCGGTGCACAACTGAGCAAGAGGACAAGTACATTAGTGTCTAGTCTGAGAAACAGATGCCTCACAAGTCCTCAACTGGCAGCTTCATGAAATAGTACCAGCAAAACACCAGGTCTCAACGTCAACAGTGAAGAGGCGACTCTGGGATGCTGGCCTTCTAGGCGTCTTTCACAAACTAGACACTAATGTACTTGTCCTCTTGCTCAGTTGTGCACCGGAGCCTCCCACTCCTTTTTTCTATTCCAGAGCCAGTTTGCGCTGTTCTGTGAAGGGAGTAGTACACAGCATTGTACGAGCTAATCCAAGTTTTATCAAACAAACCATGCCATTGGAGCACAGGAGTGATGGTTGCTGATAATGGGCATCGGTACGCCTATGTAGATATTCCATTTAAAAAATCAGCTGTTTCCAGCTACAATAGTCATTTACAACATTAACAATGTCTACACTGTATTTTTGATCAATTTGATGTTATTTTAATGGACACATTTTTTTGCTTTTTCTTTCAAAAACAAGGACATTTCTAATTGATCCCAAACTTTTGAACGGTAGTGTAGGTCTACCTCTGGCAAGGGTTCTGAATGTAAAGGTGACAGATACAGGGATGGTTATTTCGGTTGTGTGTGGAGGCGTTAACTGAGAGGGGGGGGGGGGTCAGAGGTGGTTCTGCTGCTTTTGTCAGGGAGACGGGTCATCTATAGACTGTGTACAGGTTGATCTAAGTAGACCTTCTGTTTGTGTGCCCTCTCATTCTCCAGTGTTCACCCTTACTGTCTGAGCATTCAGCCTCTACTCTCCACAGTAGCTCCAGGCCAGACACGTAGCCCTGCCGGCTGCCGGGAGGTTAACCACTCTGGGCAAAGTTTGTCCCCGGCTGGCCAGCTCAGCCCCTGATTGGACGAGATCAAGGGTTAAACTGTTCAGCGGCCTGCCTGTGTCTGCAGCACCGCCCTGTTTACCGGCAGGCAGAGCACTGGGCAGCTCAAAGTGCACACTAAGGCCTTTTTTCTATTTTGTGGAGACATGTAGGCACACAGACAGCGTAAATAGTGGGAGCTTAACCATGACCGTGCAGGGCCCCAGAGAAAGGGGTCTCTGTCCCATCTAGGGGCCATATGCTGGCATATAGATTTCATGGACCACAGTGTTGTGGGTGTTTAGTGTGTTACAGGTTTATCCATACACAGGATAGTTATTTTTTTCAATTTGATATACTATAGCCATCAAATTCAACTCTGGACCTCAAAGCCAGTTCCGCTGCTTTTGTCATTGTTTCCCTCTAATCAGGTGCTGATTTCGACCTGGGACACTTCATTATCAGGTAGAAGAGAGAACCAGCAGGCTCCGGACCTCGTAGAGTAGGCGTTGAATACCCCTGGCCTATATGATGTATTAATGTAAGGTCACCTTCAGAACTGTTGCGTTCTCCTTTCTTGTCTTGGTGAGATGGTATGAGGAAACCTACCACAACCACTCCAGTCTGATTTTTCCCAGCCGCAGAAATGTAAACGTTTGCTCTGAACATGCAACTCTGTTAGGTTTTCATTTCATTGACATTGCACTTTCCATCTTTCATTTTTAGACTTCCTCTTTCGTTTCTCGCCTCTCTCGCAATCTGGGAATTTATGGAGGTCCCACTTGTAAAGCGTTCATCAAAGAGAGAGTCCTGCAGGTTGTGTGTCTTGAGACATCTGCGCTGTGTTTTCTAAACTACCCAAGGAAATGAAAGGGGATAAAAGTTGGTTGTTACTTCGTCAGCTCCACTTAATGTGCGGAGACAGTTGAGGCTGGGAGGCAGCAGGGGGAATCTCTCTCTGTGTCCCCTCCCCATATGGCGACATGGATCGCTCCTCTCCTCTCCTCATAGGAAGCTCAAATGGTTGGTCCCATCCAAAGCATTCAGAGGGGTTATTCATGCTGTGCTTTTCCCATCCTTTCCCTCACAGGGCCTCAGTGTTTGAACAACAATACTCCAGAGACAGAGAGGGAAGGGAAGGAGAGGTGAGAGGGAAGGGAAGGAGAGGTGAGAGGGAAGGGAAGGAGAGGTGAGAGGGAAGGGAAGGAGAGGTGAGAGGGAAGGGAAGGAGAGGTGAGAGGGAAGGGAAGGAGAGGTGAGAGGGAAAATGTTGAACCCTAAAGGTCCCTTTTTGAGTGTCTCTGTCCCAAATGAGCCCTGATCAAAAGTAGTGCACTATATAGGGAATATGGTTCCTTTGGGACGAACCCATAGGGTGTTGGCAGTAAACTCACTGAGGACATCCTCTAGCCGGCTCAGAAAATATCCTTCCACTTCTGTAAATGTGTCTTCACCAGTTAGCAGCTTGAGGGAGTCTGTCTCCTGACCTGAACCACTTACTGTATGTAGCGCCCTATAAGCCATTACTTGTGTTCAAGCCTAATTTAACATTTTTGAATTGCGACCAACCAAGGAGGAAATTCTGCAACTTCTGAACAAACAGAGTGGACGGATAGACCGATGGGAATCAGTGGAGTGGTCAAACGAAACAAAGGAATAGCTTTTTTGAGTACAGGATTCATTTGCTCAGCAAGTGGAACAGAGAAGCGCTTGTGTGGCGTTAGCGTAAGAGGCTATTCCTAGCCAGCATACATTATTGTTGAAGACCAGGGCTCTCCAACCCTGTTCCTGGAGAGATACCCTTCTGTAGGTTTTCACTCCAACCCCAGTTGTAACTAACCTGATTGAGTTTATCAACCAGATATTTATTAGGATCAGGTGCGCTAGATTAGGGTTGGAGTGAAAACCTACAGGACGGGAGCTCTCCAGGAACAGGTTTGGAGTGCCCATGTGTCCCAAACAGCACTATTCCCTATGTATTGCACTGCTTTTGACCAATAAGTAGTGTACTGTATAGGGAACAGGGATGCCGAGTATGTCCTCCTGGCTACCACGACAACGGAACAGTCCATTTTGAAAAGCAGCAGACTGCTGTTGTTGTGTGGGAGCAGTCATGCCCAGAAAATAATGGATTGCATCGGCCATCAATTATTTAAATGTCCATTAGAAATATAAAGAAAAAAGAAAGGCATACAACATTAATGTGGGGTGATATCTTACTGACACAGCAATTACAATGCTGTTACGTACCACATACACCCTGTTTATCCCTCTTTTCAGTCGTTTCGAAAGGCTGCTGAAATATTAAGGTTGAAATATTTTCCAAACAGATTAACTGCCTCAGACCCATTCATTGTTTGTATTTGAATGATTCTCCAAAAAAGAAAACGACCACCTGACTTGTGTTTATGTACCCAGAGCTCCACCAGTATCGCCAGACGACCCAAGGCGCTTTTCGGTTGTCTAAGTTTTCATTTGCTTGTTTGCGTTGCGGGGGCCGCTTGAAACCCAATCACGACAAGATAAACAATGCTCATAACCACAATAACACAGCAGCCAATTAAAGCTAAGCCCTATGAATAAAGTTTTGGTTATTTTACAGAGACACACAACACATGGGTGAAAACCTCCGCCAGTGTTTTTCAACATCGAGGAAGCCTGATTTAACATGAGCTGTGGTGTATTTGAGCGGCTTGTTTTTCACTCAGGTGTGTGTGTGTGCGGCAACGGTTCGCCTGATTTGGTTTTATTGGTGTAGTTAGCAATTCAGTGATGACAGCCATAGGTCTTTTATAACAGACACTAGACAGTTAATCTATGCACACTTTCTGCCTGATAGTCTGTCTGGGTCTCGGGGACCAAGAATAGGTCTGGAGTTGACACACGGCCAAAAACCCACGGGCTTAGTGCTACAGCAGGTATGTGTAGCCGGTCAGACGAGGCACACTGTCTGACAGTGTGGACTGCAGTGATGATATAGCAGGCATAAGATCCTTTCAACTTTTAAGTTCTAACTATTTAAACATTTATCTGTATTTCATTGTGGTCTGACTTGTCCTATTAGTGTTGTGGAGTGGGAAAGCCCACCAGCACAGACCCCATCCTTCCCCATATGTAACAATTTCCTTGCGTCACTCACTACCACTGTGTGGACAGTCCTGGTGACCAGTTCTCTGTTTCTGTGGCTATTCTCGTCAACTGCGGTGGTGGTCATGTGGCGTTCTAGGCCCATGTCGTCTTTCCAAAGTCCGCCCGTTATAACTCCCAACGCGCTCTGCTGACAAACACAAACACAGCAACAAGTTGGAAGCCCTTTAAACAACACTGCTTGCTTTTTGTCATGTTGCTTGGTGGCTGGGCAGCTGGCCTTGCTTGGTGCAGTCTGTTAAGATTTGTTCCTTTATCGCCTGGCTCTTGCTGTTTATACTGTCATAGATGAAAGACTCAATCTGCTGCTGAATGTATAAAACATTACAAACACCTTCCTAATATTGAGTTGCACTCCCCTCAACATCCTCAAGTCGTCGGGGCATGGACTAAAAGGTGTCGAGCGTTCCACAGGGGTGCTGGCCCATGTTTACTCCAATGCTTCCCACAGTTGTCAAGTTGGCTGGATGTCCTTTGATGGTGGACCATTCTTGATACACACAGGAAACTGTTGTTTGAGAGACCCTACAGCTTTGCAGTTCTTGACACAAACCAGTGCACCTGGCACCTACTACCGTACCCCAATTGAAAGGCAATTAAATTGTTTGTCTTGCCCATTCACCCTCTGATTGGCACACATACACAATCCATGTCTCAATTATCTCAAGGCTTGAGAATTCTTCAACCTGTCTCCTCCCCTTCATCTACACTGATTTGAAGTGGATTTAACATCAATAACTTTCACCTGGATTCACCTGGTCAGTCTGTCATGGAAACAGCAGGTGTCCTTAATGTTTTGTACACTCAGTGTGTATACACACTTTGTTAAAAAAAAAAATTGTGTGGAAACTCTCCTGTGGTTGTTGTAGAGCTCCACAGTCACATGGCGTTATGGTTGAATATGCCAACTCTTAACACTATCCAGACCCAGTTCTTATGAAGCACAGATAAGACACTTCTCCAGACTCTTGGCTGGATAGGTTTAAATGCCTGTATCCAGGGCAGAAAATGAAGACAGATTTATACAATGCAGGCTACATAAATGCAACTTGCAGTACGACATAACATGAACGTGTTCAGTGTTCAACTTTAGAAATCGTTATTTATTGTTCCATGTTAAGCCCGTCCAGTGACGTCTGGCTGTAAAGATATTACCTGGCTACCCAAACACTACGCCACGACCACGGATGCTAGTTTCTTCTCTGCAATTTATGAGTACCTACTACCTCCCTGACGCAAACATTCTAACCGCTCTGATTGGTCTCAGAAACCGCCAGGTTAGGCTGGGACACTTGTGGGTAAAGTGCCGGTATTTTTTTTAAACATTTGTCATTGGCTTTGATACTCTGATTGGTTAGAGATGATCCAATCGCTGATGACTTTGTTCTGTACAACACCCCTTATCTTGACGTTGCCATCGTTGAAGTAGTTTGTTGCGGTCTCAGACTGAATTATGTAGCAAACAGAGCAGCACTAGAATTCAGTTGGAGTCATCGGGCTATTAAAAATAGACCTTATGACAGAGAGAGAGGTTATTTCAAGCCCCAACTTTGAGTCCTACTGCTGCTCCAGAGAGAGGGGGCTGCTGCAGGGACCCAGGAGCACACAATGTCCAAAGATGGTCCCTTTGCTTTGGCCTCTCAGGCAGAGCTGGCTTCCCCTTCCAGCAGCTCACGGGACCAGACCATAGAAATACAAATATAATCTGCAGGCCATCCACCCATCACAGAACATTGACTTGAATGGGGATGCTTTTTCTAGTGATCCTGTTTCTATGGTCCAGACCACTGGATTGTTTGTGCAGTCATGGGAACAAGTCTCTAAAGCTGAGAGTGTATGGAGCCTGTGTATAAGCACATGTGAAATTGTCCTGGAAGGAGTTCAGAACCAGTTACGAGGCTAAGTGAGCAAGGTGTGTGTGCATGTGTTTGGTGTGTGCATTTTGGGATATTCCAGAGTGTCAATCAATAATCTACTCCACCTCCTCATAGGCCATCAGTAGGCAGAGAGAGTGGGAGGGAGAGAAAGGAAGGAAACTAAAAGATGCACCGAGCTAGCCTCAAACCCACACCATTAGCCAGCCTCAGTCAGCCTACTCTCTGTCCCTCTCCCTGCTCAGGGCTCCTCTTGGCATGCTGTGGCAGTAGGAATGTGAGCCTCTTCTGTGCTTCTGCTGTGTTCAGTGAGGGCTGGCCTCTGCTGCCTGATTTGTTGTTTCTGCTGAGCGCAGCGCTGAGTCTGACGGAGGAAAAAGGCGCAGCTCCCTGGCGCCCCAGCACGGCATTGCGGCCGCTTCCTGTGTGCGGTGCTGATGGCTACCAGATGTCTGGAGGGAAGAGAGACTAGTGGTCTACCACGCTGGTGTCTAGTGCTTTTCGTTCTGTTTCACTTTCGTGCTACCTCTTTTTTTCCCGCTCTCGGTCACTCCCTCTCGGTCACTCTCTGACAACTCCTCTCTGGGTCGCTCGTCACTCTCTGATAGAGGTCGCCGGATTAATCGGAATGGCCGATTTAATTAGGGCCGATTTCAAGTTTTCATAACAATCGGAAATCGGCATTTTTGGACGCCAATTTACATTTAAATGATTATTATTATTTTTTTTACAATTGTTTACACCTTTTTATTTAATCTTTATTTAACAAGGCAAGTCAGTTAAGAACACATTCTTATTTTCAATGGCGGCCTAGGAACAGTGGGTTAACTGCCTTGTTCAGGGGCAGAACGACAGATTTTTTTTTTACCTTGTCAGCTCAGGGATTCAGTCTTGCAACCTTACGGTTAACTAGTCCAACACTCTAACTACCTGCTTTACATTGCACTCCATGAGGAGCCTGCCTGTTACCAGGTAAATTGGTAAAGGTAAATTGCCAAGGTAAGTTGCTAGCTAGCATTCATAAGCATTCCTTCAAACAGCACTTTCGTGCATTTTGCCAGCAGCTCTTCCCTGTGCTTCAAGCATTGTACTGTTTATGACTTCAAGCCTATCAACTCCCAAGATGAGGCTGGTGTAACCAATGTGAAATGGCTAGCTAGTTAGTGGGGTGCGCTACCTCTACTCTCTGACAACTCATCTCTGGGTCACTCTCTGACAACTCCTCTCTGGGTCGCTCGGTCACTCTCTGACAACTCCTCTCTGGGTCGCTCTGTCGTTCGGTCACTCTCTGACAACTCCTCTCTGGGTCGCTCTGTCTCTAACCTAATCACACACCCACAAACTGTGGATCAGGGTGTGAGCTGCTGCTGTGGGCTGTTTAACCCAGTAGAGGTTAACTCTGCCTGTCTGTCTTAGTCAGCTTATAGTTGAGCCTCTTCCCAGATCCGCTCTCATGGAAAAGACATGCTTCATTAGAAACTACCATTAAATCATCTTCCCCCCTCCTTCTGCATGCCTTGGCCACATCCCATTTTGGGACGCAGACATGAACTAGATGAGCATAACTGGGCCGTAAAGCCTGTAATGCTACATTTTAATATCCAGACCTCATACATTTTACAGCCGCTGTAATTCGTGGTCTTCGAGAGAGATAATGGTGTGCCCTTCACATTTCATTGTTTAGTGACTTTACTGTTTGATCTAGAGATCTGGACTGTTTGACTCTTATCAATCCATGTGAGTGGTCTACTGTTGAGTCGACCACAAGGGACCGTGTGTAAGTGGCTTTACTTCATTACATAACTAATATTATGCGCATGTTTCAGTATGTCACTCATTTTACGGTTTGGCATGGATTGTCCCCCCCCCCCCCCCCCCCCGTGGCGGCTCACCTGTCGTCTCTGCCACATGGACACCTGTGCTTCTGCAGGGCCTTCGTACAGCCTCTAGACCCACTGCTGCTGTGGTCCAGCCCCTCTTTGTGTGGACCAATCTCCCCTCTTGAGGATTCCTATGTGTGTTTGTGCGACGGGGGGAGGGGGCACCCTGGAGACAAGCTGTGAAATGCCCACCGCCGCCCCGTGTAATTTCTCGGGTTACTGCGAGTCGGCCGGCCCATACGGACAGACCACACACTCCTCCCTACCTCTATCGCTCTCTTTCTCGCAATTTTTCTCTTTTCGTCTTGTTCTTTCTCTTTTTAAAAATCATTATCGAAATGCGTTTTATACCAGAGATATGAGATGTGGCTAGTCAAGAGGGAGATGGCGAGAGGGGCAGGCCAGTCCTTTCTTAGCCTGTCCCCAATGAGTGTCCTGCGGGCAGCCTGATTGCATTATAGAGCTCTGCTCTGGTGCTGCTCGATCTCTCCGGCCTGGCTACCAGCCAGAGGAAGGGGATGAGACGCCCCCCCCTCCCTGTGAAGACCCTGTTGTGAGAGCGGGCTAGTTTACACTCCCTCTGATTGGTGGCTGAGAGACGGTGAACTCCCACCTTCTCTCTCAGTATTCCTGTGAACTCTCCCAACGTTATTTCCGTATATCTCTCGGGTACGTCTCGGAACCCTGTGGAATAGCTTGAGTGCTCGACCCGTCGACATTTTGTAGGGCCGACTTCGTCTCTCGCTCTGGTATACCAATGGCATTTGGCTAGGCGACTGGACTGGTCGATCAGGCATTGAGTTCCAGGTCAGTAGTACCATGCAGAATGTAAGCATTTTTTTTGTATTTATTGTTGAGGGAATTCTATTGAGTTTACTGCTGCTTATCTGGGCATTTTGGGGATTTCCAACTATAGACCCTGGCTTTATGGTTCCCAGATGGACTGACAGGCTGCAGGTGTTCACACAACTCAAGCTCCGTTGGAGCTTAGCTCTTACCTGCTACTTTAACACACATCAACTCAGCTTCCCCTATTCAGAAACCATACAGCCTGTGACAAGAGTCTCTAAGTGTTGGGTTAGTGAAAGTGATGTGGTTTTGAGCTGAACAACGATCCTCCCAAAAAGAAAAGATCCTTCCTCATAGTTTATTCGTAAAGTAATGACAACATTCCACAATGTATTCTGACATGCTGGTTGTCTGGAAGGGATTTGTTTACAGTAGATACACCTCAGCCACATACTGCTCTTTCATCTAGAATTTATCGATCAACAGGCCATTATGTTGATCAGTGTTAAGCCCATGCATGTGGTTATGTGTGGCTCCCGAGTGGCGCAGCGGTCTAAGACACTGCATCTCAGTGCAAGTGTCTTATGCAGTCCCTGGTTTGAATCCAGGCTGCATCACATTCAGCCATGATTGGGAGTCCCATAGGGCGGCGCACAATTGGCCCAGCGTTGTCTGGGTTTGGCAGGGGTAGGCCATCATTGTAAATAAGAATTTACTCTTAACTGACCTGCCTAGTTAAAAAAAAAAAAGTCAAAGGTCTGGCATTGGCCATGCATTCATTGTCATACTTCCTTAACATATAACATAACACATGTCATAGCCTTGTCTTGGTCTGTTTTGCGTGTTCAGCTCCACTATGCCAGTGTGTGGTTTGGACCACTACTCTGATAGCCGTTTGGCTTGTCGAGTTGTGCGCTCAGTCATCCTCTTGTGTGTACAGACCAGACACGCACTCGCAGACCGAGACAAACCACGGCAGAACTAAGAGGGGAATTGTCTGGGCCGCTGGTCTTCCCCTCAGCCTGGCTACTCGCTCTCTGCAGCCAAGAAACACTGATCATGTGAACGGCCCAGCCCTGCTAATGGAATGTGTTGAATTCCTAAAGATGCAGTTTTGACAAACACATGTGACTTGGGGGGGGGGCTGCTGTACATGTTTTGATCCTCAACCTTTGCCTGATATTCAAGTTGGTTCTCAACAATAACATCTGTACAAAGAGGAGATGTAGAAGGGGAGGGATGTCTCTGCCACCTACCTCCACCATGCCTGCTCCCCCACGTTAAATAGACAACCTCTGTTGAACAGCCTAGCTAGAAATGCCACGAGTAGAACCTACAGTATTCCTCCTAACATGAGAGCATGTTTGTTCCACGTAATATATTTATATCTGAGCCTTCCACATTGTTGTGCCCTGTACTGCTATAGTCAGATGACCTAGTCCGAGCTCTTATGTCCTGTCCCCCATCAGTTCTCACAGCTAATCGGTTGCCAGTTCCACTAAAAACAATCCCCCTAACTGAATACTTTCCTGCATGAATTGAATAGGCTGCTGTATAGCAACAAGGGCAATTAACAACAGAAATATGGGAATCGCTCTTAGTGGCGCTTCCCGTTGGATAAACAATTAACGCTAGTGTGTGTGCATCTGGAAGTAACAGTAGTCATATGTCATTGCAGGCCTATTAGGAAGGAAGGACACATTTCAAACTCAAATCAACCAATCAATAACTCAATAAAACTACAAATCAACTTGTCAATTCTCAGGTTATTAGGTTAAGATAATAGTAGGTTGACCCCTGTATGACTGACTAAATCAGATGGTATTTAGTGGTACACTTCTCTGCAGTCTGTATCCGATTATAAGGAATTTATAAATTTAAATTCTAAACTAATCTGAAACATGGATTACTGTTGCATAATTTATTATTTAGGCAAACAAAATTCTCTTGTTTTCTGTAATACAATTGGAGTACAACCCATCTGATTTGATGACGTAGGCCTACACCACAAATGGACTCCTTTCACGTAGTTGAAATATTCTCCCATACATATACAATAGATGACTCTATTTCTGTGCTTTCCCTACAAACACGCATCAAGAGAACACATGGACTCCACCTCTGTTCAGTTGTCAGTTAGATAGAAGCCAGTGGGTGTTGTGTTCTCCATTGGGCTCACAGGAGCTCACCGGAGCTGAGTACTGGCACATCAGATTTTCTACTGCTTGAACTCCTGTTCCTCTTATAGAATATCAGCTCAAAAGTATTGTGGAGCTCCTACACCTAAATATAAACAGTACCGGCCCCCAAAACTAGTACTTGAACCTATTTCAGTCCAAGTCCAGCACTGGTGATAATAGCTATTGAGGTTTGGTTTCTGTTGCTCCATCCCTCTACCACAAACCAACATCTATACAGCTTCACCAGCCAATAGCGAAAGTGCATGAACATGGAGGCCATCGTGTACTTACCACAAGTCACAAGTTGCATGGACTCACTGTGTGCAATACTAGTGTTTAACGTGATTTTTGAATGACTACCTCACCTCTGTACTCCCCATATACAATTATCTGTAAGGTCCCTCAGGTGACAAATAACATTTGATTTGACTGTGTCGGATGCAACAGGTGTAGTGTGAAATGCTTACTTACAAGCCCTTAACCAACAATGCAGTTCAATAAATAGTTAAGAAAATATTTACTAAATAAACTAAAGTAACACAATAAAATAACAATACCGACGCCAAATATAGGTGGTACCGAGTCAATGTGCGGGGGGGGTACAGGTTAGGTCATTTGTACATGTAGGTAGGGGTAAAGTGACAATGCATAGATGATAAACGGTGTGTAACAGCAGTGTAAAAACAGAGGGGGGGTGTCAATGTAAATAGCCCAGGTGGCCATTTGATGAATTGTTCTTGGGGGGGGGGGGGGTGAATGAATCACTTTGATTTTCATATGGGTGCACTCAGAAGACATTCATTTTATTCAATAAATGTTCCTTTTGTTCGATAGTCTCTATATCCGAAAACCTCAGTTTTGTTTGCGTTTTCTTCAGTAATCTACAGGCTCAAACGCAGTTACAACAGGCAAACAATCAAAATTGTATCCGTAAAGTTAATAGAAACATGTCAAATGATTTTTCAATTTCCGCCTGAAGACATACCAAAATCTAACTGCCTGTAGCTCAGGCCCAGAACCAAGGATATGCATATTCTTGATTTCATTTGAAAGAAAACACTCTGAAGTTTGTGTAAATGTGAATTGAATGTAGGAGAATATAACACAATATATCTGGTTTAGATAATACAATGAAAATCATGTGTGTTTTTTAATTTTTATTGTTGTATCATCTTTAAAATGTACCTGTATCAACAGGTATAATAAACATATTATATATATGAGTACAGGGAACATAAGGTTTAATATATTATTATAGACCTGCTAGATCTACTGTTTATTTTATATTGACATTTCAGCTAGATCTACTGTCTCTAGTAGATACAGCTGGTCTGTTGTAATATGATGTCTCCATTTCACTTTGGCCATTGTTGTGGGCCTGCCCTCCACTCAACAGCCTCAAATAGGCTATTTCATGTGGGGGTGGGGTGGAGCGGCAGACACGTGTATCTCGGCCATGCTCCCTCTAATTCAAAACGTGTATGTGTATATATATATATATATATATATATATGTATATCCAACGTGTACTTTACACATTTCATTACATTTTTATATATTGCTACTAAAATGTTCAAAAATCACAAATAATATTTTGTTATTAATTTCAAACAACGGCATTAGCATGAAGAACTTACCAGTCCAAAACGATGTCCTCTCCGTTAAAAAAATATTTAGCTATGTTAGCTAAATGAATCATCCTCCAACAATCTGTCTCACTTTCCCGATCAATTTCTTCTAAAATTGTGTGTACATCTGTATATCTAGACTTAGATTTAGCTTTCCCTGACTTAGTCGCCATACTGATTGATATATAAACAGCTGAAGATGCACTTTACCAAAGAAGTGCTGTGCGTAACTCTTTACGCCGGAGTTTACTACATGGGTTGGTCTTCCAACACAAACATTACATATTGCCGTTTACCTCGGCTCATTGGCTATCTACCCAGCTAGATTTCAAGACAATCAGTGGTCATTGGGTTAAAATACAGTCACTCAACGAAACAGAGGTCATATCATTGGTGCACAATGATGTCATTACTTGTTGTCTTCAAATCGGTTTCTTTCAGTCAATATGTCCCGCGAAATGACCCATCACGTTTGGTTGTGTTACAAACAAACCAGTTGATTGCAATGAAACTAAACATGACTGGAAAAGTCACGGTTAGTGTGCTTATTTACATCGACTGTGTCGTCGAAAATTGAATGAGACGGAATTCATGACACAAGCGGTTCACAAAATGTTTCGTGTTCGGCTATAAAAATGTATTTTATCAAACAAAAGACCATTGTGTGTCAATGAGCATTGGGATTGCAAACAGAGGAAGATCGTCAAAGGTAAACAATTTATTTGATTGCAAATTGTGATTTTGTTACGCCTGTGCTGGTTGAAATCCTTTTTCTTTTTATGGGGCTCTATCCTCAGATAATCGCATCATATTCTTTCGCAGTAAATCCTTTTTTTACATCTGACAATGCTGTTGGATTAGCAAGATTCTAGGCTTTCGAAACATGTGAGACACTTGTATTTTCATGAATGTTTAATATGACTATTTATGTAGCGATCACCGTATGTTGTCAAATTTAATCCCGCTAACGGGTTCGGTGCGCAGAGAGGTTAACAGTTTTGGAAACTTCAGAGTTTTCTATCCAAATCGACTAATTTTATGCATATACTATCTTCTGGGCCTGAGTAGAAGGCAGTTTAATTTGGGCATGCTTTTCATCCAAAATTCCAAATGCTGCCCCCTACCCTAGAGAAGTGAAGGAGCCTTTTGTACCTAGACTTGGTGTTCTCTCTGCAAGCGGTAACGGATCAGTCTATGACTTGGTTGACTGGAGCCTTTGAATTTTTTGGGGGCCTTCCTCTGACACCACCTAGTATATAGAGTTGAAGTCGGAAGTTTACATACACTTAGGTTGGAGTCATTAAAACTAATTTTTCAACCACTCCACAAATTTCTTGTTAACAAACTATAGTTTGTTTCGGCAAGTCAGTTAGGACATCTACTTTGTGCATGACACAAGTAATGTTTCCAACAATTGTTTACAGACAGATTAATTCACTGCATCACAATTCCAGTGGGTCAGAAGTTTACATTACAGTAAGTTGACTGTGTTATTAAACAGCTCGGAAAATTCCAGAAATTATGTCATGGCTTTAGAAGATAGGCTAAATGACATAATTTGAGACAATTGGATGTTTACCTGTGGGTGTATTTCATGGCCTAACTTCAAACTCAGTGCCATCTTTGCTTGACATCATGGGAAAATGGAAAGAAAATTCACCTAACTTATTGTGGGAAGCTTGTGGAAGGCTACCCGACACATTAGACCCAAGTTAAACAATTTAAAGGCAACGCTACCAAATACTAATTGAGTGTATGTAAACTTCTGACCCACTGGGAATGTGATGAAAGAAATAAAAGCTGAAATAAATCATTCTCTCTCAACTATTATTCTGACTTTTCACATTAAAATAAAGTGGTGATCCTAACTGACCTAAAACAGGGAATTTTTACTGGGATTAAATGTCAGGAATTGTGTAACTGAGTTTAAATATATTTGGCTATGGTGTATGTAAATTTCCGACTTCAACTGTTGGTCCTGAATAGCAGGAAGCTTGGCCACAATGATCTACTGGACCATACGCACTACCCTCTGTAGCGCCTTATGGACGGATGCTGAGCAGTTGCCATACCAGGCAGTGATGCAACTGGTCAGGATGCACTTGATGGTGCAGCTGTTGAACTTTTTGAGGATCTGGTGACCCATACCAAATATTTTCAGTCTCCTGAGGGGGAAAAGGTGATGTACCCTCTTCTCGACTGTGTTGGTGTGTTTGGACTAGGGGTGCAAAGTGTCGGAAACTTGCTGGAAAATGTTCCATTGGAAGTTAAGCCCTGAAATTTTGCTTAAATGCTATGCTATTGAGGCCACTACATGCTTTCGGGTAAGTTTTGATTACGATACTGGGTGGGGTGAATATATTTTCTATTACATGTATTTTTTTAAAACTAGTAAATAGCCTACAGCAGTGTTTTAGATCATTTCATACTTGTTAACCATTTCTTCTAGTTAGTTTTTGCTACCATGTGGGTTTTAGCGTGCTTGAGCCTGCTAACTGAGGAGTGTTAATTCACCTGTCCATACATGTTACATTTTAAAACATTTATCTTACAAAAGAGTTGTTTCATCTAACTGCTTAACTATTTATCTGTATGTGGAATTGCATTTTTTTTACTCATTTTTTAATAATCTTTACAGGAAAATGCCACGGGCACTATCTGATGTGTGGAGACATTTCACTGCAGCTAATGTAAACGGTGTACATTTGCAAATACTGTGCCAAATCATATGTGAAGAATGCAACAAAGACGCAGAATCATCTGGCCAAGTGTATAAAGTTTCTTCACCGCTCACGAAATGCAACCTCTGACAAAAGTCCATCTACTTCTATTCGAGGTGAAAATGGTGAATCAGACACCTTATCGATGGCAACAGCTCATGGTCCTCCTGGAATCAGACATGTTTTTGACTCAATGGAGGAACGTAGTCAGAGAAATGCTGATGAATGTCTTGCTCGAGCTGTGTAAATCAACTGGTTTACCTCTGATGCTCACAGGCAATGTGTATTGGAAGAGATTTCTGAATGTTCTTCGCCCAGCATACACCCCTCCAACCAGACATGCTTTATCTACTAATTTGCTGGATGCAGAGTTCAGATGAAGGTGAAGCAAATCATAGAGAAAGCAGACCATATTGCAATCATCTCTGATGGGTGGTCGAATGTTCGTGGGCAAGGAATAATTAACTACGTCATGTCCACCCCTCAACCAGTATTCTACAAGAGCACAGACACAGGGGACAACAGACACACCGGTCTCTACATTGCAGATTAGCTGAAGGCAGTCATCAATGACCTTGGACCACAGAAGGTATTTGCACTGGTGACAGACAGTGCTGAAAACATGAAGGTGGCTTGGTCTAAAGTGGAAGAGTCCTACCCTCACATCACACCCATTGGCTGTGCTGCTCATGCATTGAATCTGCTCCTCAAGGACATCATGGCACTGAAAACAATGGGCACACTCTACAAGAGAGCCAAGGAAATGGTTAGGTATGTGAAGGGTCATCAAGTTATAGCAGCAATCTACCTCACCAAGCAAAGTGAGAAGAATAAGAGCACCACATTGAAGCTGCCCAGCAACACTCGTTGGGGTGGTGTTGTCATCATGTTTGACAGTCTCCTGGAGGAGAAGGAGTCTCTCCAAGAAATGGCCGTATCAGTCTGTTGATATGGACAGCCCCATCAGGATCCTCCTGTATGATGTATTTTGGGAGAAAGTGGTAAGCAGCCTGAAACTCCTGAAACCTATAGCAGCTGCCATTGCACGGATTGAGAGAGACAATGCCATCCTGTCTGATGTTCAGACTGCTTGCAGATATAAGAGAATAC
Source organism: Oncorhynchus kisutch (assembly GCF_002021735.2). NCBI lineage: Eukaryota > Metazoa > Chordata > Actinopteri > Salmoniformes > Salmonidae > Oncorhynchus > Oncorhynchus kisutch. Next base: position 1,508,211 of record NC_034180.2, on the reverse strand, counting down.
ATCTGTATTGCCCTGCCCACTTCACTGTTGCTCCAAGCAGAGGTAACTGCAGTTCTGAAATGCATCAAAAAGCGTGAAGACTTCTGCCTGAAGCCTATACACGCTGCAGCGTACATGTTGGACCTCAAGTATGCTGGCAAGAGCATCCTGTCTGGTACAGAGATCAACAAGGCCTATGGTGTCATTTCTACCATGTCTCTCCACCTTGGCCTGGATGAGGACAAGGTTCTTGGCAATCTGGCGAAGTACAGTTTCAAGCAAGGGCTTTGGGATGGAGACGAAATATGGCAGTCATGCCAACATATCTCATCAACCACCTGGTGGAAGGGACTTTATGGATCTGTGGCTCTTTCCCCTGTTGCCTCCATTCTCCAAATCCCACCAACATCAGCCGCCTCAGAGCGCAACTGGTCCTTATTTGGGAACACACACACCAAAGCACGCAACAGGCTGACCAATACAAGGGTTGAAATTGGTGGCCATCCGGGCAAATTTGAGACTTTTTGAGCCTGACGAGCCATCATCAACAAGGTTGGAAAGTGACATTGAAGACGAGGCCTCAGTCTGATGTTCAAGAGCTGGACATTGAGGTCGTTCCAGGGAGAAAGACATGTAAGCCTGAGAGAAAGACAAGCAAAGCTTTAGTCTAGAAACTATCATTTTACAGATGTATGTTAAATATTTTTGAGATGCGATGGATCTTTGGGATCATTCAATATTCCCTTTTTGTTCAGTGAAATCATCCCATGTGAAGAGTCAACTCATTTACTTAAAGTTCAATTTGTAACAAATGTTTTTCTTCTATTGGAAGGATTTAATAATTTGTAATTATGTCTACTTATAAGGTAAAAAGTTTGTTTCTGTCTTTACCATATGGTAAATATATCCAATGCAAAAAACAGCTACATTTAAATGGTATTAATATTAATTTGCATATATTTCCGTAAATTCATATGGAAAGTTTCCAACTTTCGAATATTCCCCAAAATGTGCAACCCTAGTTTGAACCATGATAGTTTTTGTGATGTGGACACCAAGGAACTTGAAACTCATGAACCCGCTACCGCCCCGTCAATGTGAATGGGTACGTGTTCGGTCCTCCTTTTCCTGTAGTCCACGATCATCTCCTTTGTCTTGCAAAGGGGGGAGAGGTTGTTGAGGGAGAGGTTGTTGTCCTGGCACCACACTGCCAGGTCTCTGACCTCCTCCCTAAAGATACAGGAATCCTCCTCCTTAGTTGCCGGAGAGGAAGGAAACCGCTCAGGGATTTCACAATGAGGCTGATGGGGACTTTTTTAAAACAGAGTTTAATGGTTGTGATAGGAGAAAGTTACTCCACAATGCTAACCTAATTGAGAGTGAAAAGGAAGCCTGTACAGAATAAAAATATTCCAAAACATTCTTTCTGTTTTCAACAAGGCACTCACTAAATTAATACTGCAATAACTTTTTGTCCTGAATAAAGTGTTATGTTTGGGGAAAATACAACATTGAGTACCACACTCCATATTTCAAGCATAGTGTTGGTTGCATCATGTTATGGGTATTCGTGTCATTTTTAATGACAGGAGTTTTTCAGGATAAAAAATAACAACGTAATGGGGCTAAGCACCGGCAAAATCCTAGAGGAAAACCTGGTTGTCTACTTTCTACTAGACACTGGTGAATTAATCTCCCATTCAGCTGGACAACAACCTAAAACACAAGTCTACACTGGAATTGCTTACCAAGAAGACAGTGAATGTTCCTGAGAGGCCGAGTTAGTTTTGACTTAAATCTACTTTAAAATCTATGGCAAGACCTAAAAATGGTTGTCTAGCAATGATCAACAACCAATTTGACACAGCTTGAAGAGTTAAAAAAATAAAAAATAATAATGGGTCAAATGTTGTACAATCCAAGTGTGGAAAGCTCTTACACCTACCCAGAAAGACTCAAAGCTGTAATCACTGCCAAAGGTGCTTATACAAAATATTTGCTCAGGGGTGTGAATAAAATATATATTTTACACTTTTGTCATTATGTGGTATTGTGTGTAGATGAGTGGATTTTTTACAAATTAATTTTGAATTCAGGCTGTAACACTACAAAATGTGGAATAAGTCTAGGGGTAAGAATACTTTCTGAAGGCGCTAATTGAGAAGACTAGGCCACCAGGCTTATTGGCACTTTGTGTGTGTGCGTGTACACACGAGTGTGTTTATTTTCCTCCACTCTCACTTCCCTACAATTCCTCCCAGATGTAAACAACAAAAATGTGTCACAATACTGATGTAAACATGGTCATTTAGAACGCAAAAACCAGCCCATTGTTATGTGGCAGAGCGTAATATAGTGCGTAGTAAGACATTCCAGTGGCTTGGGGGAAATTGCTGCTGTAACACAGTATGCTGTCATTAGACTAGCCTTGTTCTATGGGAACACATACACAGCAGACTCACAGCCTACGGGCCATTGGCTTTCATTATTTTAGATGATTAAAGTTTATGTCCATTGGGTTCACGGAAACCCTCTGTCCTGTGGGCCAAAACAGTCAGAGTAATGTTATGGAGGGAGTGAAGGCCTGGGGCTGGGTCGCTGCTTTATTTGGTGGTGCTGCTGCTATGGCTTATGCCGTTAAGAGAACGAGAGACTGGCTGGCTCTGTTGTGTAGCGGGATGGAGACATTTTAGTAGTGGTTTGGTGGAGTGGGATAGGAGGGAGGGTTGCTGTGGTCATGGAGGGGTGGGCGGGGGTAGTGGGGTTTTCTTGACGGATCACTGGAGAGGAGACACAGACGGAGAACTAAATCCCATTTGGATTGGTTAGTCCGGAGAGAGTCTTGTCTCCAGCAGCAGTGTAAGCAAACTGTTATGCTGTCTGTCTTGACTACTGTAAACCACATAGACAGCCGCACAGTTCTCTACTCCCGTCTTCTCATTGTCCATCAAGGTGTCTTTGCTCTGTTAGTCACCGTCTGCTCCATGAGGTTCTTCGCATACCAGGAAATAGGGTCCTAGTTGTGTCTTGAATCTACAGTGAACCGTTGCGCTCCACCACTGTCAGATACATTATGCTTGGAAAAGTTATCGGTCCATGTAAAACAGTGCTGACCTCATGCAGTTCAGTTGTGCCCATAGTTTCTCACATCTGCAGTGTTCTGAACGGTTGCACTCCTGAATGCTGCACCACTGGTGTTAACAGAGTAGCATGTCAATAGCCCACTGCTCATAGTTCCAGAGAACTGCTTCAGGAGTAGGAAGTGGGGTGGTTGCTGTTCTTTCCAAGAACACAGTGGTGTTTATCCCATTAAGGAACTGAAACCCCCTGCAGGTTCTCAGCTGTGGTGTGCAGAGTTTAACAGGAGAGACGCATCATGACACAATTCTCAGGAACGCATACACACACACTGACAGATGTGCGCATTCAAAAATTAAAAAGGGCCAAAAAAACATCTAGAGAACTATTTGAGAAATTGCTGACATTGTTTTGGGGCTGCTTGCGTTAGGCCTGACTTGGGAAATGGTTCATATTTCTCCTCTGTTGCCTCGCGGCTCTAATCACAGACACTATGCACGCGTTCACAGACAATCGAAAGTGAAGCACGGTATCGGTGTGGTAATCTGGGCCAGTGAGCAGGGTTCCTAGGGACTGGAGGAGAGGGGGAGGTGTCTCTCTCCTTGCTGTCTGAACACCGTGCCTCAACAGGCCCAACACCTTTTAACACTTAGAGGAGAAACACACAGGAACGTCATGTGACTGGAGTCACTATAGAAAGGGCAGGATTATGATCCTCAAAGGGCTGTACCTGCACTTGTAGGAGGAGACAGGTGTGGTATAACTTGATTTAAAATAAACTGCTTCTCACTCACTTGTTGAAGCGTTCACATTTGCAAGTAGTGTGTGAGAGCTTTTAGCCCCCATAAGGAGTGTTTGATTATAGAAGGTCAAGTATTGCAGTCGTGTTGGTCGCTATATTTTTTTTTAACCAAATCATTTGTAAATACTAATTTTACACTGAGTGTAGTAGGTGCCAGGCAGAACATGTGCCAAGAACTGCAACGCTGCTGAGTTTTTCCACGCTCAATAGTTTGTCAAGAATGGTCCACCACACAAAGGACCTCCAGCCATCTTGACACAACTGTGGGAAACACTGGAGTCAACATGGGCCAGCATCTCTGTGGAACGCTTTCGACACCTTGTAGTCTAAGCTGCGATGAATTGAGGCTGTTCTGAGGGAAAAAAGGGGTGCAACTCAATATTAGGAAGGTGTTAATGTTTTGTACACCGTGTACTCCAATGGTTTGGTGAGGAAACACTAACGTGATGTCCCTTGCGACATCAAGCACATCCACAAACCACATGCCTGTGACTGTCCGTTGAGTACGTTCCATTTCCTTTATCTTTAAATATAGTCAGTGCGACTTCAGGCACATTTCCTTTCCCTCCTCAGTCATAGAGCAGAGGAATTGGATTATGGTTGAATCAACGCAGCCCAGGGCAGTAAATGTGATTTAGTCTGGGTTAGCTCTGCTCTCTGATTGGATTAGAGACGGTCTGTGTCGTCTGCTGGTCACTGTCTTCAGACACTCAGGATGGGACCCAGGAGAGAGAGGGAGAGTGTGTGTGTATACCGGCCAGGGATTCCCCGTTAGATGCATACACACTTATGTAGACATGTAAACACATGCATTCACTATGGCTGCCACAGTAATCGTATGAATGTGTAACTGACAATTATGGGCATTAAACGTGTGTGTATATTTTTTGTCATCGTCTCAATATATTCATTTTAGGAAGAGGGGGATTTGAACTTGAACCATTTTCCATTTTTCCGTGAAGAGGGTAAGGTTTGTAATTATTTTACGAGCAGAACCACATGGTCGGGAGTGAAATCTTTAAGAAAGTATGTCATAGCTCAATTTTGAAGATTCATTAGAAGCTCACATTTTTTACAAATAAAAAATGACCATGACTGTCATTTGCATGAGAATTAATCGTTACCCAAAATCACGTAATCGTCACAGCCCTAGCATTCACACTCAAGCACGCTGACCCACATGACACAGGCATGCGCACACACACACACACACCCTCAGTGGGCAGTGAGAAGGTCTAGTCATGTGTCTGTCTGGCTGGCTTCTCCACCACCCACAGCCTGCTGCTGTAGTGTGGAAGCTCTACTGATTAGTGCTGTCTCTCTCTGGTTCCACCAGCTTCTAATCACAACTGTGGTTGTGTCTGTCAGAAGTTAACCTGTCCTTCATGGGTAGTGGTGAAGCCCTGACTTATTAGGCATATGATCATCTTTTGACCATCTGTTAGTAGGATCATGAACTTTGCATGACGACGTATGACAACAGGTTGGATCGGACTCAACAGGTTGTCAGCAGGCCTTTTGGGCCAGACATAAGGAGAACTAAGGTCCTGCCTCCATTTGGCCACAGCCTGGCGAGGGGTGGACAGTGAGGGTGTTTTCTGTCCTGCCTCGCCGCTGTACCACTGGCCTAGCTAGTGTAGGCCCCTCTCCTCTCGGTGGAAACAGCCTGTCGTAGCTGAGCAGGGAATAGGAGGTGGAGGGGAGGTGGCCTCTGTTATTTTCAGTCCATTGTGTCTACTTCCTGTGGGCCAGTGGTTATTGGAGCAGGGTGTTAGGCTTGACGGAGGTGGGGAGGAAAGGAACCAGACTTGGTTGACTCTACGCTGGCTGGCTGGCAAGCAGCTTGGATGACTAGCTACCACGCTCCTGTCTTCGCTTCCCTATACCCGTCTCCTCTCCGAATCGGCACCACCAGGTAAAACTTTGCCCCCTGATTTCGTTGGCATACTAGTGGTAGCCATGTTTTCCTCTGGTTGATATGCAGTTTTTTAAAACTTGTTGATGGGGAAATGATGTTCGAACCACACGTCTGGCGGGTAACACCTACCCTCACTCGGCGCCTATGGTGCCTCTTTCTTTCAAGTCAGACGTTGTAGATCATCTGTCCGCAGCTTGTTTGTTTATCTGTTGCATGTTGACAGGGTTTGACGCCACCGCTAAAAACACAGTAACACGGGGGACAGGAAGTGGGCAGTGGAAGTGTGCCATCCGCCCTCACTCTTATGTAAGGTGAAGCCTCCTCCAGGGCGGACGTTGTAGGCGACGTGTATTATTTGAAGACGAGTAGAGGAAGCTGGACAGTACCTGTGGTAATAACACTCTCAATAAGAGCCTTTCTGTCTGGTAGCATTGGGATAAACAGTAGACCTTTCTCAGGGGAGCTAAATCTCATTTAGGTTTACTTGCATGTACATGTCAATGGGGGTATTGAGTTTGTAACCTGCACTATAGAGTATATTATCTAACCTGTGTAATCGGTGTGTGAATCCTTTCCGTCCGTATTGCATTGAGACAACCAAATGCCACATTTGTGGAGGTGTGGGGGCCCAAGGGGCCATTGATTGGATGGATGGATGCATGAACAGACAGGACATCCCCAGTTCCCCCTCACACTCAGGACAGGGCCCCTCTCCTAAAGGATTCCCTCCTCCCATAGTACCAAGCCCAAAAGAGGGGGGTGGGTCTATAGTTAGCCCTGACCAATGGACCCCCTGCCGCGTGACAATGGAGGCAAAACAGGAAGTCTTTTTGCCCTGTGTGTGTGTGTGTGTGTGTCGGGAACAGATGACCAGGAAGATTTAAAAAAAGATGAGAAAAATGCCAACAAAGTGGAAACTTCCAGCAGCAAGGGATGGTTTTTCCTTGTGTGTTTGTCTCTCTCCTCTCTCGCTCTCGTGTTTTTCTCTTCTAAAAGACCCTGTTTCCTGGTAAACATTGAGAGAGGGGGGAGGGGGGGGGTGGTTTATTTGGTTTGGCGTTCGAGCAATGGATTGGTACCTACTGTTCAGTCGGTGGTTGTGTTTGTGTGTTCAGTCGCTGTGTGAGAGCTGTTACTTAACCACGCTCTCTCAGCCATGAACGATGGGAAATCAACCAACACGTTAATGTTTAAGCCCACTCACTCATAGTTAATGCTTTACCCGCCTTAGGCCTCTGCAGCCTAACCTGGGCTGACTGGAGCTGTACATACTGGGGGATGTGGTGGGGAGGGAGGATTACTCCACTCTGGCAACCATCAACCCTGTCTGTCGCTGGGGGTTTCGGGTTGCAGGTGGTGGAGAAAACGGAACCAGTTGAAGAGGGAGATGAAAACGGTCCTCGGTTTCTAAAACCAGGCCATTCCCACGGGAACACTGTTACTGTTCAGTGCTATTGATCTCCCACCCTCCCTTGTTCTCTCGCCCCCCCCCCCCCCCCTCCCTCTCATTCTCTCTCTCCCCCTCTTTCTTTCTCTGCCTTTCCTAATGAATGATTGTGGCCTGGCCCCTGACTGAGAGCTCCCCTTGTCTCCGCCTTAAGAGTCAGTAACAGTCAGTCACACAGCAGCAGTAGTACGGCGTTGGGTGACAGTATGACAGAGGGACAGCAGCAGAGATGGGACATTGGGAAAGTAGGATCTGGTGGACAGGGGAACTGCCTCTAACTACCTCCGTTATCTCAACTGGGAAGAAGCAGAAGGTGTTGTTCCAGTACTGCACACTTGTGGTCCCAAGACTACAGGAAAGCCTTTGAAGAAGTGTGTGTACTGTTTGGCTGGATAGCAGGGCTATCCAACATGGATTTGTGTTCTTTGGACTGTCAGTGTAGAGGGCGGTTGGGGGATTTGAGGTCTGACGGTGACGGCGTCTCGCTGGGTGTGAATTTCACAGCTGCACATCAAAGAGCGGGACTGTGGGACGGCGGAGAGGGAGGGAGGGAGGGAGGGAGGGAGGGAGGGAGGCTTGTTTTGTTCATCATGGTAGATCAATACAGTGATCACATCCAGCCAGCCAGTGCAGCTCAGGGTCTGATGCATACAGCTACAGCACCATACTGGAAGGCTATGTAGATGGGATGCTCTCTATGCATCCTCACTTAGGATATATCCTCTCAACAGGACATGGAATTTTAAGGTGAGGATGCTTCTCTTGCCATTGTTTGTGTGTGTAGGGCTTTTTGGCAGAATACTGTACCTTGGCTGTTGGGTCACTTCATTGTTAGCAAACAAGCTGAGAGAAGTGGAGCTCCTGTTTTCAGTTTTTATTATTTTTATTCTGCTCTCGCAACGTTGCAGAAATCCTCATTAGTCAGTCTTAGTCTCAGCAAAGCAAACGTTTTATGAACTCTGCGTCGGGGGGTTTGGGTCGCCATATTCTCCAGTCTGTCTCCTCCGTTGTTATTGCGGCCTCATGTGTATGAAGACTTATGCTGATTCCATGCCTTTTTCTGTTGCTGTTAGCAGTGCTCTGCATAAACTGTAGGCTATTTTTACAGCTGGCCTTTCCCTTACAGAGAGGAGGAGGAGAGAGAAGATCGTCAATGTTACACGGCAGATGTAGGTACCTGCCAGTGTATTTCCAGGGGGAGGAAATTGTTTAAGGTCACAGTATATGATGATGACATTAGGTGGACTGGCCACTGTTTTTGATTTTGGCCCTTATTCAGAAGAGCCCATCCAGAGTCAAATCTTGTCTCCTGGCTATTTGTACATCTCTGTTGTGTTACTGACTAGTGTAGGAAGAAATGGAGCACAGAGAGAGGAGTTGGATGTGATCTTAGTTCTGTAGTCCTATTCCACAGCAGGATGAGCTCTCTCTCTCTCTCCCTCACCACAGAGAGAAAATAAACGTATTTCTGGTTGTTTATCAAAGTTAACTGGCTAACTCATTGATCTTGCTTGGTAGTATACCCCTCGGGTGTTAGCCTACACCTGGCATGGTTGTTGTTGTTTACAAGGTTGCTGTAATAGGTCACGGGTGCTCCTCAGCCCATTCCTCCTCCTACGTATCTTTCCTTACCAGTTTGACTTTTTCTCTCCTTTTTCCCTCTTTTTTTCCCTCTCTATTTTGCTTAAACACACACAGGAATTGAGGGGGATTCTCCATGATTCATATTAGCCAAGGGCTGTGTAATGGAAGTGTGTGGCCTCCTCAGCCCTGTCTCCATCAAGCCTGCTGCTGGCTCACATATCAGCTCAGGTGCTGGGGATAGGAATTAGGGGACTGACTCTCTGTAGAGTGGTTGTGTTAGGGCTATGGGGCAATCAATACATGGTCCTATGGTGGTTTTCCTGGAGACAGCGTTACTTAATGACCTCAGACTGGATGTGGTAGTCCGTCCGTCCGTCCCCCCCCATTTGTGGTTTTCAAATACGGTTTTCTTTTCTCCTGCTTGTGATGCCGAAGAGTAGTTTTTTTTATTGGAAGCTAAATTAGTTTGAACTGAAGTTTTGTAACTGACCTAATGTCAAGTTAATCACGAGGAGTAGTCCGAATATATTTATTTTTCCTGTTTCATGGTAATGCCTCAAATTAGCCAGTTAAACAGAGCAATTTATGCAGTGATGGAAAGAAAGTGAGAAGGTATAAAAAGCAAGCACCTTAGTCAGTATGCACAGAGCTGCAGTCTAGACTGTCATGCGTGACCTCTCCCTGGGTGCTCGGCAACGTCACTCGCTGTGTGCCTTTACATTTAAAAAAAAATATTTAAGGGCCACTCGTATTCTATTTGGACAAAAATCCCCTTCCCCCACCGTATGTGTTCTAAATGAGCACGTAGACTTTGTGCCCATTAGAATATCCTGTTAACGGCAGGAAAAGCCTTGGTATCAACCACTCTCTTACCCAGCCCCCTGTTTCAATCAATTATCAACAAAGTGTCTGTTTGGTTTTAAATATGAACACTTTGTTCAGTTCATGCTAGTCCATTTCATACCAGTCAGTCGACACTAGTGGACTTGAGAGGACCACAGTCCGCCCCAGTAACTCCCCTCAGTAATAGTTTTGGTGACGTAACGTTACTAGAGTGCCTCTGACAATTGGCAATGAAATGACCCGCTGTAAACAAGCAAAACAGAGCAGTGAATTTAACAGGTGTTTTTAATAATTAACATTCAGGATAATGTGTCTCCAAGTCTTAACTGTGTTGTAATGTCAACAAATTGCACATCCTGCTTTCACTGGACATCTTCATTGGTTTAGAAAACAATCAGAAATAAACAGCACAATGAGGAAGTGTCAATTTTCAGTTGGCAACGGAGCTGATAAAGAGGTAACGAGGTGACGCTCTAGCAGGGGCCGTGTGTGTGTGTGTGTGTGAGCGAGTGACATGAACAGTGAGGAGGGAGAGACGAGCAACCAACCAATCAGACGTGTTCTATAGTAGACTAATAGTATAGCGTGAGTCCTACAGTTACAAACCACTCCATTTAGGATATATACGTAGCAGCCTACTGTTATACTTGGTCATTGTAGCCTAACCTTCTCTCCTTTTAATTTATCATTCCAATATCTCCTAATTTTATCTCCTCATTTTATCTCCTAAATTTTGCCCCACATGGAGGCTCTGACTGTACCCTATTGCCACTTTGACTTATAATTGGCCAACAAGAAGCTATGCTCACCACTCTCATGAAAAGCAAAGAGCTGCAGCATAAATAAGTCTCACGGTCTCTCTCTTTGTCATGGGAAACATATGTTTACGTTGCCAAAGTAAGTGAAATAGGTAAGAAATTAACAATAAACATTACTCAAGTTTCAAATGTCATATTATGGGTATATACAGTGTTGTAACAATGTGCAAATACGCTGAACAAAAATATAAACAACATGTAAAGTGTTGGTCTCATGTTACTTGACTGAAATAAAAGACAAGATAATACATCCACCTGACACCAAGCTCTGGTGGACATTCCTGCAGTCATCATGCCAATTGCACGCTCCCTCAAAACTTGACATCTGTGGCATTGCGTCTTGTGACACAACTGCACATTTTAGTGGCCTTTTATTGTCCCCAGCACAAGGTGCACCTGTGTTATGATCATGCTGTTTAATCAGCTTCTTGATATGCCACACCTGTCATGTGGATGGATAATCTTGGCAAATGAGAAATGCTCCCTAACAGTGATATAAACAAGTATTTTAGAGAAATAAGCTCTTTATGCTTATTCAACATTTCTGAGATCTTTTATTTCAGCTCATGAAACATGGGACCAGCACTTTACGTGTTGGGTTTATATTTTTGTTCAGTGTAAGAGGGGACTGTGCTCTGTTAATGGGGAGTGTTTGGCGACCAGGCCCGGGAGGAAACTGACCACGCAGACCGTGCCGTCTCCAACCTCTTTTATTGACCGTGCAGGAACAGGACCATAAACTGCACAGGAAGGAAGACTTCGCTGGCTCAGGATTCAGGAGATTGGTTGAAGTCTGAAGATGTGACACTGTCTGGAAAAATAATAAAATCCTGCTTCTTTGTCTGCAAGGAATGTGGCTGTCTTACTGAGAAGCAAAAGTCTTTGTCTTTCAGTTTAGGTGTTTTAGTCACTGGTAGTGCTGAGATGTTTTTTTGTGGTTGTGATGAGGCCTGTGAAGGTTAATGAAATGACCATACTCACTAACAAAAATTTGAAGAGGTTTTTTATTTGGGGGGGGGGGGGAGCAGCAACAAAGTTATATCATGTTTAGAGGTCATGTTTCTGTGGAAATGGCCTGAACCGCGTGAATGCCTGGCCGTCCCCTCTTCAGTCAGTTGTTTGCTACGCGATTATACAGTAATTGTGGCAGCCCGAGCAACCAAGCCCAGGATGAAACTAACCGAGCACGGGAAGTAAGACTTAGCTGGCCCAGGATTCAGGAAGTAGGATAAAGTCTCAAGAAGTGACACTGAGCATGTTTACATGCACATTAATATTTCGATATCAAACTGATTATGGCATTAGTCACGTAAACACATTTATCTGCTTGTCTTAATTGGGTTAAGGTCCTAAACAATGTAACACCTAGTTCTGAGCAATCTTTTGAATGATTTGGATATGTAAACAGCTTTTTCGGCGTTCCAGCTGTCTATTTGTTCTGTGTATGTGCCAGCAGCGGTAGCGCAAACCTCATATGAAGTGTGTTCGGAAGAACTGAACGGTTTTTAGTTCAAGATTATTTGTTGGCAATATGTGATCTATAGTATAGGCTTAGAGCTTCATAAGCTGTTTATTGATTTTGAGGGGTTTGAATAGTGTGAGAAGACAACATATTTGGTGTAAGTCATAACAGGGTACAAAATCTATCTCTAGTTGTCACATACAAACGTTATGTCTGAACTGCGAATCCGAATATTCTTTGCAAAAATAACATGGTCACTGTAGTAGAATGTTGATTTTATTTTATTTTTTTAAATATTTTTTTATATATATTTACTATAGTCCCATGAGGTAGCCTGATGTCCACAACAGGATTATTAGGGATATTTTTCTGCTTGCAAAGCATGTAAACATGTCTTACTGAAAAGGGAAGGGGATACCTAGTCAGTTGCACAACTGAATGTGTTCAACCCAAATGTCTAACGCGTCTAACTCAACCCTTCTGAATCGCCCGGGGAGCAGTTGATGTTGGGGCTTAACTGCCTTGCTCAAGAGCAGAGCGGCAGATTCCTACCAGAGATATTTTGGTTACTGGCCGGAAGCAAGGTTTTTGTCTTTCAGTTTGTCTTTTAGTTACTGTTAGTGCTGAGGGTAATTTTGAAAATGTTGTGGTTCTGATAAGTTGTGTGTGTGAAACGATGACCATATCCTCGTTCTCAAAGAGGAGGAAAAGTGCCAATATTAGAGGAAGACTCATGACTGCTGAAGTCCGTTATCCATCAATGTCAGTGAAATAAAACATGATCAACTTTTTTAGTGGAATGGGAACGTGTGTTTGCTTTTCAGAGATGCTCTTGGGTAATCATTTCACGATCTTTCCAAATATATGTGTGTATTGGGTGCATTTTAATTGTTTTAACACACACACTCCACCCCTGCCTGTCTGGCCCACCCCCTCTGATTTAGTGGTGGGTTGGTGGCTAGTGGCTGCTGCTTTCTGCTGTGTGCTGCTGGCAGTTAAGGAGGTCTGGGACCACCTGATTACACTACACAGGAAGTCAGAGGGAGAGGTCACACTGCAGCCCCGCGCAACACACTGCACATCTCCATAAAAACAGGAGGAGAGCAGACAACAACACTCACAATTTAACCTTTAGCTCAAGGAGACTCTTCAAAACCCTGCGCGCAGCACTCGTAAGGTACAGTAAAGGGAACGCTCGGTCTCTTGTGTTTGGACAGTGTGTCAGCCAGGGGAGGTAATATCAAATACCTAGAGATTGTGTGTGTGCGTGCAAGGGGATTAAAGCTGCCAAGAGGGTTGCTGGGAGAGGCCAGGTGAGATGACTGAAACTCACCTGTGGAGTGTGTGTGTGTGTGTTAGTGGAGCAGCATGGGCTGAAACTCTCACTCATCTGTGGTGGAAGGCGTTTGGGGTGGAAGAACGGGGTCACAGAGGGGTCGAGGTGTTTTGCGGTCTCCTTTTTGGCTTGATCTCTCTCAACGTAACAGGAGCTTCTGTTCTGCTCCTGCTGTCTCGTTGACTTTGGGCGACATGTGAGAGGCTGGCGTAAGGAGGACCAGGCAGCCGTACTCTACTTTTACTGAACAAATAGATCCAGATGTTTGTTCTATTCAGTTGTTGGATGGAGTACTATTAAATCCACTCATGCTTGTTGAGGTGTTAGCTCTGTATTTTATTACTGATTGAAAACCAATGGCTTTACAATAGCTGTGAACTGAAACACTTGCCACCTTTTTCAACTATTTTATTTGGGCTTCCTATGTCCGTTTATGACATGAACTGTACCAGTGGTTTAGATGGGTTTTGAATTCCCCTAACGACTGTGCCAGGTTGGACAGAGCCAGATGCTGACAGTGCTATCACAGAGACTATTTTCTCTCTGTTCGGTCTCTCTCCCGCTCACTGACGGGAAAACTGCCATTGCTCCTCAGTCTCAAACTGCCATTGCTCCTCCAGCTCCCAGCCCTCATTTCCTGCCCCTGCGTGGCTCTTTCCCTCTTTCCTTCTCTCTCTTATTCTCTGGCTCTGTGTGTGTGTCTGCAGGGGCGGCTGGCCCGCACCCTGTACCTCTGTCTCTCTTCTCTCTCCCTGGGTTCCTGTCTGGCCAGGGAGGATTGTTAGGACACATACCGACTCCCACTGATTAGAACAGAAACAAGGGAGGCCTTTTCTCACTTCAGAGGAACCTTGAATAAACTCACATTGTGGCAGTTGGTGGTTTGTCAATGGCCTTTCGACACACTGACAGTTACCTTATCACAGTTTTCTACTAGAGAACACTGTTCTATGTATCAGCACCAGTATCATCACTCTGTTTTGTTTCCCCAAACCTCTAGAGGTGCCATACTCATGTCTTTGTGTGCACAATTTGCCTTTTAAAAGCAGATCCAGGACCTGTTATGTTGTTGCTAGTGATTAAAGTGACAGTTGCTGGCAGGCAAAGCTGATCCCAGGTCACATGTTGATGGCAGTGAATAACAGAAGGGACTGACCACTGACCACCAGTCTCCAGGCAGCTGGACCTCAGGCCTGCCTGCCTGCAGATGGAAGTCCCCTTTCCCTCCAGCGGAGGAGGGGGATGACGCCTGGACAGACACTCAGCCAAAGGGCATACACACTGCTCGAGCGTCAACTGGCCTTCGCTGACCGCCATATTATCTCTTGTGGCCTATGAGGATGTAAAAATAGCTGTTTAGCAGCAAGAATCTTAGACATGCCCAGAAAACAAAGACTGATTTATGCAAGCTGCTGGGCTAAGCATAGAGAGGCTTTTGTGCCCCCAACCTCTCTCTCTCTCCAGACCTCATCACCAAGGCCGTGAGCGCCAAAACCTCTGACGCTTTCTAATACTCTACTTTAAGAACGGGCATTGTTTGGGACGGCCTTGGGGTCCTTGCTGATTGGCTTGGCGTACCACAACGGTGTACGCGATTGCATTTGTTTATAAGCCCTGACGTTGGACTGCGGCGTCATTCAGAATGTGTGGTTGGTTTCAGGACATTTTTGAGTAGGCAGAGAGCTATTTCACAATTTAAAATGATAATAAATAAATGTTTATCCTTATCTGGTGGTGGGGGTTGATTCTCACTAGTGCTTTCACGTCTAGTTCTTCTAATACTATTTCCAGCAGGTCTGTGTTTTTATTGGCTTCTCCCAAGTCATTACTGGAAAGCTTGACTTGTATACCTGTTGCAACACTGAGCTTTTAAAGAGGACAGCATTATGATGAATGCCAGAGCCAATAGTATTGCAACTGAATGCATCTCACATCTGTCATGAACAGGAAAGGTTCCAGAATGGCTCCTCCCACTGTCTCTCCCTTTTCCCAGCACTGTTGCACAAACACAGTCCTGCGGCCTGCTTGCCTGCATGAGCAGATCTATAAGAAAAACAACAAATGCTCCACTACCCGGAATGCCCCGTAGAATCTAGGCTACATATGCTCTGAAACGCACTTGATTAGAACACATGTTTGCTGGGAAAACAAAATCACAACGAGGGTTATTCTGTTGAAATGACCTGCGTTTGCACGGCACCGTCTTTGTTTGTGGGACCTTTCAAAGCACAGTTCATGCGTTCACAGTCTGGAAAAGCAAAGTGTAATCAAAGGCAAACCAACCAACGTATCGCTGTGTGGTTTTTAATAAGAAGGGCCAATGACGCGCGTGGACGTGGCCTGTGGGTTTTCCTCATCTTGTTCTATCCTGGTGCTCCAGCGGAACCTGACTTGAGAACAAACAGACCTGTTTGTTCAAGGTAGAGGGAGCAAGATTGAGAGCGGGAGGGAGAGAGGAACAAGTTGGTAGTTTGGTTTACAGGCAGAGCTGAGTGGAGGTTGTTGTCGAATGGGGGGTGGCAGCTGAACGCTTGGTTCTCGGGTTACTGCACCTGACTTGTCAACTAGCTCCGTGCTCCTTTCTCCCTGGCTGCGCAAGTCTCCACTCAATTCACCACAACACATGAACAGAGGCTGCTACTGTTAGTCAGGGCTAGATATGTAGTGGAAGTTAGAAGTTTACATTGGAGTCATTAACTCATTTTTTTAACCACTCCTCAAATTTCTTGTTAACAAACTATAGTTTTGGCAAGTCAGTTAGGACATCTACTTTGTGCATGACATGATATAATTCACTATCACAATTACAGTGGGTTAGAAGTTTACATACACTAAGTTGACTGTACCTTTAAACAGCTTGGAACATTCCAGAAAATGATGTCATGGCTTTAGAAGCTCCTAATAGTCTAAATGACATAATTTGAGGCCATTGGGAGGTGTACCTGTGGATGTATTTCAAGGCCTACCTTCATACTGCCTCTTTGCTTGACATCATGGGGAAATCAAAAGAAATCAGCTAATAACTTCAAATGTTTTATGTGAACATCCAAGTCTGGTTCATCCTTGGAAGCAATTTCCAAACACCTGAAGGTACCACGTTCATCTGTACAAACAATAGTACGCAAGTATAAACACCATGGGACCACGCAGCCGTCATACCGCTCAGGAAGGAGACTCGTTCTGTCTCCTAGAGATGAACGTACTTTGGTGCGAAAAGTGCAAATCAACCCCAGAACAGCAAAGGACCTTGTGAAGATACTGGAGGAAACGGGTACTAAAGTATCTATATCCACAGTAAAACGAGTCTTATATCGACATAACCTGAAAGGCTGCTCAGCAAGGAAGAAGCCTCTGCTCCAAAACCGCCATAAAAAAAAGACTATGGTTTGCAACTGCACATGGTTACAAAGATCGTACTTTTTGGAGAAATTCACTCTGGTCTCATGAAACAAAAATAGAACTGTTTGGCCATAATGATCATTGTTATGTTTGGAGGAAAAAGGGGGAGGCTTGCAAGCCGAAGAACACCATCCAAACCGTGAAGAACTGGAGTGGCAGCATCATGTTTTGGGGGTGCTTTGCTGCAGGAGGGACTGGTGCACTTCACAAAATAGATGGCTTCAATATATCCACATAATTTTCCTGACTCATGATGCAACATCTCAAGACATCAGTCAGGAAGTTAAAGCTTGGTCGCAAATGGGTCTTCCAAATGGACAATGACCCTAAACATACTTCCAAAGTTGTTGCAAAATGGCTTACGGACAAAAAATTCAAGCTATTAGAGTGGCTATCACAAAGCCCTGACTTCAATACTATAGAAAACTTGTGGGCATTACTGAAAAAACGTGTGTAAGCAAGGAGGACTAAAAACCTACACCAGCTCTGTCAGGAGGAATGGGCCAAAATGATTGTGGGAAGCTTGTGGAAGGCTACCCGACACGTTTGACCCAAGTTAAACAATTTAAAGGTAATACACTCTATTAGTATTTGGTAGCATGTAAACTTCTGACTAACTGGGAATGTGATGAAAAATAAAAGCTGAAATCAATCATTCTCTCTACTATTATTCTGACATTTTACATTCTTAATAAATTGGTGATCCTAACTGACCTAAGACGGGGAATTTTTACTAGGATTAAATGTCAGGAATTGTGAAACTGAGTTTAAATGTATTTGGCTAAGGTGTATGTAAACTTCTGACTTCAACTATACCTCTCTGGGTTGGGTCTCTGCCTGGTCTTTTCCCCTTGGATGACTGACTGCTCATTGTTTCTTTATGGCTTAGGTTAGGCTATGTAGTCCATATGAGAGGGTTTGGTCGTTCGTCACCTCCAAGTGACCTAGTCTGGAAGAAAAGCAGTCACTGGCCGGCCTGAAAATATGTAACCCTGTTTTTTTGTCAGTGTCACCAAGCCATCTTGTTATTTGTTATGGCATCATCGATACCCTGACCTCTTCTCCCTTCTCCATTCCTTTCCTCTCCCTCTCTCCTCCTCCATGCTCACTCCTGCCTCCTCTCTGGTTCTGTCCTGTCTCTTGGGTTCTTTCCCCCTCTCTTCTCTTTCTCTCTCTCTCTCTCTGGGCTTGGAGAGAAGCTGTTTTCAGAGGAACAAACGGAGAGGCTGTTCCCAGCCGGGGATGAGTCAGTGCAGCTGGAGCTGCAGGTCACTCCCCCGGCGCCCTCTCTCCCTCTTTCTCCATCCCACCTCCCGCCAAGATTGCTTTTGCTGGGCCCAGCGCTAAATGCTAACGCACCCAAAGCCACTGAGGGAGCTATGCTAGGCTTATACTGCTAACAAACACACCAGAGTCACTGAGGGAGCTAGGCTATTATAATGCTAAAAACATGTGCAAAGTGAGTTGTGCCAATGCTATGCTACAAATGCGTAAACGCTGTTAGCCCCATGCTTTTGCTAATACCAAACATAGAAAAACAGAATAAATCTATCCACAGGTCTGATTTTAAGCGGAGTTCTATGCTAATGCTAATCGGAGTAAGGGATAGTTCCAGAGTAATACTGACAACTGACTCAGTCATGGGAGCAAAAGGGTTCAGGACACGATCATCCAGACGTTTCCTTTCATAAATCAACAGACTTTGATACGCTCTTTTGTCAGTTTCTCCCTTTGAAACTCTTAAGAGAAAAGATGGTTTACAATTGTATCATTATTTTCCAGTCTTGACCTGAATAATCTGACCTCACCTCACCCCTTACTATGCACACACAATGTCTGAAAGAAGAAAGGGGGACTGAGAGAAAGGGATATTTCATGAGGCACCTGCTGTCTTGAGTGTAGGAGAGAGAGCGTAAAAACTGAACTTTAAATGGATGGAGAAGCTAACATATGCTCTTGTTTTGAACCAGAGAAACGGATAGAGAGGGAGAGAACACTGGACCAGAGGGGTAATGGTTGACTCTCCACTACGACACTTGCTTAACCCATTAGCCCGGCCGCTCAGACATAATAGCCTCAGAGCTAACCACAGGGCGTGTGCATTTAGACCTCATGCAGTTTCCACCTCCCGGAGTATCGTCTAGGAAGAGGTAGTATGACCTATTCTGGCCCTTGGAGCACTGGGAAGTGGGAAGGAAGGGAATCCCAATCCATCTGGTAATGACTAGATGGGGAAATGAGGAAAGTGGCTTTTGATGTGGATGAGGTTGGTTAGGGTTTACCATAGCGTCAATAGTGAGTGACATCACTCCCCTGCAGAACCTGAGTCTCAGCCATTACGATGAGTGACATCACTCCCCTGCAGAACCTGAGTCTCAGCCATTACGATGCATTTAATGGATGTACTTTGAAAGGTGAGGCAACGTTTTCAGCGGTCAATTCCCTTTGTAAATTGCAACCTTATTTCCTTAAAACACTAATGATCTACTTTTTTACGTGACTTGTATGTACAGTAAGTCGCTCTGTATGAGGGTCTGCTAAATGACAAACATTTTAAAAGAATGTAAACTTGGCCTTGATTTTTGTTTTCATATTGTACCAACCCACATGCTTTCACTTGTCACTAGGCAGCATAGGCCTGCAGTGTTAAATATAATGGAGCAGGAGGTGAGAGATGGTGGTTGTCAGCGAAGGTGACTGTCTGACTGTGTTGTCGCTAGGCAGACTGCTGCAGCTGACAGACACTGTAACCCAGTGTTGGTGGCAGTGCCAGCAGCACGAGGGGTGGTGGCCCGGGACTCTGCCTTGACATGTTTGACACACACTGAACACAAGTCAGTGTGCCTGGCTCAGTCTTTCCTCTCAAAGGTAGCAGCTGTGTGTGTTTATATATGTAGTTGGGACAGCTGGGCTCTGGTCACAAATTCCTACACAAACAGCCCCAGTAACCTCTGTAATCCGTTATGTAACTCAGTCAGTCAGTGGGTTATGATTCGTCTCGTGGTGTTACGTTGGTTCGCTACACTTATCAAGACAGATTAAACCCTTCAAGTTAATTTCCTGGTTTACTGTAGAGCATATCCGATTCTAGTGCCAAGTTTGTTTTCGGTCTTTATGTGTATCTCCTGTTCTTGGCTCATGCCTGGGTGAGTCAGTTGATTACAAGGCCAATCTGTGGTACTCCTTGTTGAGCTGCTGACATCGTAACACACCCCCTGAACCATTCACCACCCCACCTGGCTCAATGTGGGAATATCTGTTCAATGTGCAGGTAGGCCCTTTATGAAGAAGCAACCAAGCTAAAGTTGGCTGTAACAGCTAATTTCCCCCGCAAGACTAGCACCATGGCTAAATCCCTGACATGTCCAACCAAACACTGTCAGTTTCCACTATTAGGACCAACCCAAGAGCTTATGGTTAGCAGTGGCTATGTGGTTAGTGGCTCCTGTTGTTGCTCCAAACGGACTGGACTCCGCTGTTCCAGCCCATTGGTCCAGCAGGGCACACGCTGTGCCACATTAGCCCTCGTTGGCACACGAGCCAGGGACCATTTCACACTTACAAATGACTTCAGCGTCACCTTTCGCCTGCTAGTCAGTCGCTGGCGCTGGTATCCTAGGAACAACACCGTCCTATATGTTAAATTGACGGTTCACTCTTTTGCTCCAAATGCTACTGTGGCAGGCATCACAAAAAGCCCAAGCCCTGCCTTGCTTAAAGTTGAACTATTTGTTTGAAACAAATCAAATCAAATCAAATCAAATTTGTCACATACACATGGTTAGCAGATGTTAATGCGAGTGTAGCGAAATGCTTGTGCTTCTAGTTCCGACAATGCAGTAATAACGAACAAGTAATCTAACTAACAATTCCAAAAAAACTACTGTCTTATACACAGTGTAAGGGGATAAGGAATATGTACATAAGGATATATGAATGAGTGATGGTACAAAGCAGCATAGGCAAGATACAGTAGATGATATCGAGTACAGTATAACATATGAGATGAGTATGTAAACAAAGTGGCATAGTTAAAGTGGCTAGTGATACATGTATTACATAAGGATGCAGTCGATGATATAGAGTACAGTATATACATATGCATATGAGATGAATAATGTAGGGTAAGTAACATTATATAAGGTAGCATTGTTTAAAGTGGCTAGTGATATATTTACATAATTTCCCATCAATTCCCATTATTAAGGTGGCTGGAGATGAGTCAGTGTCATTGACAGTGTGTTGGCAGCAGCCACTCAATGTTAGTGGTGGCTGTTTAACAGTCTGATGGCCTTGAGATAGAAGCTGTTTTTCAGTCTCTCGGTCCCAGCTTTGATGCACCTGTACTGACCTCACCTTCTGGATGATAGCGGGGTGAACAGGCAGTGGCTCGGGTGGTTGATGTCCTTGATGATCTTTATGGCCTTCCTGTAGCATCGGGTGGTGTAGGTGTCCTGGAGGGCAGGTAGTTTGCCCCCGGTGATGCGTTGTGCAGACCTCACTACCCTCTGGATAGCCTTACGGTTGAGGGCGGTGCAGTTGCCATACCAGGCGGTGATACACCCCGCCAGGATGCTCTCGATTGTGCATCTGTAGAAGTTTGTGAGTGCTTTTGGTGACAAGCCGAATTTCTTCAGCCTCCTGAGGTTGAAGAGGCGCTGCTGCGCCTTCTTCACGATGCTGTCTGTGTGAGTGGACCAATTCAGTTTGTCTGTGATGTGTATGCCAAGGAACTTAAAACTTGCTACCCTCTCCACTACTGTTCCATCGATGTGGATAAGGGGGTGTTCCCTCTGCTGTTTCCTGAAGTCCACAATCATCTCCTTAGTTTTGTTGACGTTGAGTGTGAGGTTATTTTCCTGACACCACACTCCGAGGGCCCTCACCTCCTCCCTGTAG
The DNA here is from genome assembly GCF_002021735.2 of Oncorhynchus kisutch. Classification (NCBI taxonomy): domain Eukaryota; kingdom Metazoa; phylum Chordata; class Actinopteri; order Salmoniformes; family Salmonidae; genus Oncorhynchus; species Oncorhynchus kisutch. Next base: position 1,486,646 of record NC_034180.2, on the reverse strand, counting down.
GCCGTCTCGTCGTTGTTGGTAATCAAGCCTACCACTGTTGTGTCGTCCGCAAACTTGATGATTGAGTTGGAGGCGTGCGTGGCCACGCAGTCGTGGGTAAACAGGGAGTACAGGAGAGGGCTCAGAACGCACCCTTGTGGGGCCCCAGTGTTGAGGATCAGAGGGGTGGAGATGTTGTTGCCTACCCTCACCACCTGGGGGCGGCCCGTCAGGAAGTCCAGTACCCAGTTGCACAGGGCGGGGTCGAGACCCAGGGTCTCGAGCTTGATGACGAGCTTGGAGGGTACTATGGTGTTGAATGCCGAGCTGTAGTCGATGAACAGCATTCTCACATAGGTATTCCTCTTGTCCAGATGGGTTAGGGCAGTGTGCAGTGTGGTTGAGATTGCATCGTCTGTGGACCTATTTGGGCGGTAAGCAAATTGGAGTGGGTCTAGGGTGTCAGGTAGGGTGGAGGTGATATGGTCCTTGACTAGTCTCTCAAAGCACTTCATGATGACGGATGTGAGTGCTACGGGGCGGTAGTCGTTTAGCTCCGTTACCTTAGCTTTCTTGGGAACAGGAACAATGGTGGCCCTCTTGAAGCATGTGGGAACAGCAGACTGGTATAGGGATTGATTGAATATGTCCGTAAACACACCGGCCAGCTGGTCTGCGCATGCTCTGAGGGCGCGGCTGGGGATGCCGTCTGGGCCTGCAGCCTTGCGAGGGTTAACACGTTTAAATGTCTTACTCACCTCGGCTGCAGTGAAGGAGAGACCGCATGTTTTCGTTGCAGGCCGTGTCAGTGGCACAGTATTGTCCTCAAAGCGGGCAAAAAAGTTATTTAGTCTGCCTGGGAGCAAGACATCCTGGTCCGTGACTGGGCTGGATTTCTTCCTGTAGTCCGTGATTGACTGTAGACCCTGCCACATGCCTCTTGTGTCTGAGCCGTTGAATTGAGATTCTACTTTGTCTCTGTACTGGCGCTTAGCTTGTTTGATAGCCTTGCGGAGGGAATAGCTGCACTGTTTGTATTCGGTCATGTTACCAGACACCTTGCCCTGATTTAAAAGCAGTGGTTCGCGCTTTCAGTTTCACACGAATGCTGCCATCAATCCACGGTTTCTGGTTAGGGAATGTTTTAATCGTTGCTATGGGAACGACATCTTCAACGCACGTTCTAATGACCTCGCACACCGAATCAGCGTATTCGTCAATGTTATCTGACGCAATACGAAACATCTCCCAGTCCACGTGATGGAAGCAGTCTTGGAGTGTGGAGTCAGCTTGGTCGGACCAGCGTTGGACAGACCTCAGCGTGGGAGCCTCTTGTTTTAGTTTCTGTCTGTAGGCAGGGATCAACAAAATGGAGTCGTGGTCAGCTTTTCCGAAAGGGGGGCGGGGCAGGGCCTTATATGCGTCGCGGAAGTTAGAGTAACAATGATCCAAGGTCTTTCCACCCCTGGTTGTGCAATCGATATGCTGATAAAATTTAGGGAGTCTTGTTTTCAGATTAGCCTTGTTAAAATCCCCAGCTACAATGAATGCAGCCTCCGGATAAATTTTTTCCAGTTTGCAGAGAGTTAAATAAAGTTCGTTCAGAGCCATCGATGTGTCTGCTTGGGGGGGATATATACGGCTGTGATTATAATCGAGGAGAATTCTCTTGGCAGATAATGCGGTCTACATTTGATTGTGAGGAATTCTAAATCAGGTGAACAGAAGGATTTGAGTTCCTGTATAATAAATAAAGCCTCCACGTGCCTCTGTTTTGTTATGGAATGGACCTAAAGAAATAGAACCAGTCTCATTCATAGACCGACCAGCCATGATATCAAAAGGATAGTTTTAACCATGTTTTGAGGCTTGTTTGTTTACATTTACTTAGTTAATAAACATGGGAGTAAAACAAGCTGATATTTTGGGTGCTGATGGGTTATGACAGTTGAACTAAGTTTAATGGGTATTTATCATTAATTTATAAGACCAAAAATGATTGTAGTGCAATTAAGGATTCTAGCTTTAACTCTCAAACCATCAGATATGTCAAGTATATGGATGTGCTTAAGTGTGCCATTTATCTACCCTGGTGGACCATCCATAGCCATCTGCGCTCTTAAAGGCTCTTCAGGTGCATTAGCAACCTTTTAATTGCAATAGAATTAGCCCTCATAAGTGCAGGAAGAAGCTACTATGTAGTTAGCAATGACAAAGAATATATTGAATATTGTGTTGCTGGGCCCATATTAACATAGTATCTCAAAGTAGGAACGCTGATCCAGGTTTGGCCTATCTATGTAATCATATTCTTTAAGATCTATCGAAAAGGTGAAACTGATCCTAGATCGGCAGCAGTCCTACTCCAAGGTGCTGCAGTCTCACGGTTGTTAAACACCAGCCAGCTCCTCCAGCTGTCTGGCCTCATTTCTAGCTACAGTACCGGAGCTTGTCATTAATCACTGTCCTCAATGGTGGCATAATGTCCCATTCTTCTTTTTCTCTTCCCCTTCCAGAACATTCTTTGATTAGGATTAGAGCCCGGTGGAACTCTCCAACCAGCTGGTGCGCTTATCCTTCTGGAATGTTCACTTTCACTATTACATCATCATTTGGTTGTTTATTATGAGAGGTGCCACAGTTAGACTATGTAATAGATGTTAGTTTGTTAGAACAGTCGAGGGCGGTTGCACAGAGATTAAGCACACGCCTGGACTACTTTAAATAGCTTTCAAAGAAGATTCTCCATTATAAACACTAAGTACAGGAGTGGTTTTAATCGGGGTCCGTGTGGATCACCATTATAAACCAGACGCTAGGCTACATCATGCTGTATGATGGTTTGGTGTTTGGTTTTAATCTGTATCTGTGTGGATCACTATAATGAACCAGACGCTAGGCTACATCATGCTGTATGATGGGTTGGTGTTTGGTTTTAATCTGTATCTGTGTGGATCACTATAATGAACCAGACGCTAGGCTACATCATGCTGTATGATGGGTTGGTGTTTGGTTTTAATCTGTATCTGTGTGGATCACTATAATGAACCAGACGCTAGGCTACATCATGCTGTATGATGGGTTGGTGTTTGGTTTTAATCTGGGTCTGTGTAGATCACTATAATAAACCAGACTCTAGGCTACATCATACTGTATGATGGGTTGGTATTGTTGCCAACTTCCCAGTATGTCAGTGTTGGTACAGTAATCAAATCAATTGATTACTGGTCACGTACACAATTTAGCTGATGTAGCAGATGCAGAGAATGGTTTACTAGCTCCTAGCAATGCAGTAAAATGTAAACTATCTTCTTTTTCTTTTTTTACACTGGAAATCAAGAAATATCAGCATAAATCAAATTATCAGCCAAATAGCACTGCATGAATTTACACAAGATCTACTACATCATATGTACAGCAGTAGATATGTCAAGACTCCAGTATGTAAATACATATGAATGGGCAGACGATTAGGTAGTTGGGACTCTCTAAAACTCTGGGCCCCTTTTGGCCCCTATCTATCAGGCAGAAGGTTCAAGCCCTCGAGCTCCAGATATTCCAGGGGGCAGCTTGATTAAGTCAAGCCCAACAAAGGCCACTGTTCTCTGGATAGGAGGCCAGGGCTGAGGGCAGGACCAAGGCCATAGCCAGGAATGTGGCGGTTGAGGGCCCCGTGCCCCACCCACTGTTACCCCCTTCCCTAACATCTGTCCCTGTCACTCTGATTCACCCACCACACCCCATAACCAGTCTTCAATGGGGGAGAAACCCCCAATGTGGTAAAGTGCTTCAAGTATATTGTATTAGCTTTCTCTCTCCCGCTTATCTTCTTTCTCACTCACTCTTGTCTTCCTCCTTTACCTCTCTCTTCTCTCTACTGTTCATCCATCTCCCTCTCGGACACTCCATCTCTCTCCCCTTCTCCCCCCTCTTTTCTCTGTCTTTGTCTCTGGGTCAGTGGGGCCCTGATGGCAACAGTGTGACTGCACTCGGATGGCATTCCCCCATCCAGCCCTCCCGGTCATCCCCTCAATGGTGTCTCTGTCTGGCTGGAGCGGGCACAGGGGTCTCTTCCTGCATCACACCCTATCAGAGGGCAGGGGAGGGCGCTTGGAGAGAGGGAGGAGGTGGGGACAGCTGCTGCACCAGGGGCTCCTCTGTCTTGTCACACCCCGTCCCACTCCACTCCCCCGGACAGTGAAGAGTCAACACACACTTGGTTACTACTTGGATTGTTTGGTTGGTTGTATGTAAGGACTGATTTGTGATCAGTTGAGATCTACTCTATCGTCTTGGGCCTTGTGAAGTAGATCAACTTGGATTAGCTGTGCTCAGTAACGACTGCTCTCAGATCAGTCGGATTATTGGATTATTGACTGTTCTGTGCCTCATTGACTACAATGGAGGAGAGGACAGTAACAGGGGTTCAGCACTGCTAGAGTCTTCATTGCCCCTGCTGGCCTTTTCAGGATCGATAGCACAAGGTAGGTCTGTGCTGGCCTGGTTCCAAATCTGTTTGTGCTGTCTTGCCATCTCTTATGGTAATTGTCACAAGGGCCATAAGAGTTGGCAAGACGACACAAACTGATCTGGAACCAGGCTAGGTCTGTGGACAGTTACTGTCTAACAGTGCTGCTATTCAGCTACTGTGTGCATCACTCACTGTCATGTGTGGTTGTTGTGAAGAGCTTTTTGGACTGTTTTCCACTGACAATAGAAAGTATGTGTCAGCGAGATGCCATTGGCTGTCTGGCTGGAGACACCAATGGCATTTCTGGTTGCGTGCAGTTTCACTGGATAGGAACATGGCAGGGGTTTACAGGGACCAGGTTAGCTAAGTGTTAACTAGAGGCGAGGTGTGATGAATGGAATGGCCACATGGGGTGTGTGGGTCGGTGGAGAAAGAGCTTTTGAGAGTGATTCTCATTGCGCATGTTCTCACACAGCTCTCCATCCCTGACCGTTTTCCTCGCACCACTACACACTGTCTACTATATCATGCTAATATGGGAAAAGCACCCATGAATCAAGTAGGCTTGCAAAACTCACTCCGTATGGAAGCTGCAATGAAACACCACTCAAACAAGGCTTCTTCAACAAGCTCTTAACCAGCACCTTTGAAACTAGTCAGACCAGCTGGTACTATGGACAGCAGCAGAGTGGCAGGTAGCCTAGTGGCTAAGAGCGCTGGGCTCGTAACTGAAAGGTCTCTGGTTCGAATCCCCAAGCCAACTAGGTGAAAGATCTGTGTTGAGCAAGGCACTTAACCATAATTGCTCCTGTAAGTTGCTCTGGATAAGAGCATCTGTCAAATGTCCCCATGTCTGTTTAAACCAGGGTTGTTTTCATTAGGCACCAAACGGTATAAAAAGCACTGAAACGGGAAGGGACTACCTGAGCTTGTCCAATAAGAAATTCTTAGCAAAAATGAACACAACCCAGGCCTGACCTAACCTCTCGCTCTTTCTCTTCCCCCCCCAGTGTAACCTCACCCCATGGCCCTGTCTGTGTCCCCACAGGGTAACCTGAGCCCAGAGTGCTTTGTCATGTACCAGAGAGAGGGGTCGCACTCCTTTTGTCTGACCGCAACAGAGCAGCACAACAACAACATGCTAATGTGTGTTGCTTGGGTTAGGTTAGGCTGCTGTTCATGCTGGACAGGACCAGTTCTACACAGACAGAGTTTATTGCTCTGTGTATTGATATCTAGAGGCTGTTTTTGGTTGTTCATGTTTTATGGTTGAATAAACAGTGATTATTAAATGTTGATATTTTAGGGCAGAGTTTCTTGTGGAGAATACTGTGGAGCATACTGTGTGGGAGCAGGGCGGGGTCAAGCAGACGTCTTGAACCCTGCGCTGGCATGTTTACTTCATGACTGTAAGGAGTGTTAGGGGTTTTTGCAGGGTTGTGCCATGAATGTAGGTCAATTAGAATTTCGAAGTGTGTGTGAACGTGCATTTCTCTGTTTGTGTTTCTGCCGTGCACGGCTGCATACGTGTGTATGTGTGTGTGTGTGTGCGCTTGCCCGCTCGCCCATGTGAAGTTCCTCCTTCAGCCAGCCTGTTTATTTCTCCAGGGTCGACTCTCCTGTTGACAGAGTAGGACAGCAGGACGATGCTCTTCCCACCCGGAGTTCTCTCTCCTCTCCTCCTGGCTGTTTGTCCCTACCCGGAGCTTGGCCCGCTAACAAAGGGAACTCTGTGGATGGAAAAAGAATTGAAGGGAGGGTGAAAAACCCACAGCATTGTTAATCCGGTTCAAATCTTAACCCGAAAAAACAACAAAGCTTTTAGTTTGCATTCCTCACAGGCCGTTGCTGGCTGTGCTCGGGTGAGGCCAGGGCTCTGCTCTCCAAGGGGAGTTGTTTTTCTACTGGTGTGGTTTCCCCTCCTTGTTTGAAATTCCATGAATAGCATTTGTTTTCTGTTATGTCATCTTTTGTATCCAATTTCACTGTTCAATATTCAATAGCTCTATCAAGTGTCCATTGATAGGCAGTCTATTTCGCTCCACAATATTGCTCAACCTGAAGCGGAGTGATTAAGCACAATTAAAGCTGCAATCAGGGAATGAATCCTTCCAAAAAACTCAAGCTTAGAATAAGTGACTCAGCGAATCAGAGTTGGTGGCTCATAGCAATTAGCCACAGTTTGTTTTCATCATGTGCTTTTTAGCCCCTCTTATCCTTGAGTTAGCTTCTCCTAGTTCAGGGAGCAGGTTTCCTTGAACAAGTTAACCACCTTTATAAGTTTAAGCTACACAGTTTAGGTGACAAGACATCTAGATGGGCCGAGCCTCATTTGTAAAAAATAAAAGCATTAGTGAGCAGACTCCTGTTTAGGCATCTCACTTGGTTCTGTCTCGTTCCCTCCTCTGACTGACTTTCAGATGGTAGTGCCTGATGATCATTGACACCCGGGATTTTTTCTTAGTGCCTTTGTGCAACTAAAACTAAACCACTCCACATTGTCAACCCTATCCATCCCACAGTCTTAAGTCTGCCATAGAAATAGAATGGGTTTCTATTTGGATAATTTTTCTATGCTATATCCCATTGTCTGGGTTTGTGCCCTGTGTTTACACCCTATCTGCCTTGGAAGCTCTGTGGTTGTGTACCAAATGGAACCCTATTCCCTATAGGCCCTGGTTAAAAGTTTGGCACTATATAGGGAATAAGGTGCCATTTCGGACGGAACCTGTGTCTCATAGACAAATCCTATTGTAAAATCCTAATTGCCTGTGGCCTTTTTTAGAGTGGTTGGTTGTGCTCTTCCGCAGTCGGGCTACTAGACCTAACCAGACCAAACTATGTCTGTCTGTGGTGACTGTTGGCTCTGGGTGTTCCAGACACACAGTTCTGGCATGTCTGTCCTAGTGGGGCTCAGAGGAGAAAGATGGAGAGGCTGTAGAGGGATGTATTGGGATATAAGAAGAGGGGGAGAGTGGGTGAATTTTGAACACAGGCCTGTCCTTGTGTGGCTTACAGGACTAGAGGAAAGAGCGATAGAGAGGGAGGGATAGCTAGAGGGAGAGTTAGAAAGAAGCACACAGAGGCCAGGGTAGAAAAACAAAGCCCCTGTCCAGCCTTTGGTCAGCCAGGAATGGAGCCGTATGAGCGAACACAGTGACCTTTCTCTCTCGGTCCGTCTCTCTCTGTCCCTCTTTCTCTCTCTCGCTCTTCTCTAGTCCCCTGAGCCACTCTAGGACAAGGCCATGCCCAAAAATGTGGGTTGTTGTGAAGTCTTCAGGGGTTTGTTAAGCTTTTAAAGAGGGAGTGGGGGAGGTTTTAGGGTGTACTGTGTAATTTTTAAGTAAGGGATGATATGTGAACAGATCATCAACATTAAAATGTCTCCCGTCTCTCTGCAGGCATGGAAGAAGCGGTGGTTTGTTCTCCGCAGCGGCCGTCTCTCGGGCGACCCAGACGTGCTGGAGTACTACAAGAATGATCACGCCAAGAAGCCCATCCGCGTGATCGACCTCAACCTGTGTGAACAGGTGGAACACTACTTATGCTACGGCTGATTAGGGCCCGGAGTTTGTTACTCTGGACCCTAGTTATGTAACACGTCACGTGATCAGGGAAAACTAATGGTCCTAGTAATGCTACAGTACCACTAGCTAATACTGCTAAAAGGCAGTTATAACAGTAATGACATTGACTGTGGCTTATTGCTACTGTGGCTACAACTGATATTGTTACCCCTATTGTTTGTTATGCTATGTGCTAATGCTAAGCCCTACTGTTATGTGGTTGGTAATGCTACAGCTACATGCCCCCCACAGGTGGACGCAGGGCTCACGTTCAACAAGAAGGACCTGGAGCACAGCTTCATCTTCGACATCAAGACCATCGACCGCGTCTTCTACCTGGTGGCCGACACGGAGGACGACATGAACAAGTGGGTCCGCTACATCTGTGACATCTGCGGCTTCAACCCCACGGACGACGGTAATGATGCTACACACATCCCTGCGCAGGCACGCACACACGAGAGGAACTCTGATGTGTCTATACAGTGAGAGAAAGGCAGAAATGCAACAGAACTGTGATATGCATGAGGAAACGGTAGTCTTTCCACACACGTATTATTCTCACATAATGATTATATCCTGGTGTAGTGTAGGTTTGGACACTGTGTGCCAAGGGGCCTTTGTTTCCAGAACAGGCTTAATGAGGCCTAATGAGCCGTGTCTTCAGGTGGGTTCACGTTACCACATGTTTCCCTGTATTGTATAATTAAAGCATTGTGTGCCCCCCCCCCCCCTCCCTCCCTAAGCTGAGCCCCACTGCCACTTTCTCTCCTTCTCTACCTCGCGGTCTTTCTGTCAGTCCTATGTTCTCCCTCTCATTGTTCTCTCACATTCGTTACTTCGTTTGCACGTGCGCGCTTACTCAGGGAAAAGCGAGTGAGTGGGGCCCACCAAACCAGAATTGTGGTTTATTTAGAGTTCCTCTTTCTACGTCCATTCCCACCGTCATCAGTGGGGGCCACATACAGGTGCCTCTGGACCTGAACTTCCCTCTCAGCTGACATGGGAGGTACTGTCGAGTTCAGGGCCTAAAATTACCTCTATTTTTTTATATTGAAAAATCTACCAGCCACTCAAAACGGATGAGCTTTGTAATGTTTCTAAAACATTACATTTATTACTAGTAAGAAGTAATGTGGTAAATTGAATTACATTTTTAACAAAACTATCACAGACGAGACCGATGTTAACCTGTCCCTTTAAGAGCAGGGGTTACCGTGGAAACGCAAATCCAGTCTTCATGTTTGTGCCTGTGAGATTGAGTCTGACTAGTAAGAGAGTGTCTTGTCCTCTCTAGCTGTTGAAACCCAAACATAGAAAAACAACCTAGCTTGTGAACAAAACAATGCAAATGGCCAAAAAACACAAGGACAAAGTCTCACATCAGTAGACTGACATTTTTCTGTAAATTAGACTGTTTATGCCTGTGCGTAGCGCTTCTAAAAATGAATCTTTCACTCTTCAGGTGCGCACAGCCTCCAGCCCAGGCAGTGTTGCAGCAGAGGTGGTATAGGCTATATATGATTTGTAGTTCTTTGACTTTGTGTGATTCATTTACCAGCTAGGAAACAAAACCAATGCCAAAATCTACCTGCATTTTGCAGCTGGTGCGTGTTCATTTTAGGCCGTGGTTGAGTTGCAGAAATGGACCCTATAATCTAAACTCACTATTGGAATGCATGTGGGTTTAATCAGAATGTTAGAGGCCCTAGTTGAGGAGAAATGACCTGGACTATGATATCAGCAGTACCCACTACATCTATGACAACGGGGTGACCGTGTATCCAACAAGGTCAGCTTCACTCCTTCCTCAGTGTTGTGGCTGTATCCTACCCTCCCTGTTCTAGTGTAACTTCAACCACAACGTCTCTATGGGGCCATTTTGGAATGTTGAGTTTATTATGGTTTCAAGCAGCAAGTTTGTCTTAATACCCGTGCAGATTTCTGTGGTGGAGCGGTGTGGCTCTCATATTGCCTTGGCTACTGCTCTCTGTGCCTCGCGAAGTCTCGCTCGCTGATCATACAGCCCAGGGGACAGTTCAGCCCACTCCCGCGCCCAGGCGAAGGTGCACCGTGGCTGGGGAAATGTCAGCGAGTGGAGGGGGCTGGAGCAGCAGGGCTGTATCCCAGCGGTGTGGGAGGGGGAGATTGAGGAAAGGGATTTTCCTGCTGCCTGGGTGAATCAGCACATAAGACAGACAAACAAGGGGATGGAGAGAGTGAGTGATAAGTGTATAAAGCAGTATAGTAGTGAGTGGAGTGAGAGGGGAGAGTGGTAGGGAGAGAACTGAAGAGGGGAATGGGGGGAAGAGGCGGAGGGATGCAATGTATAGGGAGTGATTGAGGGAGAGAAGGAGAGTGCACAGGATAAAGCAGGAGAATAGTGACTGATTGGGGCGCGATTGAGCGAGAGGGTGTACAAGAGAAAACAGTGGAGGAGAGGAAGAGCAGGATGGGACGAGAGGGAGAGAGTAAAGATTCAGAGAGCAGCTGTCATCTCAGGGTGCACATCCTTGAGCTTGAGCACTTAGGGAGCCACTCAAAGATGGTGTACGTGTGCGTACACTGAGAAGTGTAGGTGGGGAGTAATGCAGGCAGGGAGAATACATTATGAATAGAGCCCAACCAAGCACAGTCGTCTCCACACAGACCTACATGGAGAAGGACAAGGCAGAGACCTTGAGGAAATGCTGTCTGGCCATGGTTGGGATTCAAAAGGCAAAACATAGATTTGGATAAAAATATAGCTGAGTATTAATGGTGTGAATAACATTGGCAGATACAACAGCTGTAGGAAGGAAGGAAGCATTTGGGTTTATTTTCCTCAGTAGATTCCATCAAACTGTAATATACATGTAATGCTACATTTTAATTTCATGGTTGTACTTCTCATGCGTAATCATTGATTGTGAAGACTTGACAGTCTAGTGAAAGTCGGTGTTTGCGTGGTTCACATACGTGTGTGTGTGTGTGTGTGTGTGTGTGTGTGTGAGAGAGAGTGCGCATGCATGCCTGTGTACGTACAATGTGTCCTTCAAGTCTGACTCATCACCTGTTTTGTACTGCTGTATCTTGCGGTATCTCAGTCATGTGTTCGGTATACAATTCCCACTACTCTGTAGTGCTTTTATAGAACATTATACTGTTTTCTGTACACAAACAAGTCAGAAATCGAACCATACAACACCTATAATATCACAACAGAACATGTACGTTTTGGAAATAACTGTTGTGCATGGCAGCATTCTCAACATTGTCCTAACTATGTTCTGACTGTCTCCCCACTTCTCCCTCCCTCCCCCCTCTTTTTTCCCCACAGAAGCGGCAAAGGCTGCCCACCAGGCGGCCAGCGGTGGCTCAGTGGTGGACACGCCCCCTCACCCTGGCCTGGGGGGTCCTCCGGCCATGCTGACCAACGTGCCCCCTCCCTATCAGCCGGTCAGCGTGCGCCACCTGGACTCGGAGTCCAGCCTGGACGAACCCCAGGACTACCTGTGGCTGGTCAACTGTGAGAGCAAGAAGCCAGAGCCCAACAGGTGGGTGTGGGGTCCATGATGTGACAGGGCAGCTCTGCCATCAGTACAGAGTGGAGAGGTGTTGTGACATTTCCCTCAGTGTTTCTCTGACATCTCATCTCCATCTGTCTCCAGTTAGAATGTACTTTAGGTTTGTCACTCTTGTTTTTAAAATTTTTATATGAACTATGGTGTCTTTAGCCTCACCCCGCACTGCTCCCCCCCGCCCTCTCTCGCTCTCCTCCCCCGCCCTCTCTCGCACGCCTCCCCCACCCTCTTGTGTGCTTTAGTAGGTCTCTTGTACTGTCTCTATATGTTGTCCATATTTCAGTGCCTCTTCTCTCTTGTTGATGGGGTTCTCCTCCTCCTCTCTGTGTGTGGTGGTGTAGCTCTGTGACTCCTCTCCCCCAGGAGTACCTCCTCCTGGAGGAGTGTGAGAGCAAAGGGGCTCCTTCTCCTCCCCAGGTTAATCAGTGAGTCTGGAGCAGCCTGTCTAGTGTGGAGTGACACACGCATGCATACACACACTTGTGCACAAAGTCACACAGGTTCATAAACATGCACATATACATGTAGACACACATACACACACAAAACGAACCCAGCACTTAACCTCTGGGATTGATGTGTTTGAGAAGTGATCATGAATCCAAAATGCAGCACCTGACTGTTTTCACAGGGAAGTGAGGAATGATCCAGAATAGCTTAATATGTCAATAGACCTTTGGCAAAGGACAGTGCAGTGTTTGACCCTGCATGTTTTGAAATGATCCACAGGATGAAACATGGATCATTATACTGAACCTACAACTCAATACGATCTGCTCAACAACATATCCAGTGGACCTCAATAGGAGTTATTGGTGGTTCTGTTGCTGTAACCCATATCACTAATCTATGTTGAAGTGTGTGTGAAATGTTCACACATCATTCAGCTTTCTGATGTTTATATATCTGTGCCGTTGCCACAGAGCCCACGCTGAGTGTTCCAAGTCAACCTCGTCAGAGACGGACCTGAACGACAACGTCCCCGCCCACCGCACGCCAACCTCCACTAGCTCCTCCTCTAAGCACGCCAACGGCTTCTTCTCCTCTGTCCTGCCCCCTCACCCCTCCTCCGCCTCCTCCATCTATGACTCTCCGCCTTCCCGAGGAGGCGACCTCTCTTCCAGCCTCTACCACCTCCCCCGCTCCTACTCCCAGGACACTGTGCTCCTTCCCAAGTCGGCCTCCGCCTCCTCACCCCCCGTCCCGGTCGACGGCGACGCCCCGGAGCTCTATGTCTTCAACACGCCCTCGCGGAAGCCCTCCATGGAGACTCAGATGAGGAACCTGTCGGTTAGCTACGATATTCCTCCCACACCAGGCAGTAACTGTACCTATCAGGTGCCTCGAGGTCCAGCGAGTGGTGGGTCTGAAGGTGGGGATGGGATGCCTCCGCCCCGGCCCCCCAAGCCTTCCCTCAGCTCCCTGACCCCGGGGCACCCGCCGCCCCCCGCGGAGCGCTCGCCCACGGACACATACTGCGTGCCGCGCTCCATGTCGGAGACGGACGGGAACTACTGCGTGCCTACCAGCGCCGGGAACAAGGCCCTGAGGAGCAACACCATCGGCACCATGGACTCATCACGCCTCAGGAAAGGTATGGCTCATTGATTGATCTTGATTCACTGTTCCTGATTTATTAGTCCTGTCAAATAGATGAGAAACATATATAATTGATCACAAGCATTCCATTTCACTCTCACTTTTTGCTAAGTGACAGGGTACCACATCCTTTCACTAATCATTAGGCTAAGTGATATATGTGTGCATCATTATAAAGGCTAAATACGCTAGCTAGCATCGACAGGATATTCATAACGACACATGGCTGGTGTGTGCTGTTGTCAGCCAACACTATCATCTGCAGCGCAAAGCAAGTGTCTAATCCTCCAGGATAATTATCTTGACGCGACAGATGTGTTTTTGAATGGCTAATTACAAATACTTTTTCACAGCTGAAGACTGCCTTGCCTCCAAAGACATCTGGTGTAGCAGTATTAGTGGTGTTCGGTTACCATGCAGACAGACAACACATACTTCAGAGTTTAGGAGAAAGCAGTTTGGTGCCTCAGTCCCAACCTCTATGTACAGTCGATGCTCCCAACCCATTTTCTCGACTAGCAATAGAGAAACAACACTGAGGCCCTTTCCTCATCACCCCCTCTGGTGGTGGCCTCTGGTAATCCCCCCCCCCCAAAAGAATATATATATAATTATATTTTACTTTTTGAAGGACAATCATTTACACAACCAAAAAAGCATCAGAGGTTAAAGTTCAAGATAAAACATTATGCCCAGCTACATCCGGTCCAAGTCTGTTCCTATCATTTAACATGAAACGGGTCTGTTAAACTAACACAAAGACATTTTGCAAATGTCCCGGGATTCCTCGTTTGTCTAGTCCGTTGTGTACCAGAGTAGGCTTTGCTTGCCTTGGCTTTAGAGTCTGGCGGCCTTCCAAGTCGTATCATCCTGTTTGTCTGAAATCCATTAGTGTGAAGTTACACATGATGACCAGAGCAAGAACGGCAACTATAGTCCAGCTGCATTAGTGCCGAGATGACAGACTTCCCTGCTCAACACTTACTGTGGTTCCAATGGTGCATTTGTATTCCCTTTTTATTTAGTATTTAACCCCATTTTGATTCATAATGCTGTAAGCCCTACCTAGACTACTATACTGTTGGTTATGTTGTGTTTACACTGGTTTTAAATGTTCTGTCATGTTTGTTGCAGATTTGGGCTCCCAGGACTGTTACGATATCCCTCGGACGTTTCCCTCTGACAAGAGCTGCTCGTTTGACTTCAACGAAAGCTTCAACAGCTACTTGGTCAGTCTTTACACGACATGATCCTGAAATCAGTTTAAAACGATCAACGTAAAGGACCTCTCACATTGATACTGATCCTTCCAAGTATTGGACTATTATGACTATGGAGTTTTGAAGTGTACTAAGACGCAGATTAAGATAAGGGAAGCTTGTATGCTCTTACTACTTTTGTGTGTGTGTGTGTGTGTACGCTCTTTTTGTCTATGCCCTCATGTAGCCTGCCTCTCTCTCTGCCCCCCCCCCCAGAAAAACAAAGGCATGATGCCGGTGGGCAGCCAGTCCATGGAGGAAGTTGACCAGAACTACGTACCCATGAGCGCCAACTCCCCGTCCCACCACCGCTCCGGTAGCCTGTCGGGCTGTGAACCCATCATGGAACCCAACTATGTCCCCATGACCCCGGGCCCAGGCACCTTAGAGTTCTCCCTGGGCAAGCAGGTTCCCCCGCCGGCCCACATGGGGTTTCGCTCAAGCCCCAATACCCCACCCCGCAGGCCCATGCTCATCAGCGATTGTCAGCCCCCGCCTGTGGACCGCAACCTCAAACCGGACCGCAAAGGTGAGGGGGGCAGGGTGGATGGCTGGGGGGTGAAGGGGTGTGGCTGTGAAGGGGAATGGGAATGGGGGTGTAAAGGGGTGTGTCTTTGAATGAGAGAGAATCTTGGTACGTTTGTCTTTATCTGCTGTTGCATCAACGTTTTCACAACTGCTCGTCTCTCTACATCCTGGCATTCAACTCAAACTCACGCACATTTACATGTGCTGGCTCATGGTTATGAAAGGCAGATTACCATTGCATTATTTTGAATTATAAACTGGGTGGTTCGAGCCCTGAATACTGATTGGCTAAAAGCTGTGGTATATCAGACCATATACCACGGCTAAGGACTGTATCCATGCACTCTGCATTGCGTCGTGCTTGAAAACAGCCCTCAGGTGCCCCTGAGGTGCCTTATTGCTTAAGTACAACACTTCAAAATGTGTCATTATACAATTCCTGTATGGCATCAGACAGGAGTGCAGATTGTTGAGGCTCACCCTTTGCTCCTCTCCTCAATGTTGGCAGTGTTCTAGACCTCTCTCAATGTACACAGTGTTCTAGACAAAGCCTCCTCCACCCTCCTTTCAGCCTTCTCTTTTAGTTTAGCCCACTAGCCTATCCTCTCCCTCACCTCCTCCCCCCCCCTCTCAGCCTTCTCTTTTAGTTTAGCCCACTAGCCTATCCTCTCCCTCACCTCCTCCACCCTCCTCTCAGCCTTCTCTTTTAGTTTAGCCCACTTGCCTATCCTCTCCCTCACCTCCTCCACCCTCCTCTCAGCCTTCTCTTTTAGTTTAGCCCACTTGCCTATCCTCTCCCTCACCTCCTCCACCCTCCTCTCAGCCTTCTCTTTTAGCTTAGCCTGCTCTCCTAATTTTCTATCCCCCTCACCCCATTCAAAGGGACCTTTGTCCCTGAGTTCAGGGGGCCCTCTCCGGGGCTTTGGGGTGAGGTGACTGGCCTGGGCCACCATCACCATGGAGCGCCCAGAGCGGTCACCTCTATCCCCATTGTCGTGCCCCCCCCCCCCCCCCTCTGAAAGGGCCTCTTTGATGAAGCAACAACCCCCTCCTGACCCACCAGGGGACATTTCAATCTAGAGCAGGAAGGATTTGAATATCCCACGGGGGAGGCAGACCCAAAGCAGAGGTCATTACCAGTCACTGTCAATGGTAGAGAAGAAAGGGGAATATGATAGAAATCCTGAAGTCAGTCCCTCTCTGTTCACGGCTTAGAGCTTTAACTTTCAGGTCACTGACTCTTGGTTATTTTCATTCCTGTGTCTTCCATGGTGTCATCATGGGGTGCCGGATGTGAGTGGTTCAGTGCAAGGACATGTTAGACTGGAATGTTACTGTAGTCAGGGGCTCCTTATTACGGCGACAAAGGGATCGGCAAACAGTTGCTTGAGTTTTTCATAACCATGGGCCATCACCGTGAACTTCCATCTCAATGCAATCTCTGTCCTCACCTAACCACCACTGCTATCCACCTGCTGAGTTTCGGATCTCTGTTGTCCAGCCTGTGTGTTCTTGTAGGGTTGTTGTGTTCTGTTGGCTTCAGGGTTAATCTCTTGAGCCTTCCCTCTGGCTCACTGGCTCTGGTACAAATCCCAAATCAAATCCACCGCTAGACCCTATGCACTTGGTGGAAGTTTGACCATATTGCTTTAACAAATCAATTCCTCTCAGATCTCCACAATTGAATAGGGTCCAGGGGTCCAATTGGGATTGGGCCTCGCTTGCTTGGTTTGGTTCTGTAGGCGAGGTCTTGTGAGGCTGAAGCATCTGTGGTCGATGCCAACAAGTAGCATCATTCACTTTCCTTATGGCTCTGTTCTAAATGTCTGCCATGGTTTTATCTGAGGTGCGCTGTGTTCTCTGGCTATAGTGAGGGTTATACATGAGGTTATAACGTCGGTCTGCTGGTGTACAAATACATGTGCGCTTTTATTGTCTGCTGTTGTGGATGTGTTGTTGCACTAAAAATGATCTTCCACATTCATACTGGTGCATGTTGTTGTCCTGTCAAGTCTATGAGGCCAGTCATGTTACAGGGTTCTGACTAGAGGGAGTACAGCTTCGACCGGAAGTTAGTTTTTCATAGCTGGTTAGGAGAATTGACCCAGCAGGTTAGGAGACATAGGTTAAGGTTAGGAAAATGTTTTCCTAACCTGCTATGAAAAGTCACTTCCGGTCGTAGCTGGACTCCCTCTAGTCACAACCATGTTGCGTGGAGTGAGGTGCATGATTGGAAATGTTAGAGGCCACTGTTGCCATGGCGATGGTCCTGTCTATACTGGTATATACACCAATAGGGACGAAGCAATGGCGGGGTGGAAGTAGTGAGTTGTCTCTCAACAGTCTGTTGATCTGTCGGCTTTGCATGGCAGGGTTTTATTAAAATAGGGGTTGCAATGTCGTCATCGTTTTATCAATGATGGTAATGTGAAAAGTCTTCTTTTTTTAACCAATCAGGTCAGAGTCCTAAAATAATAAGAGCAAAGGGGGTTGGTTTAGAGCGAACCGACTCTCAGACCGTAGGGGAGTTCCCAAGACGACGCAAGGGTAGGTACTACCAAATAACGACGCCTGAAACTTGGTTCTGAATACTCATCTCTCATTCTCTCCGAACGTGTCTGAACTCAACGCATGCTTCTGAATGTTCTCCTGTGACCTATGACATCACCATGGTATCCTGTCTCATCCAATCAACTAATTCCTGGACCAGCGGGGACCCTCTTCTGTTCAGTTGTCGTTTCTGATTCCACATTTTGTTCTCATAACACGTTTTTGAACCTCACCAACACCCTAGAGATGTTATCCTCTAGGCTTCTTCAGGAAATGGTGCAAAGATCATATCTCCGGGTGGAAGATCTCCAGTACGTAGGAGAACGTTGTCAGTGTACTAGTGTACCGCACCAACAACCAAATCTCAAGCCCACATATTCAAAGTAATCAATAGCATTAATGATTTACACCAGTACAGTAATTGATTCTTAGGTTATTGACACACACAAACACACCAGTGATGGACTGTTCTAACCAAGTACCTCTTGTATTTTTAACACTGTTCCGCATGCTCCTGTTTCAACATGTAATTCTATCATGTGCTCTTTATTGTATTTGTGATGGAAGAACGTTTATTGCTCAGGTACGATGAATGATATTTTCCCTTTATGTTCTGTTCAGATATGTGTATATATATCTCTGGTTTGCATGACGGGTGTTTAGTGCTGTACTGTAGGCTGAGAAGTGTTAGTGCTGCTGTCCCGTAGACTGCAGCACCAGATGGTGTTTTCTAGCCAGGCTGAGGGAGCTATGCTGAATGTGTTTCTATAGCACCCGGGTTGCCAGATTGGGCTCTGTTATGTTAACCATGCGGGAGCAGTTGGCTGTGGACACTCAATGTGGACGTGCCCTATAAACCTATAACCAATTGATTACATTTTTGTATTACACTCAACTTCTCATATTGGAATCTAGCCTACAGTTTTAGTCTTACAAGGAGGTATTGTGGCTTTTAGGGACCTCTGTTGGCCAAATGAAAGCCTACATCCCCACCACCTTTTGTATGGTGGAATGGAATGTATTGTGTTGCAATGATGGTACGTGATGAGAGAGATTGACGGGGGTGTTTGCCCCTCCCCTCTACAGCCAAGCCCGCCCCTTTGGAGATCAAGCCCCTACCTGAGTGGGAGGAGTCATCGGCACCTGTCCGCTCGCCTGTCACCAGATCTTTTGCTCGGGAGTAAGTGTCTTACCCTTTGACCTTTCACCTCTACAGCAGCTCAGGGTCAAAGTGGCCCTTAGACACACATCTAGGATTATTGTCGCTCACCGCATACTAACCATTTGGGAGTAAAACGTAAAGCTGACCTTAGGTCAGTGTCAACTTAGTTGAATTCCTTTCTACTGCATGTGACTATAGGTTTGGTTTTCTATCAGAACACTAACCCTCCACGCATGACTTTAGTCACCTCATAACATGTCAAAATAGTCATGTCTTACAAATGAGCTTTTTGTCTTTTTCCAGTGAGTCATTTTTTCTCTGCAGGGAACTCTGCAGGCACTGCTGCAATTTGTGTGTGTGTGTGTACCGACGGTGTGTTAAACAGTGTGTGTGTGTGTGTGATGCTGCTCAGTCCCTCCAGGTTCCCCATGCCCCCCAGGCCTCCCTCGGTGCATAGCACCGCCTCCAGCACCGACTCCGAGGACTGTGATGAGAATTATGTAGCCATGGTCTCTAAGGCAGACGAACTCGTATGTAACACACGTCCTCAACTACTCTCTTCTAAAATATTCATGTTAAATCATACAATGATTTATGTACATTTTCCAAAAAAACAACTTGTCACATTAATAAGCTAATGTTCCACATAAAGTCAGTAGCCAATGAATGTATTACAATTCAATTATTTTTATTCATGGTAAAGTGCAGCATTTGCAATGTAATTTGTCTGATGGCATATCTATCTTAGTGGGCTGAATATCCATAGAACATCAGTATGCAGAAGAATTTAAATACACTACATGACCAAAGGTATGTGGACACCTGCTCTTCCAACGTCTCATTCCAAAATCATGGGCATTAATATGGAGTTGGACCCCTTTTGCTGCTGTCACAGCCTCCACTCTTCTAGGAAGGCTTTCCACTAGATGTTGGAACATTGCTGCGGGGACTTGCTTCCATTCAGCCACAAGCATTAGTGAGGTCAGGCACTGATATTGGACGATTATGCCTAGCTTGCAGTCGGCATTCCAATTAATCCGAAAGGTGTTCAATGGGGTTGAGGTCAGGGCTCTGTGCAGGCCAGTCAAGGTCTTCCACACAGATCTCGACAAACCATTTCTGTATGGACCTCGCTTTGTGCACGGGGGCATTGCCATGCTGAAACAGGAAAGGGCCTTCCCCAAACTGTTGCCACAAAGTTGCTCATTGTATGCTTTAGCATTAAGATTTCCCATCACTGGAACTAATGGGCCTAGCTGGGAACCATGACAAACAGCCCCAGACCATTATTCCTCCTCCACCAAACTTTACAGTTGGCACTATGCACTGGGGCAGGTAGCGTTCTCCTGGCTTCCGCCAAACCCAGATTTGTCCGTCAGACTGCCAGATGGTGAAGCGTGATTCATCACTCCAGAGAATGCGTTTCCACTGCTCCAGAGTCCAATGGCGGCAAGCTTTACACCACTCCAGCCCACGTTTGGCATTGTGCATGTGGCTGCACGGCCATGGAAACCCATTTCATGAAGCTCCCGGTGAACAGTTATTGTGCTGACCTTGCTTCCAGAGGCAGTTTGGAACTCAGTAGTGAGTGTGGCAATCGAGGACATTGCCACAATACTTTTGGGGTGTCCACATACTTTTGTGTGTATATAGTGTAGTCTGACTTCACTTCAAAACATACTACTGTTTTTTGTTAGTGTGATGACATTGAAATGATGAGTCCACGTTTCTTGTTTCAAATTTTCCATGTTAGTAGAGTATACCAAGTAAAAGTCATAGTCCGTTATCATCCTCCTCGACCTACCAAACCTCATATTTTATGGAGAAAGAGATGGTTGCCACAGAAGGACTCCTCTTCAACACTTCTATTTTCTTCACCTCTTCTTTCCCTCTTCATCACTTGTCATCCTGCTCTTTTGTATTTTTCGTTTGCGCTTTCACTCTTTTCCCCCTGCAGGTATTCAGTCCATCTGGTGGACATCTCCTTCCCCCCCTGCAGGTATTCAGTCCATCTGGTGGACATCTCCTTCCCCCTGCACGTATTCAGTCCATCCGGTGGACATCTCCTTCCCCCTGCAGGTATTCAGTCCATCTGGTGGACATCTCCTTCCCCCTGCACGTATTCAGTCCATCTGGTGGACATCTCCTTCCCCCTGCAGGTATTCAGTCCATCTGGTGGACATCTCCTTCCCCCTGCAGGTATTCAGTCCATCTGGTGGACATCTCCTTCCCCCTGCACGTATTCAGTCCATCCGGTGGACATCTCCTTCCCCCTGCAGGTATTCAGTCCATCTGGTGGACATCTCCTTCCCCCCCTGCAGGTATTCAGTCCATCTGGTGGACATCTCCTTCCCCCCCTGCAGGTATTCAGTCCATCTGGTGGACATCTCCTTCCCCCCCTGCAGGTATTCAGTCCATCTGGTGGACATCTCCTTCCCCCTGCAGGTATTCAGTCCATCTGGTGGACATCTCCTTCCCCCTGCAGGTATTCAGTCCATCTGGTGGACATCTCCTTCCCCCCCTGCAGGTATTCAGTCCATCTGGTGGACATATCCTTCCCCCTGCAGGTATTCAGTCCATCTGGTGGACATCTCCTTCCCCCCCTGCAGGTATTCAGTCCATCTGGTGGACATCTCCTTCCCCCTGCAGGTATTCAGTCCATCTGGTGGACACCTCCTTCCCCCTGCAGGTATTCAGTCCATCTGGTGGACATCTCCTTCCCCCTGCACGTATTCAGTCCATCTGGTGGACATCTCCTTCCCCCTGCACGTATTCAGTCCATCTGGTGGACATCTCCTTCCCCCTGCAGGTATTCAGTCCATCTGGTGGACATCTCCTTCCCCCTGCACGTATTCAGTCCATCCGGTGGACATCTCCTTCCCCCTGCAGGTATTCAGTCCATCTGGTGGACATCTCCTTCCCCCCCTGCAGGTATTCAGTCCATCTGGTGGACATCTCCTTCCCCCCCTGCAGGTATTCAGTCCATCTGGTGGACATCTCCTTCCCCCCCTGCAGGTATTCAGTCCATCTGGTGGACATCTCCTTCCCCCTGCAGGTATTCAGTCCATCTGGTGGACATCTCCTTCCCCCTGCAGGTATTCAGTCCATCTGGTGGACATCTCCTTCCCCCTGCAGGTATTCAGTCCATCTGGTGGACATCTCCTTCCCCCTGCAGGTATTCAGTCCATCTGGTGGACATCTCCTTCCCCCTGCAGGTATTCAGTCCATTTGGTGGACATCTCCTTCCCCCTGCAGGTATTCAGTCCATCTGGTGGACATCTCCTTCCCCCTGCAGGTATTCAGTCCATCTGGTGGACATCTCCTTCCCCCTGCAGGTATTCAGTCCATCTGGTGGACATCTCCTTCCCCCTGCACGTATTCAGTCCATCCGGTGGACATCTCCTTCCCCCTGCAGGTATTCAGTCCATCTGGTGGACATCTCCTTCCCCCTGCAGGTATTCAGTCCATTTGGTGGACATCTCCTTCCCCCTGCAGGTATTCAGTCCATCTGGTGGACATCTCCTTCCCCCTGCAGGTATTCAGTCCATCTGGTGGACATCTCCTTCCCCCTGCAGGTATTCAGTCCATCTGGTGGACATCTCCTTCCCCCTGCAGGTATTCAGTCCATCCGGTGGACATTTCTTTTTTGCTCCTTCTATTCTTCTAACTTGTTTTTCTTCCATCAGTTCTCAAGGACCCTTTTTGTTGACTGGTCAGATAAAAATGATTTTCCCTTGCTCAGACTTCATGATCTGGTGGTGTAGGCATGTGAACACAACCACGGGTCTCTTTCTTTCCCACTTTGTCTCACCACTGTTTAGTCTTCCCGCTGTTTCTAATCTGTCTGAATACAGCAAAAATGTCCTAAATACATTAAAAAAATATATATATAAATATTTTCCCGGTGGGTGTCAATAAATTGAACAGCACAATCACTGTTTAACGTTGTTCCGTTCTCTCCTAAAGGAAATTCTTAACTATACTAAATTGACTGGTTAACTTCACCAACAACAAAAGGGGTAATTTCCTGTATAGTAGTATGTCTGCTTGATTGTTTGTTTTCCAGGTCTTTATGACCTTTTTATTGATATGTTTTCCCTTATCGTTTCTTCGCCTTTACCTAATGTTTACATCCTGTTGCTTTTTTCACTCATTTATATTTTTTCCTAGTCCCGCTCTTCCTCTTCCCCCTCTCAGTACAGCCTGTGTTGTTTGACCTCTGACCTTTCCCTGCTGTCTCTGTAGAGAGGAGTCCTTCTACTGCACTGTCCCCATCACCCCTGTTAAGAGGGAGATGGAGGGCCTTGACACCGTAGAGGAGGTGAGACGGGTTGCCAAGTGTGGTTAGACAAGCTGCCTGGGTTGCCAGTTTGGAGCCTAACCGGAGATGCCCATAGAGCCTATGCTCTCACTGCATGGTGTGGGTTGTGGTGTAATTTCCCCCAAAAACCCCACTAAGATTTCAGACACCATCTGCAGTGGTAGTGTACATGCTGACGTGACTTGAGGTTTGCGTAATAACTCAATGTAGTGTTTAGTAGTAGACTGTCCTAGAACTGTCTCGTTTGTAGCTGTACTACCACTCCTCTTGCCCACTCCTAGAGTGTAGCACTAACATTTAACACTCTGTGAGTGTCATCATCCCCCTATCTCCACTGTAACATGGTATCTCCCTTGTTGCTTAGAACATGAAGCTGGGTGCGCCCATGACGGCGGACGGGGGGAGCAGCCCAATGGTGAAGCCCAAGGGAGACAAGCAGGTGGAGTACCTGGACCTAGACCTGGACCCCGGCAAGTCTACCCCACCACGGAAGGTGAGACCGATCTCTCTCACTCACTCACTCACTCACTCACTCACTCACTCACTGTGACCTGTGTTTCTTCCTTTCCAGAAGAAGAGTAATGGGATTGGTCTGGCGGTGTCAGATGAGCGGGTGGACTACGTGGTGGTGGACCAGCAGCGGACGCAGGCCCTCAAGAGCACCCGGGAGGCCTGGAACGATGGACGCCAGTCCACAGAGACAGACACCTCTACCAAAGGGCCCAAGTGACCCCCAGCTCACCCCACGCTGCTGGGCCGCAGACATTACTCCAAGCTCGGGCCCCGGCCTTCACCTCCTCCAGACTCCTAGTGCCGAAGTGAAGGGGCCGGCGGACCTCCAGGGCCGCTGAACTGTCTTTAGTTTACACTGCCATCAGTCAGTCTGAGGACAGAACAGCGACAGCACAGCGCCCCTCTGTGGCAGACAGGGGGTATGTGCCAGGAATAAGCTGAATGCAGTATGGATGCAAGTAGGTTTGATTGATGTATCAGTCCTCACCTGCCTGATATGGGGACTCTGTAAAGACATTACCACATCCACAAAGACTTGGAGTCTGGAACACTTACTGCCACTTATGGTAGATTTTTCCTCTAGTTGGTTGGAGAATGACCAGGAGAAAACTTAAAGACATTTCCTTTATGATTAAATCACAACACTGTGGGACACTGTCTGGAGTCTGTTTTGGGAGAGAATGAGTCATCTCTCTTTCAGAATGCTTAGTGTCTACTTAATACTTTACTGCCAAGGTTGCCTAGTTTTGCTGGTAGGAAATTGGGCCATTTTTCTCTTGTACAGGTCTAATATTATCCAAAACATTGTAAGAGAGAGAACCAGGTTTTCTTAGTGAAAACTTGTTGTGAATGCAAGAAAATAGAAAACAAGTAACTTTTTTCTGAAACGCAACTGACCAAGTGCTCAATCAAAGGTTTGGATTCACTGAAACGTCATTTAATCGACTGAGAAATGATTCTCTTCCTCGTTTAGTTTTTAGTGGAAGAGGAAACGGCTTGATATTTGCAAAACAAAGAGTTGTACAAAGTGTTATGTATATAAACAGAAAGTGTCCTTTATTCAACACTATATACGGTGTGTGGTAATTCTGCAGGGTGGAATTCTATACGCTCTCCGAGATGGTATCGGGACATGTGATATGAAATGACAGAATCAACTGTGACAGCTTTTAACGGGAAGCTTCCCCGACACTTTCTGTGAGTTATGCAAAGGTGTCAAACGTAGGTTTATAGGAGAGAGAAATCAGGTACTCATTCAAATACTAATAACAGCTATTTCCATTTCTAATTTATTTAGAGTTATCTAAACGATAGATGTCCAAATAATCTATAAACGGACAGATTTGATGCTATAGAGCAAAGTGCTGTTGAAAATGCCTTCTCAACGAGCGCCAGTCAATTTTGTTTCAGGAGTTTTATTATTGTGATGGCGTGTCGATTTCATTCTCTCTTAGGTTTTAATTTATTTCAAAAGGATTTACACGCACACCGTTCTGGGGTCTGATGTATGTATGCCTTACGATCTACTTTACTTGATATGTCTTTGTAAATAGTGAGAAATTGTGATGTTTTACCTAAAAAGAAAATGCTTCAGAATCGTAGTGGGTTTTTTTTCATGACGACTATTGGCTTTATTAACTTTCCAGGGACCCTATTCACTGTCTGAGTAGGAGTGCAGAAGCCGCTTTCCCGAAAGCATCTTAAGGCTAAATTCATTGTTAGAACCATAGGATCCTACGGTTCTAATGATGAACTTAGCCTTGAGATAGTTTTGGGAACCCGGCCCTGGTTTAGGATCAGGTCTCCACTGTCGATGTAATCTTAGTCATTGTAAAAGGAAAAACCAACTGATTCTAGATCAGCACTCTTACGCTGAGATTCTTCATGAATACAGGCCCATTTCTCTCAAAGTCCTAAGCATGTTTTACCAGGAGAATTATTCTTTGCTGTATATATTTGCACCAACTATTCCAGCATGTATCATTTGAATTGAAAAAGTGTGCCTGTACTGTCATTTCCATACTACTTAATTCTCACCATCCCATTGCAGGGTTGTCTGTCTCGAGACCAACTGCAAAACGTTGATGCTTTTTCTTTAATGAATCAAAAGAGAAACATTTCCATTTGAAAGTAAACTAAATAAAACAACCTTTTTTGAGTCTATTTGTCACCGACACCCTACAGTATGTCACCTATGTTAAAAAAAATGTTGGCGTACTATAGGGAGGAAAACAATGACAGAGGAAAGAGAAAAGAACAAAGGCCAGGAAGTCCCACCCACTGAGGCTGGTGGGAGGAGCTGGAGGTCATGCTCATTATAATGACTGGAATGGAGTCTAACATGGTTTGTGTTTGACCGTCTATTCCATTCCAGCCATTACAATGAGCCCGTCCTCCTGTAGCTCCTCACACCAGCCTCCTCTGGACCACAGACATTTCTATAGAGGAATGAGAAATGCGCGCACAAAGTGATGTGCTGTACTAAATTGTGCCATTCTGTTTCAGGAAGTGTCCAAATGCCTACCACTTCCCCAATCAATGATTACCTCACCTGTTCACTATTCTCTCATTTAAATTTGATAGCTCTCCATTTAGCCACCAAGGGGAGTAAAAAATCTTCAACATGCAGTAATTTACATAAAATCTAATCGCACACATTTCAGTCATTTCCCTTGAAGATTTGGAGCAACATGTAATCTGGATGAAAAGGGGGACAGTTGTCAATGTATGGGAAGTGTGCTTGGACTGAGTGGGTAAGTGTCTGTAGAAAGATGAGAGAATTGATTGCACTTAGGGTTTTTGTACTACATTGGCTGCGTTAAGAGGGGCAGCCCAATTCAGATTTTTTTTCTCACTAATTGGTCTTTTGACCAAACAGATCAGCCCTGAAAAACATCTGATGTGATGTACTTGAGGAGCATTGTAAATGTGGCTGGTGGAGGATGGCCTGAAGTATTCCAGTTTCTTCTGTGAATAATCTTCAACACATTCTTATTTTTTTATCATTTCTTTATGCGTCTGATCCAATTTTTTTAGCATACCCGATTCGAACAACTTAAATGACATGGAATCGGATATTTCAAGGTACATTTCAAACCACCATACGTGGTTTGAAAATCAGAAGTCTTATTCCAGCCCTTGCGACTTGTCTGAACAGTCAAATTTACCCTCAAGTGGTTTTTAGACTTACGTGGCATATCTTGTTGCTTGCTAGCTGGTTTGATAACAGTTTTACTGAAACGTGGTAGCTAACTAGCTAGCTTGTTAATTGTTTACAAACGAATTAGTGAATGTGCTAAACAGCTACCTAGGTAGCTATTTGATTGCTGTGGCTTGCCAAAAAATACGGGTTTTGAAAGTTGGATCATCTTACCCTCCGAGGCTTTAAAAACATTTTAACACTGATTTTGAACATTCGGAGCAACCGGCAAATAACCATGGCAGGCATTGTCACCTTAGCATGCTACACACTTAGTTGTGCTCAATCTGATGTGAAAAGATCTGATGTGATTGGTCAAAAGACCAATTAGTGTAAAAAAAAAACTGTGTGAACGCAGCCTTCAAGCCTCTACTTCACTTTTCTTGTCACTGTTTGCCACTGTAGCTTGTAGAGACTTCTTACGCGCGCACTCATAATAAATGAGTCTTTCATGTCATTTTTGACACATTTTAAATGGAAATCAGCAGAGGACCGTAATCATAATTAGTCTCAAATTGAACTTGTTGAGGAGCACTGGAAATGTGGCCGGTGGAGGTGGCCTGAAGTACTCCGGGTTCTATTATGATTCATTTTCAACACATTCTTATTTTTATGTCTGTTTTCCATAGTTCCCAATTTATTTACTTCTACTGTCGGGATCTTTAAGTTGGGTGTATTCCATAAATTATGAGCATGACATTGTTCTTGGATGTCTAAAGTTGTTTTGTTCTATTTTGTCTCACTGTTCCTCTGGTTGAAAAATAATGGTTAGAAAGAGGAACCACCTTGTAAAACAATGGGTAGGGACTTATACGAACCACCACGTAAACTAGTAATTTATCAATGTCAGTCTTGCCATTGCTGTTGATCAATTACACCACTAGGAGGCATGGTTGCTTGATAAACCAGTGAAGAAGTTGACGGGCCACAATGGGCATCACGTTGTGCGCGACAGGGTGCTGCAGTACATTCTGAGAAAGATTGATGGACATTGTTTCTTTCTTGACAACAACACTCACCCGAGTTGAATGTTCAACTATGTTATTTTGGAGGATGAGTACTGATATGTATGTGATAAGTTAAGGCTACATATCAGAAGATATATATATTTTTTTTTATTCGACTTCATATACATGGGAATGGTAGAAACACCTTCAGGACCTGTATCCTAGACACAGATTAAACCTTGACTAAGAAGTGTCCTTAATGTAGAATCTCAACTGCAAGTGTTTTTAGTGGAGGACTAGACAGGGAAACTGAACATCTGTGTACATTGGAAGCTGCAGGATCAGCTAAAGGTTGAATTTGATAGGTTCTACTCCAGTGGTTATGATGAAACAACTGACACCACTTCAATGAATCCACATTGTTTTCCAACCCAAGTCCTGTAGGTGGACAATAAACCAAGACACCCTCTTAAATCTCACACTTTTACTTTTAGCCACACATAACATCAAAGTAACTTTGCAAAGGGCATACATACTATATCACAACATAGTCCACTAATACAATATATCACTGTCGATATATCACGGCAGAATTCTCCCCTTTTCCCAGTCCCAAAGACATTCGGCAACACCTCAACATAAATCTCGGAGTACTTCCTCTAACCCCCGTCATACAGATTTATGCCGTTAAAACCGGTCTCCCATTTATTCCTCAAATACAGAAGTGCTAGAGCAAATGGCGCTAGGCTAGCTACTGTTGGGCGGCCATCTTTAATCCTATAAATCACTACTACTCCACATCTGACGATAGATTTACTCCTTGGCTACAGTCACAGATGTCTGTGTTTTGCTGTACTGCATTAAGACTCTGATTGCTGAGTAAAGACCCTAATTGAAGTAAATTAGTTGTGATTGACTGTAGTGCATGGGTGTCAAACTCATTCCATGGGGGCCTAGTGTCTGCTGGTTTTTAGGATTTTCCTTTCAATGAGGACCTAGACAACCAGGTGAGGGGGGCTCCTTACTAATTACTGACCTTAATTAATCAATCAAGTTCAAAGGGAGAAGCGTAAACCCACAGACACTCGGCCTCCATGGAATGAGTTTGACACGTGGTGTAGTGGGACAGAGTGGGAAGCTGTGAAATTGCTACTGGGTTAGCTACATTACCTGGGTTAGCTACATTACCTGGGTTGTCTCTACCAGGGCTACTGTATGCAAGCATTCATATTGCTGTAACATCATATACCCAAATGTTATGTTTGTCTCAGCTGTTTACCACGAAAAGTGACGTGGTGTCCACTTTGTTGTTTGAGTCACAGATGGCCCCTTTAATTTCCCTGCTTTCGTCCAATAGGTGACTAAGCCTGTTGACTGTCACTCTGCTACTCGATGCTCATGACCGTGTTTTTTGTTGTTGTTGTACTAAAACATAATACACATTTCCATAGATTATAGTATACGAGCTGGTGTCTGTGACCTTTTTTTTTTACCTCACATTCTCTGTGGTGCTGAATGTGCGAGGTACTGATATGCCTCGTTATGATAAGAATAATGGCATACATTTGTTTTGGAGAATGTAGAACCCATTTAGCGTTCCTTGATCAGTGTTATTCTGACTTCAAACACTTTGTAGTCAATAGAGATGAAGGATAAAGGTGTTTTGTTTTAGGTTGCTGACAAGCATTTTAATGTAGAGATGTTAGATATCAAACTAGCCTGGGATGTTGAGAAGCCACTGTGTGTGTGTGTGTGTGTGTGTGTGTGTGTGTGTGTGTGTGTGTGTGTGTGTGTGTGTGTGTGTGTGTGCTAAGGCTGTGACGATACCAGTATCGCAATATTTTTTTCATGCCAAAAATGAAAACACGAAGCAGACCAATCTCTTTGGTCCTTTAAAAACCTGCTGTATGTAACATATTGTACTACAGTTTAGAAAATAAATACATGCGACTCTGGATGACAACATGATGCTTGTTTCCAACATTAGAGCTGATTTCTAAACCAGTTCAACCCGCTTTGTGTTGTGTTCCCTTACCCCCATACTAACGAGTATCACCATACTGGTATGGTCCCGGCCCTAGTGTGTGTGTGTGTGTGTTTGACAATGTGTTCATGTTGAGAAAGATATAGAGACAGGGTGTGGGTGCATTTTGGGGAGAAAGAGCGGGCAGTAGAGGGAGTGTGTGTTTTTGACACTGTTTGAGAGATGGAGAGAGACTGTGTGCATATTTTTGGGAGAAGGAGAGAGAAAGACTGAGGAGGAAGGAGTGTGTTCCTGTGTGTGTGTGTGTGTGTGTGTGTGTGTGTGTGTGTGTGTGTGTGTGTGTGTGTGTGTGTGTGTGTGTGTGTGTGTGTGTGTGTGTGTGTGTGTGTGTGTATGTATGTATGTATGCTTCTCCATGCAGATTGGGATGTGAGGCTCTCTCTGCCGTATCTTTGACAGTGTGTGAGTAATGGAACAGTCCCTCGGTTCCAAACAGGGCCAACAGAATAATGATGAGGCTGGGGGAGGGTGAGAGCTGCTCCTGAGTGAGCTGTGAGCTCCGGGCCTGACTGTCCTGCTGGACCTCTGCCTGGACTGATGGGAGCTGTCAATAACTGAGCCCAAGACTCGCTTGGGCTGCACAACCCTGCCAGCATGTCTCTGGCTGTGGGTCTGCCGGTCTGTCTGTCTGTCTGCCAGCCTCTTCTCTAAGTCTGACTGTTTGCCTGCTGTTTGCCTGATTGGGGGAGTGTGTCTATCTGTATTGGGTGCATTATCCTGTCTGTCTGTCTGTCTGTCTGTCTGTCTGCCAGCCTCTTCTCTACGTCTGACTGTTTGCCCCGCTGTTTGCCTGATTGGGGGAGTGTGTCTATCTGTATTAGGTGTATTATCCTGTCAGTATGTCTGTCTAGCTTATCAGTGTCTATGTGGCCACCTGTATGTCCTTGTGCGTGTCCATGTGTCTCACTGGCAGCCTGCCTGTCTGTCTACCTCTCTAGCGCACTTTCATTCTGCCTGTCTGTCTGCTTCCCTCTCTCCCTCCAGACTCCCACCCAGCCGTCTCCCTCTCTCCCTCCAGACTCCCACCCAGCCGTCTCCCTCTCTCCCTCCAGACTCCCACCCAGCCGCCTCCCTCTCTCCCACCAGACTCCCACCCAGCCGCCTCCCTCCCTCCCTCCAGACTCCCACCCAGCCGTCTCCCTCTCTCCCTCCAGACTCCCACCCAGCCGCCTCCCTCTCTGCATCTAAAATGTTTGAATCCCATTAAGACCCGAACAGTGTCGGGGTGAATCTCAAACACTTCCAGATGCGTCATCAATGTTGTGGGCCTCCAGTCAGACAGAATCGATCCATTCATGTGTCTCCCAAATGGCACACTACCCCTACTTACTTCTTTCAATAGGGCTCTTGTCAGAAATAGTGCACTATGTAGGCAACCTCCCCTCCTGGCTCACTTCACCAAGCCAAAACCCTCCTCAGGCACAACTCTCCCTCCTAGCCTGTCTATCCTGTCAACTACACTTCACATCATCGCCTCATTTCCTCAACTTCCTGGAAACAAGTTAGTTCTTGTTAGTCCATTCTATTCATTCTATTTCTATGCATTTAATCCTCTCCAATAAGTGAAATCCGGATAGATAACTTTTGAAGAACAGGGCCCAGGGGATGCGGATTGTTCTGTTCCACCCTCTCACATATAGGCTGGTTGTAATGAGATTTAGGGAGGATCAAGGACCGTGTTGTGTGGGACTGGAATATAATTAGAGCTTTGGAAAGGAAAGACATTAGTATATTCTAAATAGTAATAATAGTATTTAAAGTGTGGGATTGAATGAGGATTCATAGCTCAAGTTATGAGAACAATGATTTGAGTCATTATCCACTCTGCAATTTTTACTGCAGTTATTATACGTTGGTTTTTAGGCCCATTAAACAAGGTTATGCTAAGTCATTGAGCTGGAACTGATCTGGTTTGAGGAAATTGGTTTGAGGAAAAAGTTTATCTGCTGTGTCTTAAGCGCAATGTAATTAGTATATAACGACTCTATCATTGCAAAACTATCCGCTTCTTTCTCTTCTAGAATGCCAGTAGTTGTCGTTCAGCAGTTATGATGATGGCATTACTTCCTCATGTAAAGTAGGACTAACTTCTCTGTACGTGATCAATGATTGGTTGAGAAGACACGTTTGCACCAATTAGTTAAGAAGTGAATTAGTACAGAAACATGAGCCGAGCACAGCTTCACTCATGTTCAATTGAACTGGATGAACGCTACATTATTTGTTGACTGATTTCACCAACATTCAGTGAAAAATGGGCATCAAAGAGCGTGACATATTGGCAGATGAGATCAACTGTTAGTATCCCATTGATTGCAGAGAAGAGAAATAGACATGCCACGTGTGCTCATTCACTCTCCTTCGTCTACAGTGAGGAGGAGTGTTAATTGCGGGTGAAGAGTGAGGGATCTGTGATGTGTGCAGATGGATTTGTCTCTAATTGCTCAGCTGCATGATCTCTGTGTGACGGGATATCTTCTCTGTTTCCAGACCACGCACTAAAGTATCCAGTCCCTCTCAGAAACTGATTCACATATCTACTCTACAATCAGTAAGTCATCTAGCCTACAGCAGGACTGTACTCAGAAGTGGATATATATATATATATATATATATATACAGTGCCTGTCAAAAGTTTGGACACACCTACTCATTCAATGGTTTTTCTTTATTTGTACTACATTGTAGCATAATAGTAAAGACATGAAAACTATGAAACAACACATGGAATCATGTAGTAACCAACAAAGTGTGGAACAAATCAAAATATATTTTATTTTCAGTAGCCACCCTTTGCCTTGATGACAGCATTGCATAATCTTGGCATTCTCTCAACCAGCTTCATGAGGTTGATTCATGAGGTTGACCTGGAATGCATTTAAATTAACAGGTGGGCCTTAGGTTAATTTGTGGAAGTTCTTTCCTTCTTAATGCATTTGAGCCAATCAGTTGTGTTGTGACAAGGTAGGGGTGGTATACAGAATATAGCCCTATTTGATAAAATACCAAGTCCATATTATGGCAAGATCAGCTCAAATCAGCAAAGAGACAGTCCATCATTAATTTTAAGACATGAATGTCAGCCAATACGGAACATTTCAATAACTTTTAGAGCTTCTTCAAGTGCAGTCTCAAAAACCATCAAGCACTACGATGAAACTGGCACTCATGAGGACCACCACAGGAAAGGAAGACCCAGAGTTACCTGTGCTGCGGAGGGTAAGTTCATTAGAGTAACCAGCCTCAGAAATTGCAGGCCAAATAAATGCTTCACAGAGTTCAAGTAACAGGCACATCTCAACTTTAACTGTTCAGAAGAGTCTGCGTGAATCAGGCCTTCATGGTCGAATTGCTGCAAAGAAACCACTACTAAAGGACACGAATAATAAGAAGAGACTTGCTGGGAGCAATAGACATTAGACCGGTGGAAATCTGTGCTTTGGTTTGATGAGTCCAAATTTGAGATTTTTGATTCCAACCGCTGTGTCTTTGTGAGACACAGAGTAGGTGAACGGATGATCTCCGCATGTATGGTTCCCACCTTGAAACATGGAGGAGGGGTGTAATGATGTGTGGGTGCTTAGCTGGTGAAACTGTCAGTGATTTATTTAGAATTCAAGGCACACTTATACAGCTTGGCTACCATAGCATTCTGTAGCGATACGCCATCCCATCTGGTTTGCGCTTCGTGGGACTATAATTTGTTTTTCAACAGGACAATGACCCAACACATCTCCAGGCTGTGTAAGGGCTATTTGACCAAGAAGGAGAGTGATGGAGTGCTGCATCAGATGACCTAGCCTCCACAATCACCTGACCTCAACCCAATTGAGATGGTTTGGGATGAGTTGGACCGCAGAGTGAGGAAAAGCATCCAACAAGTACTTATATGTGGGAACTCCTTCAAGACTGTTGGAATAACATTCCAGGTGAAGCTGGTTGAGAAAATGCCAAGAGTGTGCAAAGCTGTCCTCAAGGCAAAGGGTGGGTACTTTGCGAATCTAAAATCTATAATATATTTGATTTGTTTAACACTTTTTTGGTTACTAAATGATTCCATAGTTTTGATATCTTCTCTATTATTCTGCAATGTTGAAAATAGCAAAAATAAAGAAAAACCCTTGAATGAATAGGTGTGTCCAAACATTTGACTGGCACTGTATATATAGAGAGAGCTTTCTGGGTTAGTTTAGTTGCTTGTGTCAGCTAAGTCTATGTATAGTCTCATAGCAAAAGGTCTGAATACTTATGTCAATTATTTGTAATTTTAATACATTAATACATTTGTAAACATTCCTAAAATCTGTTTTTGTGTGTGTGTGTGTGTGTGTGTGTGTGTGTGTGTGTGTGTGTGTGTGTGTGTAGATTGATGAGGGAGAAAAAGTATTTAATACATTTTAGAACAAGGCTGTAATGTAACAGAATGGAAAAGGGAAGGGAAAAGCCAGTGGGTCTGAATACATTCCGAATACACTGTATTGTAGCTAGAAGCCATGCACAGCATTTTGGACATTCAGACCGTTCAGACAATGTCAGCAAGTGTATTGTCACATGCCTCCTACCAGGAAATAGCAACTCCAGGGTCAGGGAAAATGTACTTGTCACTGAACGTCCATTGTACCTGAGAGGGTCTGTAGTTTTGAGCTTAAAGGAATAATCCACTCAAAAATATATAATAGATATATATTTTTTCATTAGTTCACTGTTGATACAGTGCCAAAGTGTTTTGCATGTCAGCAATCAAGTTTTCAAGATATTGGACTTTCAAGAAGCAAATTGTCACTTGCCACCATCATGATGATGCAACATCCATCATATGATGCAGAACGCAGTGGATTTTTCCTTTTAATGCAGAGGGATGGGTCTAAATCTTTAACTACTCTACCATCCTAAGAACCAAACTATTTACAAGGGAATACCCCTGGGCCCTAAATCAAATGTTTATGTTAATACATAGCTAGATAAGTCTACAAGTCCATTTCTGTTCATCTATCTTCCCTACTGAGAAAATGTTGTCTCCCGGTGACGGCCATTTTAGCTAAGTGCAGATCCTTTTCCAAATGTCCAACTCCTTTATTCAAATCATCTTCATGTGAATGAACAGATAAGTCCCATATCAGTGCACTTATCTTCCCCAGTGAGAGAATGTTGCCCTGAAGGTGGCCATCTTGGCTGAGTACTGCTGAGCGCAGGTTATTTTCAAATACATTATCTTTATTACACTCCCTTTATTCAAATCATCTTCATGTGAATAAACAGAAAGATAGGTCCCATATCAGTGCATCTTTCTTCCACCAGTGAGAGAATGTTGTGGCCCAGTTGCAGCCATTTTGTCTGAGCAGTGCAGCATTGTCCTAGTGAATGACAGCTCCAGCTGCATTATTGATTATTAGTGCTCGGGGGGGGCGAGCGCCACTTTCCAGCACAGCAACTTGTGTTGATAAAGCAGACACATCAGATAGGAGTTGACTGGAGCTGCTTTTAGCAGCCCTGGAGTGTCTGTGAACGTAGGAGACAGACGGCTGGTGAACGCAGCCCGGTGCGCAGCGGTAGGAGACAGGCGGCTGGTGATCGCAGCTCGGGCGCCGCAGCAAATACCCATCCGTCTGTGTAATAGGGCTTGTCAAAGTTTTAAAGTGGATCAGCAGTTCACTATGAGCGGGGCGCGTTCGTTCCGAAACGAGAGGCTGATCAGCTGTGAAAGCCCCATTGAGGGCTCTCTAAAAACGCTGTTGATGCGGAACGATTTTATTTTTGTCAGTGTGTGACTTCCTTCCTGTCCCATTCTCATTCTGTCACTGTTGTCAGGCCAGGTTTTTCTACGTTTAATCTGTACCATTCATTCGCACCTCTCCTCTCCTCAACCGCATTGGTTATTTACCAACAAACGGAAGCGGAATGAATTAATAATTGAATTAGTTTTCTGCTCTTCTTGAAGCCTTATGTAAATGGATGACATCTATAATTGGGCCGCCACATCCCATCAGCGGTATAGGGACCTTTTTCTCTGTGGTTAGTTTCTTTTCAATATAGATCCTTGTTGTGCTTGGGGTGAAGAGACTCGTTGCTGCTATCCCTGTCTTATCTCTTGATCATTCTTCTTCTCACTTTCTCACACACACACACACACACACACGTATGCCTGCGTGCGCACACGCTTTCCACCTCTGTTAGTCGAATGGTATGCCAGCAGGATACCACCCTATATCCCACTGCTGACTTGCTTCTGAAGCTAAGCAGGGTTGGTCCTGGATGGGAGAACAGATGTTGCTGGAAGTGGTGTTGGAGGGTCAGTAGGAGGCACAGTTTCCTCTGGTCTAAAAAAATGTATCCAAAAGCCCCAGGGCAGTGATTGGGGACATTGCCCTGTGTAGGGTGCGGTCTTTCGGGTGGGGCGTTAAACGGATGTCCTGACTCTCTGTGGTCACTAAAGATCCCATGGCACTTATCGTAAGAGTAGGGGTGCTAACCCTGGTGTCCTGGCTAAATTCCCAATCTGGCCCTCATACCTTCACGGTCACCTAATCATCTCAAGTTTACAATTGGCTCATTAGTCTCCCTCCTCTCCCCTGTAACTATTCCCCAGGTCGTTGCTGTAAATGAGAATGTGTTCTCAGTCAACTTACCTGGTAAAATAAGGGTAAAACAAAAGATTAAGAAGTCGGTAAGATGAGGAAGCCTGCCCTCAGGCAACCCAGACAGCCCACCCACTCCCCCTCAAACTAGACATGTGATGTCTGTCTGGTTCTGTGTTCAGCAGTGTGGGGTTGGCAGAGGGGCTTATGTTATGAGGAACAAGACAGCCAACCCAGAATGGCCAACCACGAGTGAAGGACTTTGTAAAAGGTGGTAATTCAGTCTAATCATCATTACACAGTCATTACATTAAGACATCACTTATTCGTTGCTCTCTCTGTGTGTGTGTGTGTGTGTGTGTGTGTGTGTGGGTGGGTGTGTTCTCCGAGGCTCTGCCTGTCTCTCCTATTAATCCTCAATGTAATCACCAGTCTTGGCTGCAGCAACCAGAAGCCTACTACTCAGACATGTTCTTAAAATTTAACTTTTCAAGCTTTGATGCATGTTTACTTGGCTTTTTGCCGGCCTTGGAAGTGCTGGGAGTTGTTGTTGTAAAAATTCTGGAGGCAATAATTGTTTGTCTCCGAGAGAGCGAGAGAGACATAAGTGAGATATTTTAAAGCAGCGTTGTCCTTCGGTTAAAGATGGAACTACTGACATCATTATTGCATCATCTATTTGGACTAAGAGTACTGTACAATACAACCAGATAACTTTGTGACATCTGCTGATTTGATTTTCTGCTTTATCTCACGAACACGTTCTACACGTATTTCAACTGGTAGACAGTTATGGAAGATATTTTCTTTTGACAGTCTCGTTACAATCAATTGAGGAATGGTTTAATCTAATCAGGGCGGCAGATAGAGGGAGAGAAACATGCTCAGTCATTCTCCACACACTTTTGAACCGCTGCCATCCACTTCACACAGTCTTCACTCCTAGACTGCCAGGACATGACAAGCAAGAGTAACTCCTAATGCAACAGAGAGGGGCAACGTTGTTACATCCAATGCCTGTTTGCCTGAGGCTGATGCCGATGCCGCGCAGGTGCTTGTACGCGTCTACACATGCATATACACACACTCGCATTCAAACGCACACACGGACATACACACATGGAAATAGTACTCAAGCGTATTGAGCTGGTCTTGCTCTTTTGCTTTCGTTGTCCTTTTTTATTTTTTGCATTGTTGATTTCTTTTTTAATTTCTATTTTTCTTTTGTTCTTTTTGTTGGTGCATTGTGGGACTGTGGCTTGGGTGGGGGGGGGGGGGGGTGTAAAGGAGAGGTTTGTTTTTCGGGGTGGGGGAGGGGGGGGGGATCTTGACTGGTTGGTGGCCTGGTGGTTGGGAGCTTGGGCCGGTGACCGATAGGACACTGGTTCGGGTCCCCGTTTTGACTTAGTGGGAGTTCTGTCGAGGTGCCCTTGAGCAGGGCGTTGACCCTGGTTGCTCCTGTGTGTGGCTCTGGATGGGAGTCTGTTAGAAGACTGAATGTAATGTAAATGTTGATTGGCTTCACTGCAGGTAGATTGTATGTTTTAATATTCGATAAATCAAAAATGATAATCAAAACATTCTAATGCAACACGGTTGTGTGTGTGGACACATGTCTGTCTGTGTGTGGACACATGTCTGTCTGTGTGTGGACACATGTCTGTGTGTGTGTGGACACATGTCTTTGTGTGGACACATGTCTGTCTGTGTGTGTGTGGACACATGTCTGTCTGTGTGTGTGTGGACACATGTCTGTCTGTGTGTGTGTGGACACATGTCTGTCTGTGTGTGTGTGGACACATGTCTGTCTGTGTGTGTGTGGACACATGTCTGTCTGTGTGTGTGTGGACACATGTCTGTCTGTGTGTGTGTGGACACATGTCTGTCTGTGTGTGTGTGGACACATGTCTGTCTGTGTGTGTGTGGACACATGTCTGTCTGTGTGTGTGTGGACACATGTCTGTCTGTGTGTGTGTGGACACATGTCTGTCTGTGTGTGTGTGGACACATGTCTGTCTGTGTGTGTGTGGACACATGTCTGTCTGTGTGTGTGTGGACACATGTCTGTCTGTGTGTGTGTGGACACATGTCTGTCTGTGTGTGTGTGGACACATGTCTGTCTGTGTGTGTGTGGACACATGTCTGTCTGTGTGTGTGTGGACACATGTCTGTCTGTCTGTGTGTGGACACATGTCTGTCTGTCTGTGTGTGGACACATGTCTGTCTGTCTGTGTGTGGACACATGTCTGTCTGTGTGTGTGTGTGGACACATGTCTGTCTGTGTGTGTGTGTGGACACATGTCTGTCTGTGTGTGTGTGTGGACACATGTCTGTCTGTGTGTGTGTGTGGACACATGTCTGTCTGTGTGTGTGTGGACACATGTCTGTGTGTATGTGGACACATGTCTGTGTGTATGTGGACACATGTCTGTGTGTGTGTGCAACCTGGCGTCAGTGTATGTGCATTTGTGTGTGTGTATTCGTTGTATGTATCTGCATACACACCTGCTTGTGTGTACATGAATCCATGTATTTCTGTCTAAATCAAATCAAATCAAATTTATTTATATAGCCCTTCGTACATCAGCTGATATCTCAAAGTGCTGTACAGAAACCCAGCCTAAAACCCCAAACAGCAAGCAATGCAGGTGGAGAAGCACGGTGGCTAGGAAAAACTCCCTAGAAAGGCCAATACCTAGGAAGAAACCTAGAGAGGAACCAGGCTATGTGGGGTGGCCAGTCTAGGCATCTCTCCAGACACTACAGGTCCTCAAAAAACCCCATCTGGAACAGAAAGAGAGCAATCTATATTACTTTATAGTATGCATATAAATCATATCCATGAGGTATTGACCGCATATTCTCCAGTTATGGCCGCCCCACAACAAAAGCAGTTAAACACTTGGCCTGGCAAAGTATCTGTGAAACGCCCGGGCCGAGGAACTTTGAGTGATACATTTTATGCGTCCTTAGCTGCCTGTGGTAAAAACGCATTTTAATGCTGGAGTCTGTCCAGTGGTCAATGATGGTGATTTATTAGGAAAGGGAAGCGAAGGGGTAAGAGGGAGTCCGACGGGATTCGTTTGCTTCTTAAGCACTTCGTTTGGGAAATGACGCAGAGAGAGGTGGGTATGGTGATGTCTCTCCCAGGACACATTGCCCCTCCAAGTACAGTTGCATCATCTGCATAGAAATAGATTGGGTAGAAATGCTTGGTTGAATACAGAGCAGGCAGAGCTCAGTGAGAAAGCTGTGGTCAGTGGAATACTTCAAATGATTCCGTCCTGATTCCCATCTGGTTGGCAAACATCACTTCTCCCATATGTGATAACAGGTCTATGGATTCCATTTCTAGTTCTACCTCTCTAAAAGGGTTACAGACAGGAAATGTTTAAAGACATTTTCAACAAGCAACACTTGAAAAATAATCTGTGTGTGTGTGTGTGTGTGCTCCATCTTTACTGATTCCTTTGCCGCTGCCCAAGGAGAGCTTATGAATTTTACATAGCTGTGCGCTATTACACACACACACACACACACACACACCACACACACACACACACACACACACACACACACACAGACACAGACACAGACACAGACACAGACACAGACACAGACACAGACACAGACACAGACATAAGCATTCCCTAGTGTGGTGCCCTCTACAAGAGCAGCATGTCAACCACCCCCTTTCCCTCCTCTCTCTCTCACACACACTCCCTTGCTCAAGAAGGGGCCATCTATCTCTACTCTGGACAGAGGCAGCAGGAGCCAATGAAAATAAAGTTAGTTTGTGCTGCAGTCACCACATTGCCAGAGCTGCAGCGAACCCACACAGCCATCTGGGAACCTCTCTGGTGTTCAGCTGCACGCCTGCCGGTCCAACCCCAATGCTCCCCTCGCCGCCGCGCCACTGCCAGGGCACCAATCGTTAACAATCCCCCTTTCCCCTCCTCTCTCCTCTGTCTCTCCCTCCCTCCCCCCTCCCTCCGGTCTCTCCCTTGACCTTTCCCAGGCAGTGTGTTTCTCCGCTCCAAGCAGGTGGTTCTGTCCAGTCAGCCAGCCAGGCTATAGGACATCTGCTCTTGCTGCTGCTGTTGACATTGTTCTCAGAATCTCTGTCTGTACTGTAAACACAGCAACATAGATCTGTAGAGTAACTAGTGCAGTGCCTAGAGGTGCTCTGTGTGAAGCTGTCTGTTTACCTCCGTGTTCTCCTCTCCATCAATAGCACATCGACAAGACCGAGAGGCCGGACACACACGCAGAGGGACGGACGCAAGCCTTTTGTCTTCCTGGAGACGTCCTTCGACACCAGGTAGGAGCAGTTTATTTTGTGAATTTGCTGAGCGTGTGTGATTGTGACAGTGTGTTGGTGAATCTTGTGGCAGAATTTGAAGCCGACGTGAGGGGCGTGTGTACATTTCTATGTGGAAGTGCACGGACCTATCAGCATGCAGATGTGCATTACTGTGCCAGTGTTTGTGTGATATTTCCTGCATTGGAAAACATTGAAAAAGTCCACTACACTGCTGCAACCATCGTCCTTTGTATAAAGACGGTTGTACATTTCACATAGAGTTGCAAGGTGAGTCCATTTGTGCAGTAGTGGCTTCATTTGACAACAACAGTGTCAGTACTACTGTAGCTTCCATTCTGCCATGTCATTCCACTCTCCGATGTGCTCTAGTCATTTCCAGATTTTCAGTTTCTACATGTAATGAAAGTGTTCTGACCTGGACAGTGGTCAGGCCACCAGTGCAGTGTTCTGATGTTGTGGTGGGTTCTGGAACCCAAATGTAGTGGCTTGTATTCTCCAGTACCCTCTACGGCAACGCCAAGTGCAGAAGCAGGTTGTAAGAACGTCTCTGGATGCCTTTTGCCCCCTGGCCGGTACAGCGGTCACCCGAGGTCCTTTACCTCATAATCCCTTGCACCACTAACTCACTCAGGCTGACTCAATGATACAGTGGCAATGGGGATTAAGCCGTGGGTTGTAAGAGTGCGCAAGATGCTAACCCACTCAGATGAGTGAGTTTTCCCCTCAGCATTTGGTAGCCAGTGCCATTAGCATCCGGGTTTATAGCTAGCAGGTTGTCTAAGTGTAGTCTGTCGACAGAGATGGACTGCTTCACTAGGATCAGATAAACCCGCACTCAGTGTTCCCCGGCAAGATGGATGAGAACATTTGCATGCTAGCGTTGTCTGTTTCTCCACCTCTTCTCCTCCTCCTTTCCAGTTTCCATCCGCTCTTTCTTTTTATCCCTGCCCGGGCTTCTTTATTTCTTAAAGAAGCGACGGCCGCCACATAAATTACGGGGTATTCAGGAGGGATATCATGACGGTTAATGTATTATTCACAGTTGACTGGTGTTTAATTAATTGCCCCTGCAGTGAATAGTACTTGAGCACATGGGGTAGAGAAAGACAAGTGGGCCCCTTCCAAATAAAACCCAGGTCCTCTGGTTAATCAACGGGCCTCGATAGCGAGCCAGTGGAAGACGCAGCGTTCGGTAAAAGAGAGGTTTAATCATACTGTCAGGAAGTACACGTGCTGCACAGTCTGGATGTTTACGTCTTTGTCGTGACGGATCCTTAATTGCGGGTGGCGCAATTTGCGGCGTGGTAGCTCGTTATCAAAGGGTGGGGAACGTTTTTAACCAAAGCAGTTTCACGTATTGGATGGGAGATAGAGGTGGGACTGTGAGATTTAAAGGGAGACCGCTCTGACTGAAGAGATGCCCCGTTGTCTTGTTATGTTGTTATTAATTATATGTCACGTGTGGTAGGATACTGTTTTCCTGAGCGCTGGCTCAGGTGGCTTGACATTCCTTGATGCCATGTTGCATCTCTCTCAGCCAGATAAAGTGGGTTATCCCATTTGGAAAACAACTGCAGAGATCCTGAAACACTCATGAGTCATGACGTGCTGTTGTTTTAAGGGCTACTTTACCATCTGTACGCAACGTGTTTTCCTGTAGTCTTATACATGAGATGGATTTCTTCCTACATAATCTATTAATCTTTCTAAAGCCCAATGTTACATTATGTTAATGTTGTCGTAGCACAACAGCAGTGCTTGCCGTGGTTGATTCATTACAGACAAAACAGATGTCTTATCATCAAATCATTAAAGGCCCGGTGCAATAAACATTCTGTTTACCCTTCATTGTGTATCATGTTGTACAACAGCTGATGAAACTAACACTGTAGAAGTGTGGAAAAAATGTGATCGGTGTTATTTTCTGATAGTTATTTCCTGGTTGAAAATATAATCTACACAGGACCTTCTAATCAGCAGGTTTGCATGGGCGAGAGTTTCGGCTTTCCATGGTGACATCACCATGAAGTAAATTAGTTATTAGACCAATAACAAAGAGTGTTCCAAACCTCTGCCAATAGTTTGTTTTCAGTCTCCCCCTCCCCACTCAGAACACTCCCAGACAGTCCTTGACAAATCGTTTTTTTGTTGCCTAAAAGCAATTTTTGCCCATTTCAATGTAAATCTATTACAGTAAGGTGCTCACTTGTACCCTCAAATGATTTGATATTGATATAAAAAATGGCTGCATTGGGAATTTTTAAGGAGGGAAAGCTATTGAGTTTTCACATTCCCTCTTCCTCAAGTTTCTATTTAATACTTTAAGAAATCTTCAAGCTGTTACTGGCGGACTTCAAAGGTTTCTGAGGCAAAGCATCTCTCGCTCTCTCTCTCTAACTCTCTCTCTCTCTAACTCCCAACCACTCGCCTACTTTCTCTTCTATGCACTATCTTAGTCAGATGAAATGTGTTATCCCATTTGGACACAATGGCAGAGACCGTGAACATGGCATGCTGTATTTTAATGGTGTGATCATTGTTGCCAAAGGCTACTGTGTGTACACTGTCTCTCATGCTGTTAGATAGCATTCTGTTGTTTTACATACAAATGTCTTTCTTTTTACATCCTTTAGTGTCTTTCTAAACTATGTTGCATTATGTACATTTTTATGGAGCGCAACAGCACTGCTTGTCATGGTTTATTCATTACAGATAAAACAGATGGCCTTATCATCAAATCATTAAGGAGGGAACACTATTGAGTTGTCAAATTCCCCCTTCTGAAGTTTCTATTTAATTCTTTACCAAATCTTCAAGCTGTTACTGGCCGACTTCATTGGTTTCTGAGGCAAATTGTCCCTCCCTCCCTCCCTCCCTCCCTCCCTCCCTCCCTCCCTCCCTCCCTCCCTCCCTCCCTCCCTCCCTCCCTCCCTCCCTCCCTCCCTCCCTCCCTCCCTCCCTCCCTCCCTCCCTGGCTCTCGGTCTCCTCTCTCTAGCTCTCTGTCTCTGTCTCTCTCTTTCACCATCTCTTCATTTAACTCCCACCCACTCCCCTACTTTCTCATATCTGCTGTATTGTGTGACCTTATTCTAGTCACAGCATCACCTCCATCTCCCTAGGGTTGTTAACCTCATAACTAAACCAAACCACTATGTCCCTCTCTTGTCATAGAACCACAGATGTAGTGTTGGTGGAGAATAGAATACAGATGCTCTACTAGTACATCATACCTACACTGCCTAGAATTTATCCTCGGATACAAAATTCCCATGAAGCTACACAGAGAGACACATGACAGCTAGGTCTGCTGTCATGAACTTTCAGCGAGCCCGAGGTGTGTGGTTTCAGTGCGTCAGAATGTGGTCTTAATTAAATGTTTGAATATGTTGTAAAGGGGATTGGGCTAAATGAAATGCTTTCTCCTGTTTCCCGAGGCAGGTTTAGAATGCAAGGTGTACGTGGCGACCTTTGTGTCAAACATTAGCCTCGACCACAAACAAGGTGCGGCAGGTATCTTTTCTTTCTCTAGCAGTGTTTGTTCTAGTTCTGTTCAGAGTGATGATCTGGCCATCATTTGTAACTTTACGACTCTGTATTAAACACTGTGGCAAAAGCCTGCTTCATTAAGAATCACT
Source organism: Oncorhynchus kisutch (assembly GCF_002021735.2). Taxonomy (NCBI): domain Eukaryota; kingdom Metazoa; phylum Chordata; class Actinopteri; order Salmoniformes; family Salmonidae; genus Oncorhynchus; species Oncorhynchus kisutch. The sequence continues at coordinate 1,442,410 of NC_034180.2, read as the reverse complement.
TGAAAATAAGGTCTGATGCATAAAAGCCTGACAGACTTTTATGCGCTCATTAATAAACATTTATGACTTAATTCTAATGTGACTGACAGCCTATTTATATGTAATCGTTGCTCATGCATAAAAGTCCTTTGAGTTCATCATAGTGGAATGCACTGTGAAAAGTAACTGCCTGATTCATTAAAGCAATTGAGTAGTGGCTACTCAAACATCTCCTACGGTCAGGTGAACTCAAACCATATAAGTGGTACTAACTACTAACTATCTCAATAAGATCTCTTATCGCTTAACGTTTTTGAGAACTGTTAACCAGTTTGAAGTTATTGAGTAAACTTTTTATTTGTTCTGCAAATCTTAAGTTATGATTATTTAATATTTTAAAGTCAATCTAACATTTATTAAATAAGTTGTTCTTACTTGATTTTATCACATTTTACATCTTTACTTAAAATAAAGTAGTAGTCAGACACTGATATTTGCGTAAAAAACACTATCTGTGTAGTGCTGAGATAGAATTCTAATGTTTTTGCAAGTTCTGAATACTTAACAGTGTCATTTGGGTCTGTTTTTAGAGGATTGTGGGTAATTCAACATTTTTAGACTATGATACTTTCACACAATGTTGTATGCATATGTGAAGTGTATTTCTAAAATAGTATTAAGCGGTTTGTTGTGTAATTGTTCATGATGAACGGATATCAAAACCGTCGGACAAATTGATGTTCAATAAAGAGACAAGCCATTCCCACCATCAACAAGTTCATGTGCACCACTCTTAATGACTGTGGCTAATGCAGCTTCCTGTAATGCTTACAGTCAGTGGTGATTGGCATGCTTACAGTCTGGTGTGCAAGTGGGATGCATGCCACTACACAACACTAAACAATACATAAATTGCACTATACCACTGTTACACCTGGCTATCAGTGGAACCTTTTCTGGCAGTGAAACAGTTCATTCAGCCTCATTTACTGCCTTTAAAAAAACATAGCTGATATGGCTGACTTGCTAAAACAAACGTGGTTTCTACTGACTATGGCATAAGGGAACGTTGAGCGCATAAGAGGCAATCCGTGATTTTGATTAAGACATCAATGAGCGAGCTAGGACAGAAGTAGTCAATATAACTATTTGTTCAGCACTTTTGAAATGTACAGCGACAGAATTCAAAACATGGGCTGTTCTTAGAGTGTTCTCCCTGTACACCAATTCAGAACCATTGGATAAATAAACGGGGCATATAAGCAAACAATGAAAGCTCTTACAATTTTCAGTGATTACATTTCTCAAAAACAGGTTATAGGCTACATGTGAACCACCAAGTCAGAACAGTAGGTGAAAATAAGAGGTGAAAATAGACCAAACTATTAGAGTGAGGCACATTGGCTACTAACAGCTTACTACACAACATACACTTAGTATTGCTTTCTTAGCTACAGTATACATATCTCCCTGGCATATTACATAATTTATGCAGCAGCATACAAGACATTTTTGGACTCACCTTGTTGTGCTGTGCTCACTTGAACAGGAAGGTTCTTCGTGGCAAATTTTGGCATCAAACTTTGTCATCAAATCTGGCATTCTCTGGATTTATCGTGCTTTCAAGACAACTGGGAACTGATCCTTAGGTCGTAACTCTAGAAAGAGGTCTGAGTTCCCGATTTACAATTTCCAGTTGGATGAAAGTTCAAAACATATTTTTCCAGTCATAGCTCATTTTTCCCGAGTTACCAGTTGTCTTGCACTCACTAAAGTCAGAATTTGCAGTTTTGAGCACGGCACAAATCATGCTTCATTGACAGCATGGCCAATGTTGAATGTTTATCATTTTTAACTAGGAAAAGAGACCATTAATCCTAGTCTTGGGACCTCACAGCCACTCCCCTGAATAGCAGACTAATGATTGATTTGCAATGCTTGCAGATAGCTACGGATTCCTTCCAAACCACTCATTGTTGAATTTGCGATTTCTAACTGGACATAAACATTGTGTAATGTTTATGTCCAATGGCCGATGAGCACCGATACGTTTTATCTATAATTTCTCTTCATTATTTATCTTCATATGACAAGGATTAAATAGGATTTACTAGTAGATTGTCGACTTGATGACTGCTAGCTAAGATTTTGAAAGTATGACGTTGACATGATCAGTCCAATCAGAGCTACTGTAGATATAATGTGATTTGATGTCATTTTATCTGTGGATAGAATTTTAGAGCTCTACCCTTAGACTTGGCGGTGACGTAGTGTCCCCATGAGTGACAGAACACTAAGCCAATCATGGCGCAACGCTCCGTATTTTCTGCTGGCTTTCCCCACCACCACAGAAAGCACTGAGCTAGGCTGAAACATCTGCATTTTTGAGCTGTCTTACTCAAGAAAACAAAAAAGAGACCGTGTTTGTATGCGTCTACATTAACTCCATGATATACAGTTGAAGTCGGAAGTTTACATACAGTACACTTACAGTGGGGCAAAAAAGTAAAACAAGTCCTATATCGACATAACCTGAAAAGGCCGCTCAGCAAGGAAGAAGCCACTGCTCCAAAATCACCATAAAAAAGCTGGACTATGGTTTGCAACTGCACATGGGGACAAAGTACTTTTTGGAGAAATGTCCTCTGGTCTGATGAAACAAAAATAGAACTGTTTGGCCATAATGACCATCGTTATGTTTGGAGGAAAAAGGGGGTGGCTTGCAAGCCGAAGAACACCATCCCAACCGTGAAGCACGGGGGTGGCAGCATCATGTTGTGGGGGTTCTTTCCTGCAGGAGGGACTGGTGCACTTCACAAAATAGATGGCATCATGAGTCAGGAAAATTATGTGGATATATTGAAGCAACATCTCAAGATATCAGTCAGGAAGTTAAAGCTTGGTCGCAAATGGGTCTTCCAAATGGACAATGACCCCAAGCATACTTCCAAAGTTTTGGCAAAATGGCTTAAGGACAACATGGCTTAAGGACAGCCGAGGTAGTCGGGGTATTGGAGTGGCCATCACAAAGCCCTGACCTCAATCCTTTTGAAAATTTGTGGGCAGAACTGAAAAAGTGTGTGCGAGCAAGGAGGCCTACAAACCTGACTCAGTTACACTAGCTCTGTCAGGAGGAATGGGCCAAAATTCAACCAACCTATTGTGGGAAGCTTGTGGAAGGTTACCCAAAATGTTTGACCCAATTTAAACAATATAAAGGCAATGCTACCAATTTCTAATTGAGTATGTAAACTTCTGACCCACTGGGAATGTGATGAAAGAAATAAAAGCTGAAATAAGTCATTCTCTCTACTATTATTCTGACATTTCACATTCTTAAAATAAAGTGGTAATCCTAACTGACCTATGACAGGGAATTTTTACTAGGATTAAATGTCAGGAATTGTGAAAAACGGAGTTTAAATGTATTTGGCTAATGTGTATGTAAACTTCTGACTTCAACTGTATATATTTTTGTTTCATTGTTTGCAAACTGATATGTGACATGTAGTAATGCCAAAATAACATGCAAACCATGCAAGCCCCCCAAAACATGCAAGCCCCCCACCTGCCCTGAATGACGGGTCGCCACTGCAGATATACCTCCAGTTACTGCTCGAGGAATGAGCATTGTGCTCAACAAAGCCTGCTAAAGTGGGTTAAAATTACAAATCGTCAAATACATAAAACAATGGTAAACATGAAGTGATGACCACTGAAAATTACTGATCAGAACAACCTACTACTTACAAATAGTATTAAAGGTTAAAACATTTAAGTAGAAGGGACCCTTCAATTTTATGTTCACTACATCAAATATTCATGTTCAATTAACTTCAATGGTTATGGTTCAGAATACATAATGCAATTTAGTGTAAAAAAAAGTTAATAGAACACAAAACAGCTAAGTATTTACAAGGGTGACTGTCACGCCTTGACCATAGAGAGCTTTTATTCTCTATGTTGGTTAGGTCGGGTGAGATTTAAGGGTGGGTTATCTTGGTGAATTATATTTCTATGTTGGCCTAGTATGGTTCCCAATCAGAGGCAGCTGTTTATTGTTCTCTCTGATTGGGGATCATATTTAGGTATTTTCCCATTGTGCTTTGTGGGATCTTGTCTATGTATAGTTGCCTGTGAGCATTATATTAGCTTCATGTTTCGTTTGTTCGTTTTGTGCTTTTGTTCTTTAAAGTTTTCTATTCCAAAAATAAAGGATGGAAACATACCACGTTGCATCTTGGTCCACTCCTTATAACGATCATGACAGTGACGATGTCACTTTATTATATTATTTCTTGGACACTGGAATACTTGCAGTTGGAATACTTGCAGTTGGAATACTTGGAGTTGGAATACTTGCAGTTGGAATACTTGCAGTTGGAATACTTGCAGTTGGAATACTTGCAGTTGGAATACTTGGAGTTGGAATACTTGCAGTTGGAATACTTGGAGTTGGAATACTTGCAGTTGGAATACTTGCAGTTGGAATACTTGCAGTTGGAATACTTGGAGTTGGAATACTTGCAGTTGGAATACTTGCAGTTGGAATACTTGCAGTTGGAATACTTGGAGTTGGGTAACTCAAATAGTTCTAGGCAACGAAGTTTCCACAAACAGTTTTTGTTAGTTGAACTAAATGTTTTTTAATTGTTTTATTTTACCTCCTGTTTCGATCATCTCATCGCTGCAACTCCCAAAGGGGCTCGGGAGGCAAAGGTCGAGTCATGCATCCTCCGAGATATGACCCGCCAAACTGCACTTCTTAACACCCGCCCGCTTAAACCGGAAGCCAGCTGTACCAATGTGTCGGAGGAAACACTGTTCAACTGACGACCGAGGCCAGCCTGCAGGCGCCCGGCCCACCACAAGGAGTCGCTAGAGCACGATGAGCCAAGTAAAGACCCCCCCGGCCAAACCCTCCCCAAACCCGGATGACGCTGGGCTAATTGTGCGCCACCCTATGGGACTCCCAATCACAGCCAGTTGTGATACAGCCTCGGATCGAACCCAGGTCTGTAGTGATGCCTTTCGGTGCACCACTCGGTGGCCCGAACTATTTACTTTTTACAGTGTACAAGTCTCAGAATCTTTCTCGAGCATTCTGTTTTAGCAGTTAATGGAAGCTCACTGACTTGGAAGGTTGGTTAGGGAAGATTAAATATTGTGGGATACTACATTGTTTATCCAAAGTCTTTTCATAGTTCTAACATGAACTTAAATTGAATAAACTTGGTAAATAGGAGATGCCGGATGACTTCTTTTTCGGCAAGGCTGGCAAAGACGAAAACTTGAAAGAGGTCATTTTGAATTCTTCTCAATAGGACTGTGGCTTTGTCTGGATTGATTGTTGAGCTTTGGAATGCAACTCATGTCTCACAATGGAATGCTAACAATGTCCCCAGAGCATCCTGTTGTCATTGACATTGACAGACAGAAGCTGTTGATCACAGATTGGTCCTCACAGGAGATTACCGTCACCCCCACTTATGAATATTCACAAGTCTTAATGAGATGATCCAAAAAGGCTCTGTTATCATGGATCCTACATTTACCAGGTGTGTGTTTGGATGATGACAGGGATGCTGGTCTTTGGGGAGTTATGTGGAGAAGCGAGCCTCGCTCAAGCCTCTGTATGAAATATCAGCTCGAGAAGACAAGTTGGCATTAAACGGTAGGAAAGGAAAGGAGGCAGTCTGGAACACATTGACGACTGGCAAAAAATAACTCTAGACTCATTTTTCTTAGTTTCTGTCAAATCCCCTTTTCCAGCGTTTCCTTTTTAGATTCCATTAGTGTTGGCAGACGTCTTTTAGAAGAGAAAACAAAAACACCCACATGATTCTGCCTAGAAAGTGGCCGCCAGTCATTTTGACAGTTTTCCACAGCCAAGTCCAGGCAATAAATCATGTATTACCTAAGTCGTTCATTGTAAAAGTTGGAGTTTGCCGCAGGCTCCGTGGGCGACGGACCAGGCACACTATCTTCCCTTTGGGAAGAACGGAGGGACACAGAGAAGCAGAAGAGATTAGTTCCTCTGTTAAAACAACCTCAATGGAAATAATGGACATTCTCTCACTATTAATTCTCCCTGTCAATATGAAGTATTGCCGCACCTCTCTGTCTCTAGGCACTCTTCTTCTCCAAACCCAGAAGGGCCTTCCCGTGGGACTTATTTTGAGAACGCACTGGCACTAAATACCTCATTAGTAAGACGGGGCTGTCCAACTTGAAGGACAAATGTATTGTCGGTCTTGTTTTACCTACGGGGTCATGTGGATCTACCAGAGAGAGAGATGATCACTTTTCTGTCCGTCCCTTTTAAAACAGCAATTACATTTAAAAGAAGTGAATTGATATTTAGCTTCAAATCAAAGTGAAGTCTTACAATTATGAGGGTGTTTGCTAACGTGTTTGCTAACTAAATGAAAGGGATGAATGTACGATAACTTTGGCAGTTCCCTCCATGATGATTTGGAATCCAAACCGCAGGAGCTCTATTCTAATTAACCAACAAACAAAAAAAGAACTTGCTTTGTACCGAGGACTCAGGAAGGAAGGATGCTCTTCTCGCGCCGACTACAGATCACTAATTCATTTGCATTAATGCAAAGTTGATCATATTCTGCTGCCTGGCGCATCTCCTCAATGTGTGGGTAGCTCTGCAGTTATATAAAGAGAATGCAAAGCGTACATACATACATACATACATACATACATACATACATACATACATACATACATACATACATACATACATACATACATACATACATACAGATTTAAATTCTGTTATCACAGATGGGATCTGCAACAGTGTTAGTCTTTGGAGATGGGAAGTAGCTGCCAAGCCACCTCCATCAGCCTTCCTACAACCCTCTATCTAGCCCTTCCTCGTCACTCTCTCCATCCCACCTCTCTCTCTCTCGCTCTGTCTTTCTCACTCTTTCTCTCTTTCTCGCTCTCGCTCACTCACTCTGTCCTTCTCGCTATCTCTCTTTCTTGCTTTCCCGCTCTATCTTTCCCTCCCTCTCTCTCTCTCTCTGTCTCTCTCCCCCCCCCTCCTCCCCCTCTATCAGCTTAGAGGGAAATAGATTGTCTCCTGGCTCCCAAAATCAATTTGTGTCAGCACACCAGGCCTTCTTTCTGGAAGTGCCAATGCAGGGGAACACTTGGTATTCACAAAATGAAATAATGGGTGACCGTAAATCCTGCCGAGAGAGACCCTGTCGGCTTCACTTAGGTTTAGGGGAGATCTCTTCTACAGATGCATCTTGTTAGCATCTCCTGTTGGCATGCTCCTTCAGTCTGGCTCTCTTCCCCCTCTCTCACTCCTCCATCTTCAAAGTGTTACCCTGAACGGCTTGATGAGGAAGAGTTATTTAAGGCAATGGACAGGATGTAGAAGCGTTGGCTGAGCATTTTTACTTTGATTGGATGTGTGTGTGTGTGTCTGTGTGCTTTAATGGTGGCCTGTGAGTGTCAAATTGGCTTGGTTTGGCTTGGACGTGTGTGTGTCTGTGTGCAGAAAGCATTTCTCTCCTCACCGCATTATGCCAAGAGATTAATTGACTATGTCTACCCGGGACATCTGCCTCAATGTCCCCTGACAATGCCTATCGTTTTTAACAAACGACCTCACGCTGGGATATTTCTGACCACCCTAAATATAGCCATTCCTCATGTTCCTTTTACCCTGGGCACAGTAACAAATGCCGGCTACTGCGGTAACGGCCGCTCCATGACGTTCCGTCATTGAAATTCACGGGGGAGGAAAAAAAAAGGCACGTTATTTCAACAAGGAGGCTCAGGAGCAACGCCGTGGCGCTTGAGCCATTTGTAAAATCCCGTTCAGATGAATTCACATGAAATAAATGTTAAGTCGCCTGACAAGCCATTAATAAGGACTGCGTTTTGATTTAGAGCCATGGCGAGGGGGGATGCCAGGGAAGGGAGAAATGCTATTAGTGGACACTGGGAAGGAGAAGCCTTATCTCCGTCTAACCACTGTCTCTGGGCTCCTTCCCTCCCCTTAGGGTGGCTTTGGCACTGGCTTTGTAGTCAGCGATACACACCACACAGGTGGGATTAGTGGGCCTAGCAGGAAGTGGGGACATTGGAGTTCGACAACGTAGATGAGACCAGACCCTGTCATTCTCTTGCCTGACAACTCACCCTGAATGCAGTTCCACAAAATGAGGGGCGTTGTACAAGACAAATTCATCAGTGATTGGATCATCTCTAACAAATCTAACCAATCAGAGTGTCGAAGTTGACAACGTGATGGAGGCAGGCTCTGGCCAAACCCATCGGTTTCTGGGATCAATCAGAACGGTCAGAATGTGTCCATATTGTAGAAATCGTAGGGCTAGGAGGCAAATCCAGACTCATCGTGGAGAAGAATTGTCAGTTTGGACAGAGCGATATGGATGGATAGACAGGAAACTCTCCAGATCGATAACATCCTCAAATACTTATTGAGATGAACCCAAGATCAGATCTACTAGATGGAATTACATTTCTGGGAAGTATTGGGGTCTAAATGTGATGCAGTGTGTTGGCTAGTGTGGGACTTGGAAGTAAGTGCATGGCTGTGTGGTGGACAAATATAAACCCACACATACCCCAGCTGATAAGTGTTTTTGCAATTTTGGGGTCCTTGTTTGAAGACTTCGTTGGTTCATGCGAATGCACCTCAGGTGTCCTTATTGTTATTAAAGCCACTCCCCTCCCAAGCAAGTGTTTCGAGGATAGAATTTTGATGAAGGTGTTTGTTTAGAAGCAAGGTAAAACGACCTGTTTGAAACCCACCTCTCACACAAATTGTAAATAAAACAAATACCTTCCCCCAGCCTTCAGTTATCCAGAGAAAATCCATTTCCTTATTTGTTTTTCAAGTGCTTACTCATGGAAGGGGACGGTACAGTACCTCAGCGGTTTTAAAAAGATGAAATAAGAAATAATCCCATCAGTGCGAGAGAGAAGTGCCCCGAGGTGGCGCCAACCAGACGGGCAGCAGTCAGGAGCCTCATGCTGGGGAGGCTGACAGAGCCAGGCTTCATCCCAAATGGTACCCTATTCCCTACATAGTGCACTACGTTTGACCACAGCCCTTTGGGAAGCCTATGGGTCCTGGTCAAAAGTAGCGCACTATGTAGGGAATAGGGTGCTATTTGGGATGCAACCCCAGTGTTGATGCTTGGGGCTGTTGATTAAGTGTAGCAGGGGAGGCATGACTGGTGTTTACCTTGCAGTGGCCCTGAACGTTATTCTCTGCTCTCGGTAACCTGCTGTGGCGGCTGATTCAGGATGTCTCTCTTCCAACCTGGAAAAGCAGCGTGTTTGCGAATATTAAAGCACATCTGCAGGTCTCAGCATGTCACGGCCTAACAGGCCACTGTAGGCTGTTGGTTCACAACTGTCTCTGTCACAACAGACTCCTGACAGGTTCAAACTCCTGTTTAGAGGGTGTGAGTAATGGGGCGTAATGATGGTTTAGAGCTCATTGGATCTCAGTACAAGTTCAAAGCTTGGTAGAAGCTTCTCCTGCTACCCAAGCTTTGCATATCATCAGTCCTGTTATACTTGGTACTTCTCTAACAACATGCACTCTGGTATTACCTTCAAAGAATTCAGCGAAATATCAAATCAAAATCAAATCAAATCAAATGTATTTGTCACATACACATGGTTAGCAGATGTTAATGCGAGTGTAGCGAAATGCTTGTGCTTCTAGTTCCGACAATGCAGTAATAACGAACAAGTGATCTAACTAACAATTCCAAAAAAAACTACTGTCTTATACACAGTGGAAGGGGATAAAGAATATGTACATAAAGATATATGAATGAGTGATGGTACAGAGCAGCATAGGCAAGATACAGTAGATGATATCGAGTACAGTATATACATATGAGATGAGTATGTAAACCAAGTGGCATAGTTAAAGTGGCTAGTGATACATGTATTACATAAGGATGCAGTCGATGATATAGAGTACAGTATCTACGTATGCATATGAGATGAATAATGTAGGGTAAGTAACATTATATAAGGTAGCATTGTTTAAAGTGGCTAGTGATATATTTACATCATTTCCCATCAATTCCCATGATTAAAGTGGCTGGAGTAGAGTCAGTGGCATTGACAGTGTGTTGGCAGTAGCCACTCAATGTTAGTGGTGGCTGTTTAACAGTCTGATGGCCTTGAGATAGAAGCTGTTTTTCAGTCTCTCGGTCCCAGCTTTGATGCACCTGTACTGACCTCGCCTTCTGGATGACAGCGGGGTGAACAGGCAGTGGCTCGGGTGGTTGATGTCCTTGATGATCTTTATGGCCTTCCTGTAGCATCGGGTGGTGTAGGTGTCCTGGAGGGCAGGTAGTTTGCCCCCGGTGATGCGTTGTGCAGACCTCACTACCCTCTGGAGAGCCTTACGGTTGAGGGCGGTGCAGTTGCCATACCAGGCGGTGATACAGCCCGCCAGGATGCTCTCGATTGTGCATCTGTAGAAGTTTGTGAGTGCTTTTGGTGACAAGCCGAATTTCTTCAGCCTCCTGAGGTTGAAGAGGCGCTGCTGCGCCTTCCTCACGATGCTGTCTGTGTGAGTGGACCAATTCAGTTTTTCTGTGATGTGTATGCCGAGGAACTTAAAACTTGCTACCCTCTCCACTACTGTTCCATCGATGTGGATGGGTGTTCCCTCTGCTGTTTCCTGAAGTCCACAATCATCTCCTTAGTTTTGTTGACGTTGAGTGTGAGGTTATTTTCCTGACACCACACTCCGAGGGCCCTCACCTCCTCCCTGTAGGCCGTCTCGTCGTTGTTGGTAATCAAGCCTACCACTGTTGTGTCGTCCGCAAACTTGATGATTGAGTTGGAGGCGTGCGTGGCCACGCAGTCGTGGGTGAACAGGGAGTACAGGAGAGGGCTCAGAACGCACCCTTGTGGGGCCCCAGTGTTGAGGATCAGCGGGGAGGAGATGTTGTTGCCTACCCTCACCACCTGGGGGCGGCCCGTCAGGAAGTCCAGTACCCAGTTGCACAGGGCGGGGTCGAGACCCAGGGTCTCGAGCTTGATGACGAGCTTGGAGGGTACTATGGTGTTGAATGCCGAGCTGTAGTCGATGAACAGCATTCTCACATAGGTATTCCTCTTGTCCAGATGGGTTAGGGCAGTGTGCAGTGTGGTTGAGATTGCATCGTCTGTGGACCTATTTGGGCGGTAAGCAAATTGGAGTGGGTCAAGGGTGTCAGGTAGGGTGGAGGTGATATGGTCCTTGACTAGTCTCTCAAAGCACTTCATGATGACGGATGTGAGTGCTACGGGGCGGTAGTCGTTTAGCTCAGTTACCTTAGCTTTCTTGGGAACAGGAACAATGGTGGCCCTCTTGAAGCATGTGGGAACAGCAGACTGGTATAGGGATTGGTTGAATATGTCCGTAAACACACCGGCCAGCTGGTCTGCGCATGCTCTGAGGGCGCGGCTGGGGATGCCGTCTGGGCCTGCAGCCTTGCGAGGGTTAACACGTTTAAATGTCTTACTCACTTCGGCTGCAGTGAAGGAGAGACCGCATGTTTTCGTTGCAGGCCGTGTCAGTGGCACTGTATTGTCCTCAAAGCGGGCAAAAAAGTTGTTTAGTCTGCCTGGGAGCAAGACATCCTGGTCCGTGACTGGGCTGGGTTTCTTCCTGTAGTCTGTGATTGACTGTAGACCCTGCCACATGCCTCTTGTGTCTGAGCCGTTGAATTGAGATTCTACTTTGTCTCTGTACTGGCGCTTAGCTTGTTTGATAGCCTTGCGGAGGGAATAGCTGCGCTGTTTGTATTCAGTCATGTTACCAGACACCTTGCCCTGATTAAAAGCAGTGGTTCGCGCCTTCAGTTCCACACGAATGCTGCCATCAATCCACGGTTTCTGGTTGGGGAATGTTTTAATCGTTGCTATGGGAACGACATCTTCAACGCACGTTCTAATGAACTCGCACACCGAATCAGCGTATTCGTCAATGTTGTTGGCTGACGCAATACGAAACATCTCCCAGTCCACGTGATGGAAGCAGTCTTGGAGTGTGGAGTCAGCTTGGTCGGACCAGCGTTGGACAGACTTCAGCGTGGGAGCTTCTTGTTTTAGTTTCTGTCTGTAGGCAGGGATCAACAAAATGGAGTCGTGGTCAGCTTTTCCAAAAGGGGGGCGGGCAGGGCCTTATATGCGTCGCGGAAGTTAGAGTAACAATGATCCAGGGTCTTTCCACCCCTGGTTGCGCAATCGATATGCTGATAAAATTTAGGGAGTCTTGTTTTCAGATTAGCCTTGTTAAAATCCCCAGCTACAATGAATGCAGCCTCCGGATAAATCGTTTCCAGTTTGCAGAGAGTTAAATAAAGTTCGTTCAGAGCCATCGATGTGTCTGCTTGGGGGGGGATATATACGGCTGTGATTATAATCGAAGAGAATTCTGTTGGTAGATAATGCGGTCTACATTTGATTGTGAGGAATTCTAAATCAGGTGAACAGAAGGATTTGAGTTCCTGTATGTTTCTTTCATCACACCATGTCACGTTGGCCATAAGGCATACGCCCCCGCCCCTCTTCTTACCAGAAAGATGTTCGTTTCTGTCCGCGCGATGCGTGGAGAAACCCGCTGGCTGCACCGCTTCGGATTGCGTCTCTCCAGTGAGCCACGTTTCCGTGAAACAGAGAACGTTACAGTCTCTGATGTCCCTCTGGAATGCTACCCTTGCTCGGATTTCATCAACCTTGTTGTCAAGGTGGTGGTGAAAGGTACCTAATGACCCTTTTACCATGTTATTACTAGGTGAATATCTGATGAACACGGGACTATCAAATGATGTGTAGTCCATTATTGCCCTAAAGCGAGACATGCATCTCAGACATTAGTGATCGTTAAGGGAATGCTAGTGGTTGTAGCATGTCACCAGGAAGAGAACGAGACCGCTAAGAGTCCAGCAGAGAAAATATAGCATGCAGGAGAGAGAAGTTCAAAGCAAGGTGAAATATCCTCTATCTATCTATCTAAATATCCTGACACTGTCAGGGTAAAAATGGGACCCTACTCCCTATACAGTGCACTACTTTGGAGCCCTGGTCAAAATGTGTGCACTACAAAGGGAGCAGGGCGTACCCTCCAGCTATATAGGCCCAGGGCATGAAACAAGTTATTAGTTCATGTTTAGAAAGAACCGTCATGGATTAAAGCTTAGTGAGAACTGACTGGGCTGTTCTTAAAATGGAGAGAGAGAGGGTTGATTAGCATATACTCAGCAAATACCGGCGACCAAGCAGTTTTGGGGCCGAGCAGAAGCTACTCAATCCTCCTCCTAAGTTTTGTTTGTAAATCCTATACTAGGAATGTATTATCCAACCCCTCCATACTGTGTGTCACTCGCTAATTCTCTGAGGAGGAGATGTGAGTTCAGTGCATATGTAGTGGGATGTGTCGTCTGCAGTAAATCCGTTAAACCTGCGTTATTCAGTTGTTTCATGTAATGTAGGCTACCTGTGCTTGATTCACCTTCTTCATGGATCTGCCTTAATCGATTTCAAAGATTTCAAATAGTTTGATATACATTGGAGTCTTCGTTTTTTGAACTCCTAAGTCACATAATGAAAGGTTTTGTGACATTATGGTTGTGTTGATGGAGACTAGAGAAACAGTTGGGCTTCCCTTCATATGGGACTGACCTTCATATGGGACTGATCTTCTTATGGGACTGACCTTCATATGGGACTGACCTTCATATGGGACTGATCTTCTTATGGGACTGACCTTCTTATGGGACTGACCTTCATATGGGACTGATCTTCATATGGGACTGACCTTCTTATGGGACTGACCTTCTTATGGGACTGACCTTCTTATGGGACTGACCTTCTTATGGGACTGACCTTCGTATGGGACTGACCTTCCATCAAGTGTCCCTGTGGAAAACTATTGGGGCCTTGTGTTCAGATCTATACTCATGCAGTTTTCAAAACAGATTCTTTAGTTATGGGTTAAACTACATGAAATACATGAAAGCAAAATGATCCACTTGTTTATCCCGACCAGATGATCAATTGATAGGATATTAAAAGGCATGATTGTAATAAAAACATGATTTGTTCTTATTTCAGTCTTTAGTGTGGGACCAGTGTCTCTGGTAGTGCTGTGAAAACTTGCCTGTTACCAAAGCAAATGTTGTTTTTGAAGTCAGAACGGATATGAACCAAAATAAAAATTCTAACATTTTCTTTAATCATAAAAGGAACCGTTTTGCTGTAAAAGTCGAAACTATTTTGCAACTCCTCTTTGGTTTTAGCGTTCATGCTTCTTCAGATGTGTTTAAGTATCACACGTACTTATTAATAAGTCATTCGTGTCCTGTAGCCCCTGCTAATCTTCTAACAAGTTTAATTTGATTCTGTTGGATTTGAATCAGGGAAGCATGTCAACCTTCTAAGAGTACATGTCTAATATCTGCAGGCCTAACTTAACTCCTGAATGCTTACTAATCGGACATGTATTATGCAACAATAAGATAAATAGTCCTAAAAGTGGACGATCAAAACATTGGTGAAACAACAACAACAACCCATTGGGTTACAACGAAGGTCTAATTTCCTCTTATTCATGAGCGGTAAAGAAAACACAGAGCTGCCTGTCATCCATTGACCCTTTGGCTGAGGAGCTGCCTGTCATCCCCATCATCCCTTTGTCTGAGGAGCTGCCTGTCATCCATCGACCCTTTGGCTGAGGAGCTTAGAAGACAGACACAACAGACTCAACAGCAGAGCCCTCAAACACCTTCTAATATTTACCTGTTGAGCACACTGAGTTCACATATTGAGACACAAATCAAATCAAATCAAATCAAATTTATTTATATAGCCCTTCGTACATCAGCTGATATCTCAAAGTGCTGTACAGAAACCCAGCCTAAAACCCCAAACAGCAAGCAATGCAGGTGTAGAAGCACGGTGGCTAGGGAAGGACAGAAAGGGGGAGGGGCGGACAGAAAGGGGGAGGGGCGGCCAGAAAGGGGGAGGGGCGGCCAGAAAGGGGGGAGGGGCGGCCAGAAAGGGGGAGGGGCGGCCATAAAGGGGGAGAGGCGGACAGAAAGGGGGAGAGGCGGACAGAAAGGGGGAGAGGCGGACAGAAAGGGGGAGGGGCGGACAGAAAGGGGGAGAGGCGGACAGAAAGGGGGAGAGGCGGACAGAAAGGGGGAGGGGCGGACAGAAAGGGGGAGGGGCGGACAGAAAGGGGGAGGGGCGGACAGAAAGAGGGAGGGGCGGACAGAAAGAGGGAGAGGCGGACAGAAAGAGGGAGAGACGGACAGAAAGAGAGAATGTTTGTTTCGGGTCTAGTTGTGTGTCTTTTGGTTCCACAAGTAGTGTGACCAAAAATGACTGTTGGGCTTCAAAACAAAGTGTAACCCCCCCCCTCCAACACACACCAATCAGTAGAAGCAGGTCTCAGGAAACCCAATCAGACTGGAGAGCTCTCCCCAGTAACACTCTAGGAGGTCGCTTTGATAGCATGAGAAATGAGGGTCCTCTTTCTTCTGTCTGATAGAGAGAGAGGATCGAGCGGGAGAGAGGAAAGGATGGAAGGAAGGAGTGATGGAGAAGGAAAGGGAGATAGAAGGGTAATGGGCCACCCCACCGGTTTTCTTAATCTCATCCCCTGTGAAATTTAAGCGCCCTTATGTTTTTCATCAGGTCTGGGACGGGGGGCCAACCGCCTGCAGGCACTTCAGGTAGTGTGTCCTAAAATGACACTTGGCCTGGAAAAAAAAAGAGTAAAACACACATAGACACACAGCACCACAGTCTTCCATCATGGTGTTTTGTAGTAGCCGGTCTCTGTTTCGGTTTGTCTCAGGAAACCCAATCGTGCTGGAGAGATCTCTGCTGAGTGAGTGAGTGAGATAGATAGATAGATGGGCCACCCCACCAGTCTTGTCAATCTCATGCCCTGTGAAGTTTAAGCCCTCTTCTGTTTTTCATCTTGACTTGGTCGGTGGGGGCCACTCGCCTGTGACATCTCTCTGGCAGGCCTTTTCATTATCCGGTCCAAGAAAGCCCTTTGGTTGTTGTGTTTTGAACACCTGCATGTTAGACATTGGAGTGTTAATAAAAGGCTGTAGGTCAATTTCTGCATTTAATAGAGGCGAGGTTGAGAATGAAGGTAATGGTTGTGTGGATAGGGCATTAATGAAGGTAATGGTTGTGTGGATAGGGCATTAATGAAGGTAATGGTTGTGTGGATAGGGCATTAATGAAGGTAATGGTTGTGTGGATAGGGCATTAATGAAGGTAATGGTTGTGTGGATAGGGCATTAATGAAGGTAATGGTTGTGTGGATAGGGCATTAATGAAGGTAATGGTTGTGTGGATAGGGCATTAATGAAGGTAATGGTTGTGTGGATAGGGCATTAATGAAGGTAATGGTTGTGTGGATAGGGCATTAATGAAGGTAATGGTTGTGTGGATAGGGCATTAATGAAGGTAATGGTTGTGTGGATAGGGCATTAATGAAGGTAATGGTTGTGTGGATAGGGCATTAATGAAGGTAATGGTTGTGTGGATAGGGCATTAATGAAGGTAATGGTTGTGTGGATAGGGCATTAATGAAGGTAATGGTTGTGTGGATAGGGCATTAATGAAGGTAATGGTTGTGTGGATAGGGCATTAATGAAGGTAATGGTTGTGTGGATAGGGCTTAATGAAGGTAATGGTTGTGTGGATAGGGCATTAATGAAGGTAATGGTTGTGTGGATAGGGCATTAATGAAGGTAATGGTTGTGTGGATAGGGCATTAATGAAGGTAATGGTTGTGTGGATAGGGCATTAATGAAGGTAATGGTTGTGTGGATAGGGCATTAATAATGATCCCCACGTGCTCAAGTTGAAGGATGTCTCCTTTTGATTTTGGGGCGCTGAGGATCTTCAAGGGACTTTTTCAGGAGGGGAGAGTTTGGGATGAAAGTGTAGCGAGGAGGGGAGGGGGATTAGGGCAGCACCCCTGTGAGGTGGACCAATTTCCAAGGCTGACACAGATCTGAAGGGGGTTTGATCATGTCCTCTAAAAGATATGGCGTCGCCACAGCCGCCGCTCCCATGGCGACCGTTGATCTCGGCGACTGTCGGGGGCTCTCTCGCACCACACTGTCATCAAACGGCCATTAAGATGTCATTGTGTTAAATGAGATGCATTAGCCTGTGAGAAAGGCCCTCTTCATTGGACTGCCTTTAAACGCAAGTGATTAACACATCCTTGAAGGGTTGGACACGCGCACAGAGACACACACACATAGAGACACACACACACACACACTGGGAAGGGGGGAGGGATTGAAGTGGAGGGCCAGTGCTCCCATTTTGCTCGTCAGTCAATTTGTCTCCCGGCATCTCCTAAATCATTATCTAGCCTCCATAACTCACAGGCTTCTAACCATAACGGAAAAGACATTTAGGAATCCACCACACACGTTGTTTTACTTGGTCATGAGTTTCAATGAAAAGTCAACGAGCTACAACATCAATTAGCAATTAGCAACCTTGATGTAATTGCATTGTTTTTTTTGTTTTTTCGTGACGAGAGACCTTGATTTTTGCATCATTCATTAAGTAATTATCAAACCCAAAGGGATCATTGCACGTTTAGCATCCGTGCTATGAAACAGTCAATTCGAATAATACTTTGACCTCTCAATTCTTTGTTTGCTGTGTATTTACATGATATGCTAATTGAATGCTAATAATGTGTCAAACAAACCATGCTAGCTACCTCTTTAGAACCCTGGTTGGGAATGGGTTATGGAAGTGTGGAGAAAGCAACATTTACATGGTCGAGTTCAAAAAAACTTTCTCTGCTTCAATGCAGTGAGGAGAACTTTGTATATTATAATCACAACATGTGGCAGCCATTTTGCTTTTTCCTCTTATTGTAAAGGCCTTCGTCTTCTCAGACTTTAAAGGAAAATTCAGAATAATGGAACCCAAGCCAAGAAATTAAGCATATCAAAGGCAATTTGGTCGTGTTTTAGTGATTGGGTATAGGCGTAGACTAAGGGCCTGGGAGATGGGAGCGATAGGTTGAAATAAACATGTCACGTCAGCTTGTTTTATCTAATTTAGGCTCGAGTTACATCAAATGGCATAGAGAGGAGAAACTGCATGGGAAAAATGGGGGGAGGGAAAAAGAGACAGGAACCTTCTTTTGCTTTCAGCTGAAATCCTATTTAATGTTGAATCTCTATCTCCCCCTTTTTTTTTCTCTATTTTCTCTCCATCCCCACGATTTCAATATTTTCCCTAAGACGGCCCATTTCAAAGAGATTTCTACGCCTTAAGAGGTGGTCATTTGTAATAATAATCATCTCTAGTCTGCGTTTGGACTGACAGACATCACCCTGCAGGCAGCGTAGCTTTTGAAATTATTAATTGGAGTCTGATGTTGCAGCATCCCAGTAATTTGCTGTCAGAGTGCTGGCATTTTGCTGGACGCTTCATGTCAAATAGTCAGTTTCGCTGGAAAGTAACATAGAAACTATCAAGCAATTCATGGCTTTGCCAACCGGCCATGTCATATTCCTTTATCCCACTCTGCCAGGCTCTGTCACTCTAA
Organism: Oncorhynchus kisutch; assembly: GCF_002021735.2. NCBI lineage: Eukaryota > Metazoa > Chordata > Actinopteri > Salmoniformes > Salmonidae > Oncorhynchus > Oncorhynchus kisutch. Next base: position 1,423,803 of record NC_034180.2, on the reverse strand, counting down.
TTACAATGTGTTGAGAAATACAATACCTTTTGAAAGTGTGTGTTTGGATATGCATGTGTGTTTATTTGGCATAATATCTCTTACAATCTCTTGTTTCCAAGGCTACACTAGTTTAATATTCAGTTGATGTATGACAGCGTGAGTGGGATAAAGACGAGTGGAAATATCTCAGACACTAGAGCACTATAGGAAGACTAGCCTATGTGCTACTTCTTCACACCTAAACCACACTAGTCATCGCCTCACTACCAATTCTACCTTTAAACTGTTAACGCTTTTACTGTGACGACAACCCAACCGAACACATCATACTTATCATTACACACACCTGCTACCATCATTACGCGCACCTGCGCCTCATTAGACTCACCTGGACTCCACCACTTCTATGATTACCTCCCCTATATCGGTCATTCCCTTTGGTTCATTCCCCAGGCAGTATTAGCTTTGTTTCCATGTCCAGACGGTACTCTTGTTTTGTATTGTTCCATGTTTATTGTTTTATTAAATTCACCCCCTGTGCTTGCTTCTCGACTCCCAGAGTCTGCGTTACCCCCTGTGCTTGCTTCTCGACTCCCAGAGTCTGCGTTACCCCCTGTGCTTGCTTCTCGACTCCCAGAGTCTGCGTTACACATCAACGTGACACACATCAGAAAGCCTACCTAGTAACAATACTCTGTTTTCAATATAAACTTAACTCTAATAGTACCAAACAGTGGGTTCAAATAGAGTGTAACAACCAAAGCACACCAACATCTCTCCAGGCAGGCAACACACACATTCAACACTCTCAGCAGTCATACACTCCTTCACTTCTGTCTGTCTGTCCAAAAACTGTCATTGTTAGATTTGTTCTTATTCTTCTTGATTTCTCACTTTGCCAACAGCCCCCCCCGCCCGCTGACAGTTCTTTGAAAAGTCTTCAACCCTCAGCAATAAAATAATAATTGAAGAACATTATTCAGATGCAATGGTGGGGAAGGAAGAGACAAAAGCTCCCGCGGCATAGAAAGAAAGAGAGGGGGAGTGGAAATCATTTAGGCACCACCGAGAGCCATTGTAGTGTCTGTGATGTGGTAGACAGGAGGGGGAGTGGAAATCATTTAGGCACCACCGAGAGCCATTGTAGTGTCTGTGATGTGGTAGACAGTGGGAGAAGACAACAGTAGCAGTCACGTGGTGGGTACGTGACTTCTCCCAGAGTGCAAAGAACTAGAAACAAACCAACAATACTATTAGGCAGATAGAGCTCTAAGACAATGTGGGAGTTTTCTAATAATGAACTCCTTGGCTAATAAACCCTCACTCTGTGTAAGAGAGAGAACCAGCGGGTGTGACGGCGTTCATTTCGTTTGTGACTTCTCTTGTAATTATTTCAAAGTACCTGGCAGATTGGGTCACCCCAAATGTGACCTGCGCAATGAAGTGTGAAGTCTCGCTTTCTTTCTTTTCTCTCTCTCTCTCTCTCTCTCTCACTGCAAAAACATGTCAAGGGAATTCCGTAGTCTTCTCTTAAATTGCATATTGGAGCAAAAACTCAAGGGTTGGAATAACTTTTTAGCTACCGAACTATTAATCACAGAACAATTTAAGTGATTTGAGGATGTTTAGAGGCTGTATACTGTACAGGGTAGCAGCGGCATGTAGTTCATTCCAGTCCATTTAAAACAGTTATTAATGGACCAGGGCTTCCAGAAGAGGCCAGTGGGGCTCAGACGTAACCCGCTCTGCAGGCCTCCCACCCGGGCCACTCCTCACCTCTCCACCACCTCTTCCATAAATCAACCAGTGCACAGGTAAAGCCCTGCATCAGGTCATTCTCTCTCCTTTGCCTCTCTTCCTCCCTTTATCTTCTTCCCCCCAATCCTTCTCTCCCTGCTTCTATTAACAAATGTATTGTCATGTTTTAGTCTCTTCTCCTCCTCTCCTCCTCTCTCTCTCTCTCTCTCTCGCTCTCCTCTCTCCTCCTCTCTCTCTCTCTCTCTCTCTCTAGATCTCTCCTCTCTCTCTCTCTCTATATCTCCCTCCCTCTC